>NW_028261390.1:20727458-21043530 GCF_051295495.1 Thamnophis sirtalis
GCTCATACATGTCGTTCCCAACTCTAGGGGCAGTGCTCATTTCCATTTCAAAGCTGAAGAGCCAGCGCTGTCTGATGACATCTCCATGGTCATGTGGCTGGCATGACTAAACACCAAAGGTGCATGGAACACTGTTACCTTTCACCAAAGGTTGTCCCTATTTTTCTACTTGCATTTTGTACGTGCTTTTGAACTGCTAGGTGGGCAGAAGCTGGGACAAGTAACAGGAGTTCACTCCGCTAGGGATTTGAACCGTTGAACTGCCGACCTTTCTGATCGACAAGCTCAACGTCTTAGCCACTGAGCCATTACATCCCTCAAAGGAGTAGTAGTTTGCTCCAAATTTGTAAAGTTGTCGTTCAAGATTGGAAGATGTGGAGAGACCAGTGGCCTATAGGATCGCAAAGAGTCGGAAATGACTGAATGAATATCATTGTCATCGTCATCATCACCAGTTTGTTCCACGAGGAAGAAAGAAGAGACAGGGGAAAAAATGTGCTTTTATTTAAATTAAAGGTTTTCAGGTAGACATATTTGAAAACTATGCATCCCTCAAAATCAAAGTTGCTAGGCCAGAACATCTTCTAGGCTTTTGGTACTGCTTTTAATTGGTCTGTGTGTTTGTTTGTGTGTGCACAAACGAACATATGAGCACATGCATGTAGTGCCTTCAAGTCAACATTACCTTCTGGTAACCGCCTGGCTAGTTCCTGCAGTTTTCTTGGCAGTATTTTCAAAAGTGGTTTGCCATTGCATTCTTCCTAGGGCTGAGAAAGTGTAACTGGCCCAAGATCACCCAAATGGCTTTCTACCTGTGGCAGGAGTCACAGTTTAACTACTATGCAAAATTGAGTCTTTTCTTAAATGTGTGGTTGATTTTAATAACCTTCCTATCCACAATTCAATAATAATAATAAGACTTACCTGGTTCATGCTACTTAGATTAGGTAGATGAAATTGGAAGATTGCTGTTTTGCCCAGTGACAGCATTATTCCCACAATGAAACCCTTTTGCTCTAGCATCAGAATTGACATAAGATATTTGGGCAGAAACAAAGCCATGTATTGCTCGTACTTTGTCCATTGTACTGTATTCTCTAATGGAATCTTAAACTGACCTGAAGGAAGATATAAAAGAGCTATAGACCAGGGAGATTCCAATACCCATCCTGAAGCCTCCTTAATAAGCTCAGCTGAGAACTTCAGGGCTGCTATGAGAAACTCACCATTCATCAAGAGCCCAGTGTAGGTGCCATGGTTGCATTTTGAATTGGTTTTGCCAAGAGGAAAAAGTCTGAAATTAGGGTGAGAAGTTCTGTTTGTCATAGATCAACCATTTCCTCCTGAGATTTAGGTAGATGGGTGACATACCTTCCTGGAAGGTGTATAATCCATTAGACCCAGGGAACTTGTGTTTGATTCTTCAATGTCTGTGCTGAAGAAACTTCTCTCTGCAAGACTAATGGTCCTGTTGGAAAGGGCTACGACCAGTTTAGCACTGTGGAACCTGGATGTTTTTGAGTTTTAGAGCATATTTTAATGATGAATGAGGTCATAAATTGGACAAAATATAGAGAGCACAAATGTAAAGATAACAACACAAAAATAAAAGCAGTAATACTTGCTTTATCAGCAATTTCTTTGGATACCACCACCTGAATCTTTGAGTGGTGAAGGTTTCTTGTAAGACAACTGAGAGCATCAGATTAACAGAGTTGGAAGGGACCATGTAGATCATCTAGTCCAATCCCCCCCTTGCCCAAGCAGGAGACCCTACACCATTTCTGACAGATGTCAGTCCAGACTCTTCTTGAAAGCTTCCAGCGATGAAGCTCCTACAACCTCTGAAGGCAACTTCTGTTCCACTAGTTGATTGTTCTCACTGTAAGAAAATTTCTCCTTATTTCTAGGTTACTGCAAAATCTCAATTTCCACCCCACTCTGGGGCCAGCCAGAGGTGGCATTTGCCAGTTTTCCAAACTACTCAAATTTTCCGCTACCGGTTCTCCAGAACCTGCTGAATTTCACCCCTGAGTACAGGATTGGAGTGCAAAAGGCAGTAGAAACTAATACCCAGATGAAGATGGTGGAAAATTTGAGATTATAACCAAGGATTCCTTGGTAGAACAATTTTCAGTGAAGTTGGAAACCATCTTGTTTCCCATCCCTTTGGACTGCATGCTGCACCACCTTTGTGATACTGTTGCAAAAACTGCAAAAACTGGTGCTTAAGTAGTTAAGGCACCAGGATAGAAAACAGGAGATTGTGTGTTCAAGTCCCATTTTAGCCACAAAAGCCAGCTGGGTGACTTTGATCTGTTATTCTCTGTCAGGGTTGTCATTGTGGGGAAAATAGTAGGAGGAAGGTGTGATGGATGTTTGCCGCCTTGGATTATTTCTAAAAATAATAAAGGTGGGATACAAATAAATAAATATTTTTCTTCTCCTCTGTCCTGTGAAGTTGCTATATGCTTTTAAAACTTACTTTGAAAGATTGGGGAGCAGTCAGAAGCATTTTGAAGACTGGAAAAGGGAGGAGGAATTGATCTCATGGTTTTCATTAGGAGTGATGATGATGGAGATTTACCATTCACTATGCCCAATAATCTCCTGAAAATGTCCAAAATAAGAAGCAGATCCCTCTACAGATAGTTAAAAAAAACCCACATATTTTGCTATGAAAAATCCATAGGGATTCCGTGCCAGCATTACAGTTGAAATTGACCTTGTCCAATTAAAATAATTAAATTAAAATTTGAACTATATAGCCAAGCAAAGCCTCTGCAGATAAATAATGATATGACTTGCATAAAGTTCAGGCATTTATTCTAGCACTAATGGACACAATATACAGAATACGTATCTCGCTAGCCATTTGCAGAAGGAAAAAGAGAAGGGGAAAAGAGTCGGAAGAAAGAGGGAACTCTGCTTTAAAACATGTGCACCAATGAAAATGGTGTCACAGATATTTTCTTACAAGCTAACATAGACTTTGGATTACTGAAAACGTGGCAGCATGAATGATTTACTATAAAGGTAAAATCTGCAATACAGATGCCTCAAGGTCAGAGGTGGGTTTCACATACGTTTACCACTGGTTCGCTTTGCACACTTGCATCCACACATGTGCTTGGCTCACACATGTGGCTTGCACGCACACGAGAGGCTTAGAAAACATGGCTAAATAGGGCGGCATATTTTTAATAAAAAAATATAATGTGAATTTGCCATATGAGAAATAATAACAACAATAACAACATTAACAACAATAACAACAACAACAATAACAACAACAACAACAATAGTAATAATGAAAAAAATCGCAAAATACCAGGACTTAAAAATCGAAATTCAACGACTATGGCACAAACCAGCAGTGGTAATTCCAGTGGTAATTGGCACACTGGGTGCTATTCCAAAAGCACTGGAATTACATTTAAAACAGTTAAAAATTGACAAAATCACCATCAGTAAAATGCAAAAAGCCACACTGCTTGGATCTGCACGCATATTACAAAAATACGTTACGACATCCTAGACCCCTGAGTGGGGCCCGACTAGTAACCAATGCCAAATCCAGCGAAACAACTGGCCGCTGTGATACAATTGTATAATAATGGCTGTTTGTGTTCCCACCCCTCTTTTTCAATCTCATTTTCACTGGCAGAGGCTTGCAGGAGGTCACTTCAGCCAAAAACAAAGCTTGTGAGGGCCTGTTTTCGCTGGTAAAGCATTCAGGCCGCCACAGGTGCCCCGACGTAAGTGATGTTGAGCTGGCCATGCCCACCCTGGCCCCCCTGATGCAGCCCTCAATGAAATCAAGTTTGACACTCCTAACCTATGTACTAGTCTGGAGCAAAAAGAAAACAATTTGGGCAACAATTTTTGTTCCTTTTTATGAGGTGAGCTTTAAAATAAGTGCACTGAGCTTCTGAAAATACTGTTATTATTTTAAAAGTCTCCAAGCCCTTCCCCCCCCCCCCACAAAAAACCCCTCATTCCAGTAATGCTACCACCATGGATCTTCTTGGAGCTAAAAATACAATTACAAAGAATATGCAGCTCCAAGAAGAAAAGGAGATGCTCCTTCTCTTGCAGTTGACCCACAACTACTTTGACATGCTTTCAGAACAGGCATTTGAGTCACTTCCACAGATTGGAAAAGTGCCAGCAGTAGATCTGTGCAACAGAACACGTAAATAGGTGTTTCGGAGGTTTTAGGTAAAGATAATTCTATCTGCCACAGAGCCTGAGCTTTTCAGAGGTATTGAGAGTAGATGGGAGAAATGAAGGTCCTCAGTAACATCAGCAGTGCTAGTAAGAAGTGGGATTTGCTCTCAGTTTATATTCTAGAACAGTGTTTCTCAACCTTGGCCACTTGAAGATGTCTGGACTTCAACTCCCAGAATTCCCCAGCCAGCGAATGCTGGGAGTTGAAGTCCGGACATCTTCAAGTGGCCAAGGTTGAGAAACACTGTTCTAGTAGCTTGTCCTGTCAGTGATGATGGGGGGGGGGGGTAGTCTTAGAGCTTATTTCTGTGTTTACTATTAGTTTGTTTGGCAGTTCCTTGATGGGGGTATTGTTTCCTACTTGATTGTTGGTGTCAGCTGTCACCTCATGCTTGCTTGAGCTTTGCTATTATTCAGTGAGAGACTGCCATGAATGCTGGAGAAGGAGAAAATGAAAGTAAGTGTTTTATCTCCTCAAGACACTGCTTCAAGGTCACTAGCATACCACCTGCATGCCAAACTGTGCCTGAACTGTCCATTATGAAAATATCTTGCCTGCACCTCATTGATTGCCCAAGGATAGGTGATACTTAGCTGGGGGGGGGGATTGAACTTAGGGCTTTTACCATACATTTCTCAGTTCTGGCTTTGCATTACTGCAATACACTTGACTTCTAATAAAACTATAAAAGTAAAGTTCCCTCGCACATATGTGCTAGTCATTTCTAGCTCTAGGGGCGGTGCTCATCTCCGTTTCTAAGCCAAAGAGCCAATGCTGTCTGGCGACATCTCTGTGGTCATGTGGCCATCATGACTCAATGCCAAAGGTGCACGGAGTGCTGTTACCTTCCCACCAAAGTGGTCCCTATTTTTCTACTTGCATTTTTAACGTGCTTTTGAACTGCTAGGTTGGCAGAAGCTGGGGCAAGTAACGGGAGCTCACTCCATTATGCACCACTAGGGATTTGAACCTCTGAACTGTCGACCTTCTGATGAACAAACTCAGCATCTTAGCCACTAAGCGTGAAACTAAAACTATAACTTTCTGGAAAAAAATGGAGACAAGGACTGTTTGTATATGGGAGTTTAAGCTGTGACAGGTCTGACAGTTGGTCTGATGTTAATTCTTGGAGTTATTATCAATCTGCTACACTGGTCTGAGGACTGCCTCATTCTATCTAATGCTAGGACTTGTCTTGCCAATCCTTCAAACTCATTAAAGAATGATAAATCATAGGATTCCTTGAACATAAGATTTTCTTGAACAGATTCAACTTTGTTTAAATAAGCTGTGTAGGTGTGGCTTCAGTGGTGGGTTTCAAAAATTGTTCGAACCTACTCTGTGGGGGTGGCCTCCTTTGTGGGAGTGGCTTGCCGCCCATGTGACCGGATGGGAGTGGCTTGCCGCCCATGTGACTGGATATGAAGATGCCAACGACACTTATCAGAACCACCTTAAATTACCTCACACACAGCACTGGCAAGCATAAGAATATGATGTAAACTTGTTTTTTAAAAGGCATCTTTGGTTTGCGTTAAAACAACTTCAACACACGCAATGTTCTGATTGCACCACAAATGCAGTAGTCATCCTTACCTTTCACAGAGGCACTGAGTTTTATAAATATGAGCATGATAGTGTAGAATAATCATATCCAAGGACCAGTGGTGGGTTTCAAAAAATTTTGGAACCTATTCTGTAGGCGTGGCCTGCTTTCCGGGTCCACTGGTGGAACCTCTTATAACCAGTTCGGTAGATTTGACGAACCAGTTCTACTGAATAGGTGCGAACTGGTAGGAACCCACCTCTGTGTGGCTTGTATTAGGAAGACAACCAAGTGAAAGATCTTGGAAGCACAAAGAAGGGGAAAGACTATGCACAACTATCTCAGGTTGAGCATGTCTTGAATACAAGTACCAATAGATCGGGGTGGGGTGGGGGGTGGGCTTCTCTTTCAGGTTAATATATCATGGTACATCTGCAAACACTATTGCCCATCTTTCTCCATGATCCAGAACAATTTTGTTGCTGCATCAGATAAACAGATTTTCTCTGTGCTATAGGAAGAACTACAACCATTGAAATTCTGCACTGTCATGTTTGTGCAAAGATGCATCGCTTCTGAGAGGGGGGGAGAAAATGACAAACTTTCTGCATAATGATTATAGAAGCTGCAGAAAAGGACATGAGCAACGTGACAGTTGGGAGACCAACAGCCCCACAAGAAGAACAAACTAATGTGCTATGAATATTTATCAGGCAGCAAACATTTGTGAGTACTGGATTCCAACCGAAGCAAAACATGTATAGAAAATAACCTGATTTTGCTCATCATTGCCACAGTAATCCCAAAGCAAAAGCAGCAAAGCAACTTCTGGTATTATGATACTGATAATCCTTATTTAGTGACCACAATTAGGACCAGCAACTCAGTTGTTAAGGTGTTGCTGAGTGAAACCACAACTGTGCTCATAACCTTATTTTACCTTTCCTTTGCTTTACAAACCTCAAAGGTCATCTCAGTGACCTTTGGTCATAAGGTTACTTTTTCATCACTGTCATAACTGCAGTCCTTAAACAAGCATTGCTTAGACAAGGATTACCTGTACACAGAAACTGTTTTGTTTCAACGTGAAACACCCATACCCCAAGCACTTAAGTCAGTGGTGGGTTGCAATTTATTTTACCACCGCTTTGCTCATGTGCGCTCTTGCTCACACGATGCTTCTGTGTATGCGCAGAAGCATCCGGGCGGGTGAGTGGTGTCTCCTGCCGCCGCCACTACCGGTTCATCCAATCTGGGGCGAATTGGCAACAACCCACCTTTGACTTACCTTTTCTGTGCTTCTGCAAGCATTTTGATGCTTGAAATTTGTGGATGGGATGGCCAGGCATATAAGCTATAATAGTATAATCACTGCATAATTTCAGCAGGTATTATTGGCATGCAAAGATGGGTAATCATTGTAATCATATCAGAATACATAATCTTAATATCTCTTGTGTTGCCTAAATAGGAAATAAATTATTTTCATAAGTTCATTATTCTAATTACTGCTGAGCGTCATATATATTTTGCAGTCATATTCTATTGTTTGTCCCTTTATCGTTATATTTCAGATACATCTGTAAAACACATAAGTTTAAAACAGTGGTGGGTTCCGGATTCCATTCCAATCTGTACAGTTGAAACAGCCCCGGCATCACCCACATGCATGCACACAGTGCACGCAGTGTGCGCATGTGTTGTAACTGGAAACAATGCTTCTGCAAGCCTCTGTGATGCTCCAGCTGCTCAGCGGAGTGCAGGCCCTGTATGTGCCATGCGCGTGCGTGGCAGCGCCGACAGCTTTAAAACACGGTAAGGAGCATGGGCGAGCGGGCCCTCCGGAGCACTGTATGTACCGGAACGGTATCCGGTGCTCCGGGCTGGTTCCAGTACGCCCATACCGGAGCGTACTGCCTGCAACCCACCACTGGTTTAAAACTAAAAAAGAATGAGAAGAACCCTGAAAGTAAATGTGTACATTTATTGTTTGTCACAGTATAAGGGATTAAGTAGGTATTGAATACAGCAGAAGAACATTTCTTTGAGCAATATAGAACAACAGAGTTGGAAGGGACCTTGAAGGTTTTCTAGTTCAATCCCTGCTTAAGCAGGAAACCCTACACCACTTCAGACAAATGGTTATCCAACATCTTCTTAAAAACTTCCAATGTTGAAGCATTCACAACTTCTGGAGGCAAGCTGTTCCATTGATTAATTGTTCTAACTGTCAGGAAATTTCTCCTTAGTTCTAAATTGCTTCTCTCCTTGATTAGTTTCCACTCACTGCTTCTTATACTATCCTAGGTGCTTTGCAGAATAGCTTGACTCCCTCTTCTTTATGGAAGCCCCTGAGATATTGGAACACTGCTATCATGTCTCCCCTAGTCCTTCTTTTCATTAAACTAGACATACCCAATTCCTGCAACCGTTCCTCATATGTTTTAGCCTCCAGTCTCCTAATCATCTTTGTTGCTCTTCTCTGCACTCTTTCTAGAGTCTCAACATCTTTTTTACATCATGGTGACCAAAACTGAATGCAGTATCCAAGTGTGGCCTTACCAAGGAATTATAAAGTGGTATTAACACTTCACATGATCTTGATTCTATCCCTCTGTTTATGCAGCCTAGAACTAGGTTGGCTTTTTGGCAGCTGCTGCACATTGCTGGCTCATATTTAAATGGTTGTCCACTAGGATGCCAAGATCCCTTTCACAGTTACTACTGTTGAGCAAGGTACCACCTATACTGCACCTGTGCATTTTGTTTTCCTTGCCTAAATGTAGAACCTTGCTCTTTTCACCATTGAATTTTATTTTGTTAGATAGTGCCCAATGTTCAAGTTTATCAAGATCCTGCTGTATCTTAAGCTAATATATATATAGCTAATGATATATCTGCTACTGCTTGAGTCTCATATCTTTATTATACAGTATTACATAAAGGTTTATATAAGAATATGTATTTTTTTTAAAAAAATCACAAACATTTAAGTGCAAAGGTCAGTCTGTGTTCTGAAACATGCTCATCTGTGTGCTGAAAGAGAGGGGTCTTAGATGAGCTGTGCTTAGTAGGTTCAACCTCTTTAAATTGTCAGCAATCTTCCCACTATCATCCATCTGGTTTTGACTCCTTTAAGCCAGTGATTCCCAATATGTGCCTACCCAAACAGTGTGCAAACCTCCTCAATCTTGGGGGATGGCTGCCGGGTGTCCCCAAAAGGGGAAAATAATTAAATGCACGGAAGTAATTATATTAATCGTGATGAATTAAAGTAATTTTTGCAGTAGAGACTCCAGAGCATTCTAATAGAAGCCCAATGATTCCCAGGCACAGAAGATGATCTAAAAATAATTATCTAATAGATGTGTTGTCTGTTTGTTTGTTTGTTTTAAAAAGGCCTGAAAAACTCTGTGAAACCATTTGGGAAAAGAAGTAAAAATGAATTAAATATAGTAAATAAATGTTTGGTGAAACAGAAATCATTATGCAGTGCTTTGAGAACTGAATTCACTGGATACATGGCTTTAGTAGAAAATGGTTCCATGCACAAAAATTGGAGTCACCAGATTATTATTTTTTTTAAAATCATAGCAACTATGATTCACTGGGTTGTGTTTCTTGTTCTTCCAGAGGGGCCTCATTTAGACCTTAGAATAAGACCAGCAAAGAATTTTAATAATTATGGTGATTCCCCCCCCCCCAAAAAAAAAATTAGGCATCCTGATCTTAGATAACCGGATCTATTATTTTTTTTTTTTGCTAAGGCAGATCCATTGGTGAATCTCTCTTGATTATTTTAAGCAAACAATTACTTCCAAAGGGAACCTGAGCTCTTTCTATATTTTTTATGGTTTCTTAAGCAACTGCCCAGCTAAATCCTCGTGACAGTTCCTACAAACGGTGTCTGAAATGTTGTGATTGACATTTCTGTCCCCATTCTTGATGCTTGACCTTTGTCTTCCCTGCTGCTGAATTGTTCTCAAGGTCAAATTCAAAAATTTCATGCATCAGCAGGGCAGATGATGTAAACTCCTGTCCACCTGACATCTCACGCATGCACAGCTTAGCCGTGGCAAGGATGAGTCAGTGCCAAATATAGAAACAAATAAGAGCTGTCCATAAGAAAGCCAGGAAGGAGAGTGCTGCAACCAAAGGAAGCACGCTAGAAATTTGAAGCTGTTTTCGTCTCAACCTCCTTCATTGCAAAGCATTTTAGAATGTGTTTTCTTGTATTTTATAAACTTCTCAGTTGATTCCCCACCCCCAAAAGGAAGTCAAAAGTTTCTATTCTGACTGAGGCTTCCCAAGAGCATGAAGCAAATTTCTTATCCCTACAAAAAACCTTTTTTATTAATTTACTGTGAATTCTGTTCATTCACATCCAGCAAAGTCTTTTAAGGGTGGGTTTATTGTCACGGACCTTTATCTGGCTTGGAGAGCTGCAAAACTTGGAAAGGAGTCTCGGAGAGTCATGAACCAATTAAGTGAACTAATTGTCTCCTGCAAACTCCACTCCCCTTTCGCTCCTCTTTTATTTCCTCTGGGAGGGGCAATTCATCATCCACCTGTGGGCTTACTCCCAAGTTGACCCTGTTCTTTAGCTGCTCCCTTCATCTGGCAATTCTATGCATGTGCACACTGGGAACAGGCTCCAACTGTTTGTCTGCCTCACTGATGTCGGACTGTGAAGGCAGCTGATAACTGGCATATGGCTCTGGCTCCCTCTCTGCCTACATACAGAGCCTTCATCAGAGCCTTCCCCAGACACCAGGACTGGCCCATGTTCCTCCTCAGCCTCCTCACTGTCTGAATTTGCAGCCAGCTTTGCTGGCCACTGGCAGGCCACAGCACTTTCTTCCAGTTTGCATCCATGTATTATCTGTACTTATTGCTCATTTTCCCCATCCTATAGTGTGCTTCCCATAATAGGCACATCTTACCTTTTCCATCCTACATCACATACAAACTCCATAATCATTGAGTGAGACATGATTCCTCTGTGGACTTGGTGTCTCTTAAATCAATATAGAATACAGGATTGGAAAGAGGAAGGAGAGAGAGAGAGGGAGGGAGGGAGGGAGAGAGAGAACCCCAGCATTTTCATTTTGTTTGAGTGCGTGAGAGATGTTTTTATTAACAATCACAGGGGATGGGAGTCTGTCTTCAGAATAATACAGCACGGTAGGGATATGGGAATGACAGGAGAATTTTACAGTGTGATTTTGAATCAATATTATATGATGCATATTTAGAAGATTACTTAACTACTATATTAAAACAGTGGCATTTGGCTGTCATAGATAATTCCTATGCAGGGGTGAAATTCAGTAGGTTCTGGAGAACTGGTAGTGGAAATTTTGAGTAGTTCGGAAAACTGGCAAATACCACCTCTGGCTGGCCCCAGAGTGGGGTGGGAATGGGGATTTTGAAGTATCCTTCCCCTACCAGCCCACCAAGTCACACCCACAGAACTGGTAGTAAAAAAAAATGAATTTCACCACTGTTCTGATCTGATTATTCTCAGGCAACTTAAACTTAAGACTCATTCATGGACATGTTAAATTTCAGCTTGAGCTGTTGATGAAAAATGGAAATATGCAAATCTGATAATTTAGTGGAAGAAGTTTACCCAGCAATTCTAATTTTATCAAGAGGGAAGCTCTAAACCAAAGTTAGCACTACATCTGGAACACTGCTGGAACCAAAGGAACTAGAAGGAGAGAAGATATTCAACAGCTCTTCTTTTTGGAGATCTTGCTCATTCTTTCCTTGTTTCTATTCATTGAACATCAGACCACATGGACAAGATCCAGGCTAGGGATCTCAAAAAGGAAATTTGATATTTTGGATCCAACCAGTCCAAAAATGCCAGTTCCTAAGAGGCCTTATGTGTAGTTTTTCACCAGCTAGAACCATCAGGAAAAGCTATCTAGATAGTTTGTAATATCATTTCAATGGTAACAAAAGTCCTTGACCTTCATGTCTAAGTTTATTATTGCATTCTTTCCTACAATTCATCACCTACAATTCAACAGCCTACCTGCCTTCATCAATTCTTACACGACCACCCCCCAAAAAACCTACTAACCACCTTCACTTCTCCATAGTCAAGTATAAGTTCACTAGACATACAGACTGGCGTTGTATTGTTATTTTCTTAATATTTAACATCAAGTCATATTTTTGATTCCTATTCTTATTTTCCCAATGAGATTTTCTAAGGCTTTAATTTCAATTAACAATGTGATGCCATCTACATATTATTAGTGTATTGATGTCCAATTCTGATTCCATTTATCATCCTTTTCAATACTGTCTTTCCTAAAATATATTTGCTACATAGGTTAAATAGACATTAGAATAATATACATTGTGTTTCGCTCTCTTTTCTGTTCTGTATCACTGTGTTTCTCGAGATTCAATACTTGCAGCAGCTTTTTGTTCATTGTGAATGTTCTATTAAAAATAATGAGGGGTATGAGCCACGGTGCTGCAGTGGTTAGAGTGAGGTACTGCAACTACTTCTGATACCTACCTGCTGCCTGCAGTTCAAATCTCACCAGGCTCAAGGTTGACTCAGTCTTCTATCCTTCTGATGTTGGTAAAATGAGGACCCAAATTATTGGGGCAAATATGCTGACACTGTAAACTGCTGTAAATTGCCAATACGTACAACATGCCTGTTGGTTCAATCACTTTTTCTCTTTGAATTTGGACCATTGGTCAATCTTAATTCATGCATTTGTAGCAAATTTACTACTTTAAAAGATCATTTTCTTTTCCTTATTATTTTTCTCCGTCAACGTTCTTGATTGAGATATCTTTCCTTATGTTGAAATTCTTGCATTGAATTGTCATATATAATTCTTGTTGCCCTTACTTCATTCTCTATCTTTTCTTGATTATCTATAATGGCTTGTTCTGAAAATGACTTTGATCTTTTCCTCTTTGAAGTTTTGGGAATATTTTTTCCATTGCAGTTTTCACACTCTCTCTTATCTATTCCCATAGGTCCTCAGATTCTTTTTCATATGTTAAGAGTACTGAAACTGATGTGTCCCCCCCCCCATTCCAATTGTATGACTTTCAGGTCAAATCTTTCTGACACACCTCATCTCTTTAAATGTCTAAGTTTAACCTGTATATTTGACACTAACAATTCATGCACAGACCACACCTGGATATGTCCTGGCTAATTAGCTTGTACTCTTCAACATCTATTCCCTGTTGTGTATCTTATTGATTCTGTTCCCTATTATACAGGGTATAGATTCAATGTTGTCCATTTGGTGATATCAATGTATAGACTCTGTAAGTAAGTTGTTTAAAATATGTGTAGGCATAAATAATTACATTCATCAAACTTTTATTAATCTACCTCCTATCTTATTATTTCTACACAATTCAAATCTTCATATAATTCCAAATTCTTCAATGTTTGCATTCGAAACATCTATTAAGTATTATATTCCTTTCTTAATGTTGCAGTAGAAATTTCTTGTAATTTTCCATAGAAGTTGTCAATGTCTCCATCTACTGCATCTAAGTTTTACAAGCAATATGTATGTGTGTGTGTGTTTATAGATGTGTGTGTGTGTGTGTGTGTGTGTGTGTGTGTGTGTGTGTGTATGTAGATGTGGGTATGTATCAGTGGTGGGTTTCAAAAATTGTTGGAACCTACTCTGTGGGTGTGGCCTCCTTTGTGGGAGTGGCTTGCCACCCATGTGACCGGATGGGAGTGGCTTGCTGTCCATGTGACCGGATATGAAATTATGAATTAGTACTTAGGTCGGTCCAAGTAGCTATTCAGAAGTTAGTGGTTAGAAGCAATCGTAAAACAAGATATGGAATTAAAACCAGAAATATTTTGTTGGCTATTTGAAAGGGAGTATAATATATATTTAATTTTACACATGTTAGCAGCTGCTGGAATTGTGTTTGCACAACAGTGGAAAAACAGAGATATATAAATGAATAAATATTACAATGTGCAGGAATAAATAAACTGACAATTAAAAACAAGAAGGTTTTGAATACTTTTTCACGTGGGATTGGTTTTAGCAATTGCCAACTAACGGAAACAGAAATTAGAAATCCAAAAGTATGAAAGAAAACACCAATTATGTAAGGAAAGGTCCCTAAAATGTATAAGGAAATATTACTAGATCATTAATGCGTAGATAACTGCGGGACATTACACACCCACCAGTAGTGGGTTTCAAAAATTTTTGGAACCTCTTCTGTAGGTGTGCCCTGCTTTACGGGTCCACTGGTGGAACCTCTTCTAACTGGTTAGGTAGATTTGATGAACCGGTTCTACCGAATAGGTGCGAACTGGTAGGGACCCATCTCTGGTATGTATGTATAGAGATAGATGATAGATAATGATAGATAATGGATGGATGGATGGACAGGCGGACGATGGACAGACAGACAGAGACATTTCTATAATGTGCACAAAAGGAATAAGATTAAAAAAGAAATGAATGATAATATTTTACAAAATATAAGGCTAGATTAGAATAGAATAAATGGGTATTTACAGATAATCCTCAACCTACTGGTCACTTAATGAGTTACAATTGACCCAAAAAGGTACTCATAATCCAGGTTTAAAAGTTCCAATGGCCAGATTCTCCTCATAGTCACGAGATTATAGTTTGGCTGATTGGCAACCAGTTTGCATTTACAGCTGTTTGCAGCATCCCATTGTCATGTGACCACTACTTTTTTCTTTTCTTTTTTGCTGGAAATTGGCATTTACTTCTGGCTTCTGGCAAATAAAATGTCCATTATGGGCAATGAGTTCAATTAATGACCACGAAAAAAAAGTAGTACAATCAAATTGGATATGTGATTACTAATGATTGGCAAAATTTTACAACCATAGTTCTGGGCTCAATTATGGTCATAAGCTGAGAATTACCTGTAGCGTATTAATCAAGAACAGAACCAAACCTGAAGTCTTCTAATTGCAATATACATTTTCAGAATGCCAGTTGTGTTAGTATTTTGCAGCAAAAATTGAATTCTTGAGATACAGGTGCTTCTGATTTGTTTTGTAGCTCGTGAAGCACATTTTGACCACAACTACTGAAAGTTGGTAGAACATTTTTCTAATGTTTCAAGACAGGAACTACTAAAAAAAAAGTACTAAAAAGTCAACAAAATGTGTACACATATACATTCTCTGAACTCACTTATGTATGACATGGCCTCATTCATATTAAATATAGAATGTGGACAATGAAGCATTTTCATCCTTGTCCTAAAAATTAACTAATCTATTATCACATGGGTTTTTAGGAATCAAAATCAAGTTTAACAGATGCATGGGACCCAAGACACGGCAAATGATTATTAAAGAGCTGAGAATAGATATCTACTTCTAGTTGTTTTTTGATATCCATAATAAGATGGAAAAATAAGTCTATTTTTGTGGAGATAGGAGTTTAAGGCAACTTAACCATCTGAAATCATAGAGGAGCCAGGGGAGCACATCTGGCTTGTAAATGCGCCCTCCTTCAGCCTCCCAATTATCCATATCAGTGTTTCTCAACCTTGGTCACTTGAAGATGTCTGGACTTCAACTCCCAGAATTCCCCAGCCAGCATTTGCAAATTGCTGGGAATTCTGGGAGTTGAAGTCCAGACATCTTCAAGTGACCAAGGTTGAGAAACACTTATCTATATGCTTCATGCTAATCTCGTAAAAGTTCTGATCAGAGTTACCTTTTTCTCACAATGATGAATATTCTTGGTGGATGTTTCAGGTCTGATCATAATTGATATGGAAGATTTAGGTGAATAACAATCTCAGAATCGGCACTACAACGTGCAAGGCATGTGAACACGTTTTGCAAGCATCAGTTTTCAGTGCTGAGTGTCCTCCAGTCTCTCCTAAGTGTTTGTTCCAGGCCATCAGAAGGTGAGAAGTATGTCATCCCCTCCTATTCCTGTCTTTCCTTTCGCTGAGAACTTGAGTATCATCGAGATACAGACACTTCATCAATTCTAGGGTTCTTTTTTATTTTTTTTTCAAAAAGGCACAGCTCCAAATTATATGCAGTCTCTTGATTTTTCAGGCTTTTCCATGAAGCAATATGAGATTATGAAGAGGCAAATGTCTCTTCAAGAGCCACCACCTTTGTCAAAATGACAAAAGTAGAGCTCTGTATCTCTCGTACATACACGTGACATCTTGGTGAATATACAGAAGTGGCAGTTTTTTCATCTTCTTGGCATGACATCTCTTTTATTTTCCGCTCCCTCCTCCCACTGCAGACACCACTGCCCAAGGAGTTTATTGTTGAAGTTTATCGATAGAACTTACTACCCACTTCAAAACTGCCAAGCTATTAATAGTTTAATTGTGATGGTGCATCTACCAACTGAATACAAATCCAAAGATTGACGTCATTAGTCAGCTAAATAGTCATATGTCTACTCGAACCCAGATTTTGGAGCCTTTAATTCAGTGGTGAAATTCAATTTTTTTACTACCGGTTCTATGGGCGTAGCTTGGTGGGTGTGGCAGGGGAAGGATACTGCAAAATCCACATTCCCTCCCCATTCCTGGGGGAAGGATATTGCAAAATTTCCATTTCCACCTCACTCTGTGGCCAGACAGAGGTGGTATTTGCCGGTTCTCTGAACTACTCAAAATATCTGCTACCGGTTCTCCAGAACCTGTTAGAACCTTCTGAATTTCACCCCTGTTTTAATTCTAGGGGAAGATTCATAGAAAATTGAAGCTTATAAAACCTGGGAAAGAAGAAGAGAGGATGGGAGGCTCAACTTATTTGGTGAAAGAATCACATCATGAATCTATATATCAGTCTAGAAATACAACTGAACAGTATCTATCAGTCCAATAGGGGTAGAAAAACCCATGTCACTTGTGTTGGGCAGTGTTCAACTCCAGGATTTACTGACCACTATCTATATAACAGATTTTCTAACATTTTGCTGGCAACCGTGGTTGGTATCTTCAGAGACAAGATGATTGATCAATTATGCAGGCAACTAAGTTAGAAACTGATTCGGTTCTTCTCTTTATATCACAGTGATTTGACTTCTGATTGGCTTTTTGAGTACAAGTGACCTATGAATCATTTGTACTTTTAGCAGAATAATAGACTGAAGGAGGACCATAGCAATGTAAAGTGGATGGGTGAAATCTGTTTATCCTTTTAATAAAATTTGTTGTACCTGCCTATTAGCCTTTAGAGGGATCGTCAAAGTGGCTAACATTCATAAAACATGAATACACTCCTTCAAAAAGTACACATGCATCATTAAAAGTAAATATAAATTAATTAGAAGCAATTTGAGTAAGTTTTATCAGGACAACCAAATATCATCACTTCCGCACCACTTTAAGCACGAATCACTTTGCAAGTCACACTATGAACTTAATATATCTCCTCATCTTTTTCTATCTTCATCTGTTTCTTGTTCACTCAAAACATTACTCCATTATATATGAACAAATTTAACTTTGTATCACTTATATTGATCCAATTGTTAATATGAATTTTTGTTTATATCTTTGAACAATATAATGAGGATTACTCAAATTTGATATAATAAAGAAATGTTTAGATTGAACAAGAAAGACAGAGATGAAGATAGAGATAAAGATGAGTTAGGCATTTCTTGTTTATGTATGTTTGAACAATATAATGAGAATTACTTAAATTTGATAAATGTGATAGAGATTACTATTACTGTTATTGTGAATTGGATTAATATGAATGATACAGAACCAACTCTGTTCACACACTATATGAATGTATATATATATATTTAAAAATAATAAAAAATATATTTTAAAAAGCTTAATATATGAATGTACCTAGCATAGGTGCACTTCTCTTTGTGGATAATTATTAGAAATATTTATATTCAGCATGAAGAAAATAACTTATACAACTTATTGGCAATTTTCCATCCCTCTCAATTAGATGAAACAATAGTTGGCCTAGATCCTAGATCCTCCAACAGGTGAAGATTAAGTCTTCTTATCTTTCTTCTATTCTCTGGAATTCCACAATCCCATCTGTATTGATTTGTAGTCTTTTTGCTGTTTGTGAATCCTCTCATGGCATCATGAGTGAATGAATTGAATATTTCTCTGGAATACTTTTCTCCATTCAGAAAGAGATAAACATTCAGCAGATTCAGTCTTCCTTGATTTTTTCCATCATACTTTTCTGGTACAAGAAGTATGAGATTGATCCACCTTTTCAGAGCAAGAGAAAGCTTCAGCTGCCTTTAGGAGTTTTGAAAAGAAAGTAATATTTGGAACTATTGAGAGTTATGAAGCCTTCCTTACCATGGCAAACTAGGTGGGAAAATAATTATATAAGGATGAAGTTTGATAGCATAAGATACGGGTGTCTCTTAAAAACATAAAAGAAGGCAGGGAAATAGTGCAAGTGTAGAAGGAAGAAAAAGAGGAAGTCATTTAGTGGTTCTTTAAACTATATACATAAACGTATATGATTTTTAATTTAGTTGAACCGTAGGATCCTGTTCTCTGACAGCTCTTTTTCACTTTTTTCTGTCATATCCAGATAAGTAATCAATACCTAGGTTTTCACATCAGTAAAATGATTTGCTTAATCATGGTGTGTTATTTAAACTATAATTGATATGGATTCCTCAATCACAAAGTTACAGGCTTTACAAGTTGTTTTATTATGGCTCAGCATATAATACACACACACACACACACACACACACACACACACTATCACTGGATTCACACATCATGTTAAGACATGCTTTGTTTACCCATTATTTATTTATAAATTGCAACTGCCTAGATTAATGTAAATGCAAATCAATAATTTATGGTTTAATATAATAGTTAGATTCACACAATATGCTGTCCAAATCAATTGAATTTGACTATGCTTATTTGATTGTATGAATGAATCAGTGTCTACATAAGTAAGATTAACAAACTGGAATTTAATCCAAGAGTTACTTGGGGATAACTCCACTGAAGGATTTGTATTTGCATTAAATTATATTCTCACTTAATTTATTGGTTCACACCTATCCTTAATTCTGTGTTTCTTTTTGATATTTGAAACAGAGATAGTAAATAAAAATGCTTCACCAACATTTTGTTGGTATAATAATAGTAACTTTCAGAAAAATCACACTAAAAATATTAATGTCCTAATGATATCCAGACTAAGTTGCAGAATCATGGTCTACAGTTGGCTGTCTCTACAAAATATTTGATTTAAATATTGTTCCCCCACCCACCCAAAAATGGAAGTGGGATCCTTAAAAGCATTATACTACAATTCTGTTCCATTTTTTAAACAAATCTACTGCCTATTTCAGGCCTAATCAAAGGTGGAGTTCTAATGCCAGAAGTGACTTCCAAAACCATTTCCCTGTTTCATTTTGTATATTCTGATAAGCATCTGGTCTCTTGTTGTATCTCTTCCTATAGCCATGATGGAGAACCTATGGCACGCGTGCCACAGGTAGCATATAGAGCCCTCTCTGTGGGCACACCAGCTGTCGACCCAGCCCAGTTGCACCACACATGCATGCACTCCTTCTGCCAGCCTTCTGTCTTTGGGTCTCTGCCGTGCATGCGTGGGGAGCAGGTTATGCGCATGTGCATACACAGGAGTGCATACGCAGAGGCCGCTTGCATTGCAATTGCGTGTTCCCCTTACCCACGTGGGCCTAGAAAGCCGCCTCACAAGCCTGGAAGCTAAAAATAGAAGATGCCACCAGGGCGCATCCACAGGGGGATGGGGCACATGCATGGGGGGAACTCACATTGCATTTTTGGATTTCTCGCAGGCTTTGGGGACTCTACAATGGTTAGCCATCACTGTCCTACAGTCAATGTGGTTGAAGTTGCAGCTCAGCAATATCTGCCACATCAAGATTCCTCGTCCTTTATTAAGGCTCAAATTGACTAGTAGGTATGGTAGAATTACATCTTCTGGCTGAGAGGGAACAAGATTAAAATAATTATCTAGACAATGTAGTTATAATATTGGCTTCCTCTGAGTCCTTCTAAAAATGGAAAAGCACCTCAAAGTAAGGGAGCAGAGGTGTGCTTGGAACCATAATTATTATATTTTGACCCTGGAGATGTGACCACATGATTGAAAAGTATATTCTGTTTTTTATTTGAGGTATCATTGCTGAACATTTTGTTATTCTGATTTTCTCTTGATTTGTTTGCTGGGTTTTGACTGTTTTTAATTAAGAATGTTAGTTTAGTACTGTAAAGAGAAGCTGGTTCATAGAGAGACTTAAAGTTCCAAAATGATATTTCAGAAAATATCCCTTGAAGATTTGAATTGAATGATTTTCATTAAAGAGATAGATGATGGTGGGAGACAGGAGAGAGAGAAACCTTTGGCTTCCATTTCAGGTGTTAATGTAATTGCCCCAAGTTACCATTCCCACCACCTGCCATTCCATATCACCAGTGGTCAGAGATGATAGGAATTGTTGTCCAATAACATCTTATTGTCCAAGGTTCAGAAAGGCTGTCTTAAAAACTGCAAGAATCTGCTAAGAATAGATGTTTAACCATGCCAAAAAATGAGGAGGGAGGGATTAGACATTGAATTCATTCTTTTTTAATGCCAAAGTATGGTGAGCATAATAGTTCCAAAGTGAATGTAGAAGTCTAAACTGCAGAACTCCATATGCACATAATAGCTTTGGCTCACAGACTGTGTGTGTTTTTCTGGTCATGTATTCCTGGTCTCACATTATACAATGCATTATTTTAATAGCAAATTGACAGTATTGCAAAGTGTGAAGATGGGTGTTAGATGTTTGATTGTTTTTATTTGCACAAGAGCCAATTGGATACTTGAGAACAATTTCTGAATAATGTGCAGTTGGTGTTTTGTCTAAGTTGCACAGCATCTTCTTTGGAAGAAGATCATTCTCCCCAAACCATCAGATTTTACAGATGCTTATGCTCTTCCTGTCTATTTGGATGGCATTCTTCTCCTTTCCAATTTCCTGAAAGTAAGAAAGTTGCATCGGGTTTGATCCAATGTGTTTGGTTTTGACCCAACAGGATGGATATTATATTACATGCTGAGAGACTTCCCAGTGATCTAACAGGCTTTCTCTGCTCCAAAATGTACTGAAGCCATTTGTAATAATCATGACTAAGGTCCATCCATCCAATTCTGTTGCTACTATCTTCCTTTCCTTTCATTACACTTTTCTGTGCAAAGTTTTTAAAGATTTAGAACAGCCAAAATAAAACTGAAACAGCGCTATGTATTGTTGTTGTTGTGCAGTGCTTGATTTCTTCTGATTCTTCATGACTTTATGAAAATCATTTCACAAGGATTGACTGCCAATAACTGCTCCTTCGGATTTTTGTAAGCTCATCGTGTCACCACTGGCAGTATCTACAGTATCTTATTTTTCAGCTGCTTTTCCAATTATCTTTATTTTTTCCCAAACTATTCAGGTCTTTCCAATGACATGTTATCATCATCCCTGCCTTCCTCTATTTTGGTTTGATTGAAATTACGAAAAAACTGGCTGATTCCAGGCTCCTTTTCCATGTTTTCTCTCATTAGGGATTCAGCTGGTTTGGACCGGTTCTGGCAAAGTGGTAGCTCCGATGGTCAGCTGACAGAGAACCGGTTCGCTCTGACAGTCAAGTAGGCCCGCCTGACAGTCAGGTAGGCCCGCCTGCCTACCCTTGCGCTGTACTGACCTATATTTCCTTTGTTTGAAGCCCAGCTGATAGGCATGGCAGAGCAGATTGCCGCACCTCATTTGTTTTACTCACTGGGGGCTGCAGTAGAAGGTACGTTTTTGAGCTCTTTTCAAAGCCACTGCGCTCAGCGAACCAGTTGTCACACTGGTTGAATACCACCACTGCTCATTAGATGTTGTGCCAAGAATCAACAAACCACTCTCCTTTGTTTCATCTTTGATTTATTTCTTGCAGTTCTTCTAGCTTGAGTGCTATGGTAGCTTTGCCCCATTGTGCAAAATATAATTAGATGCCAGTTACAGTCTGCCATTGTCATTCAGAATTCATGCATCCAATACCTTTGTTGTGAAATATTTGGGAATATTCCCTGCCATCACAAAACTTCCCTCTGCAAAGGAAATATATACAATTCCATAGCATTTGTACCAGTGGTGGGTTGCAGGTGGTACGCCCCGGTATGGGTGTACTGGAGCCTATCCGGAGCACTGGGTACCGTTCCGGTACCCAGTGCTCCGGAGGGCCCACCCGCCTGCCCAGACTCCTTACCTGTCCTTTAAAGTCTTTGGTGCTTCTGCGCACACGCATGGCTCATACAGCGCCTGCGCGATGCTCCGCCAAGCAGCTGGAACTCAACACTGATCTGTACCATTTTGCTTTGAAGCCAGGATGTGCCATAACTGTATAAAGCCAGTCACCGTATTCCTTCTATTTATTTAACTTAAAGAAATCTCAACTCTAGCACAGCTGCAAAAGTAATCAGTGGGTCTGAGCCTGCTCCTTAGCAAGAAAATATTTTGGTAGCTTTAAGGTGAGCACTATTTAAGATATAAATATTTTCATGTTATTTTAACACTGTGCCATTGCCTCCAGAATGATTTCAGTGTGCTCTTGCCACGGCTGACAAGTGTGAGTTTTAATTTATCTGCTAATTAGCCCAAAGCAGGGGCAGCGTGAAATGCAAGTGATGCTTTAATTTGGTGCTGTGTTACTCTGTGTTTGTGCAAGCATTCTCTTTTCTCACTACTAATGGATTCCTGGCATCAAGGAGGTGTATGCAGACTAAATATATGTGATGCCAAATTCTTTGTAACTCTCTCTCAACTTTTTATAAAAGTAAAAACAGCTGTTGCAGTCTTCAAAAGGGAAAGGGGAGTCACTTTTCCATGCTGCCCATGCATGACTCTTTAAAACCAGCATCCCAAGGTGCTATTCAATTAGCCTTTCTTCTACCCATGACTGATGGCACTGACCAATGTTTTTTGTTTTGGGTGGGGAAGGGGAAAAATCAAGGAAAAGTCATATGAAATATTTATACTTCTGTAAATTTGTAATCTCTTTTCTTAGCTCTGATTTACGGGACTGGAGGCTAAATCATATAAAGAACAGTTGCAGGAACTGGGTATGTCTAGTTTAATGAAAAGAAGGACTAGGAGTGACATGATAGCAGTGTTCCAATATCTCAAGGGTTGCCCCAAAGAAGAGGGAGTCAGGCTACTCTCCAAAGCACCTGAGGGTAAGACAAGAAGCAATAGATGGAAACTAATCAAGGAGAGAAGCAACCTAGAACTAAGGAGAAATTTCCTGACAGTTAGAACAAAGCTGTGAATGCTCCAACACTGGAAGTTTTTAAGAAGAGATTGGACAACCATTTGTCTGAAAAGGTATAGGGTTTCCTGCCTAAGCAGGGGGTTGGACTAGAGGACCTTCAAGGTCCCTTGCAACTCTGTTTATTCTATTCTATTCTATTCCAATCCATTCCATTCTTCTTGCCCCTAAATCAAAGGAACTCCAGTGAATATTTTTCCTCCACAAATTTCTGACTATTGTACTCAATGGCACTAGAACCTATTCTAATGCAAATAGCAGTCTTCAGGTAATTTTTATTGAGACCTACCGGTAATAATTTGGGATAGGATTCTCTTTCCCCTAACATGATTTTCCCTATGTTTTTTCTTGCCTAGAAGTTATATTTAGGAAGACACAGATGGACATATTTAAGTGTATTTGCATTTTCCATATCTTTTCCTTTAGCTTCAAGGAGTAGTGAATATACTAGTTGAAGTTCCTAATTCCTTTCTCTAATTCTCCGGAAGAGAAGACAGTTGACCAAGTTTACATTATGCTTCAAATACCTAAAATCTGAATTGCTCAAAAGCAGTTAGAAAAATCACCTATAACTGCCTTTCGTTAATTCAGAAATGTTGAGAATAAGAAACAACGAATGTTTTTTTCTGCCACTGTACCATCGTGAATTGCCTCAAGTCTTGGAAAAACAAAATCATCACTTTACACCAAAGAAAGCAAGTAAATTTTGAAACCCTAGCAGTATGGTATTTTCATGGGGCTGTTGCCAAAAATGAAGGGGAAATTTATAGTATATTACTCTTTCTCATGCTATGAAGGGGAGATACAAAGCTGTCAAAGTAACATTTCCTTAAAGGGCCTTTTAGGCATCTGATACTTAGAAGAGAGGTGTGATGAAGAGTACTTTCCAAAAAGGAAACATTACAAAGCACTGTAAAAGAAAATGCAAGCTAAACGAATTTCAACTGCATCTGAATAGAAAATATACTAACTGACCTCTCCAATATTGCTGATATCATGGGATCACAGTGCTTTATAATGGCTTTTAAATTGGAGCACAGTCTTGTGGGGAATTATTGGTTGCATCAGCAAGTAGGATTAGACTAAAATGACTTATACAACATTAGAGTCCTTTTTGAAAGTTAGGATGTACCTAAGGTAAAAGTAATCCAGTGATGGATTCTATAAAGTAGAAGTTTCAGGAGTTCTACATCACTGCAAATCTATAAGGGGAACCATGGATAATCATCTTCTAGGGACGCATTCCTTCCAACTGTATGGTTCTAGTTTATAAGCAAAATGTATAATTGAGATTTAGAAGGCCAGTCTCTGATATTCACTATTTAAAAGATTTAGTATCTCTGTGTGGGAAAGATTCATTTAAATCATAGGCATACTAGAATCATGTAGGGCCAGTGGTGGGATCCTACCAGTTTAACAACCAGTTCAGTGATCGTGCATGCACAGTTTTGAGAAAAAGTACCATCCACATTAGTGCTGGGGAAGAAAACAGCTGAGATGCGGCAATCCGCTTTGCCAAGGTGGCGCAGTGGTTAAATGCAGCATTGCAGGCTACTTCAGCTGACTGCAGTTCAGCAGTTCGGTTGTTCAAATCCCACCAGGCTCAAGGTTGACTCAGCCTTCCATCCTTCCGAGGTGGGTAAAATGAGGACCCGGATTGTTGTTGGGGGCAATATGCTGACTCTGTAAACCGCTTAGAGAGGGCTGAAAGCCCTATGAAGCGGTATATAAGTCCAACTATTGCTATTGCTATTGCTATTGCATTCAACTCAGCTGAGAAGATATAGATGAGTTAAATGCAGAGGCAGGAAGGTGGACCCACTTCATCGTCCGAGTGAACCGGTTCACTCCCAGCAGATGGTTGGAGCTACCAGTTCGCCCAAACCAGTAGAATCAGTGGTGGGATTCAGCCAGTTCGCACCACTTTGGGAGAAGCAGTTGTTAACTTTCTGTTAACAACTGTTAGCAGTTTGGTGAACTGGTTGTTGGAAGAAATCATTAGGGCTGAGAACCGGTTGTTAAATTATTTGAATCCTACCACTGGGTAGAATCCCACCCCTGCCTAGGGTACTACTAGATGCACCTATAACTTCATTTTGAAGATGCTTCACTACTGACCCTGTAGGTGTGTCTTACCATCAGCAAAAAGTGGCAACTGAGAGGGACTTTGATATGTTCTACAACAAACTGTTAGAGCACCATCATTTATATCCTTGTTAATGAAGCAGAATAGAAACTGGTTGTGGGAACAGAGCAAAATGATCTTAGCATAGTTTGAACTAGTATACAGACTAGAGCATAGCATGTTGAACCACCTGTCTGGATATCTCCTAGATCTTTACAAAACAATTTTCCTCTCTCATGGCTGTTTAATCTTCGTAAATGTCAACGTCCACAAGGCAGTGACCGTTGCATTGTGAAGGCCAAAGGCAGAACGTCACGGATTACAGAGTTGTTTATCCGTGTGTTGTCCTGCCATTGGGTTCTCAGCTCGTTTCACGGTTCCGTCGCCATGGGAACCAACACTCCCCATTTATCCGGGCTTGTGACCGGCTATGGTTTTCCATAGGCTGGGTTTTTTAACATAGGAACTCCAACAATACATGCGCTCTACATGGGGCAGCCCTTGAAGAGTATTCGGAGACTCCAACTCGTCCAGAATGCAGCCGCGCGAGCGTTACACCTATCCTCCGCGAGCTGCACTGGTTACCGATCAGTCTCCGGATACGCTTTAAGGTGCTAGTCGTAACTTATAAAGCCCTTCATGGTATTGGATCTGGGTACTTGAGAGACCGCCTGCTGCCAAATACCTCCCACAGACCCATTAGATCGCACAGGGTTGGCTTCCTCCAGGTTCCATCTACTAGCCAATGCCATCTGGCTACTACCCGGGGGAGGGCCTTCTCTGTGGCAGCTCCGGCCCTCTGGAATGAACTCCCTGCAGGGATTCGGACCCTCACCTCTCTCCAGGCCTTCCGAAAAGCCGTCAAAACCTGGCTTTGCCGGCAGGCCTGGGGGTGATGAGTTCCCTCCCCTCTCGACTTGTATGATTGTGTGACTTGCTTATTTTAATTATTTGTATTCGTTTTATGTTCCCCTTTTTCCCCTTTTGAATTGTTCGCCGCCCTGAGTCCTCCCGGAGAAGGGCGGCATATAAATAACAAACTTCATTCAATTCATTTAATATTACTAAATCAATACTCAACCAAACCTGCGATCATTAAAGTTTTAAAATAAACTGCCTTGTTTTTAATTATATATAAAAAAATCTGGACGGAATCATTATAAATAAATAACATTGATAAAATATTAATCTTCAGTATATCTATCTCAACTTTCTTCTATTAGTAGGTATGATGATAGAAACATCAAGCAAGACAATAGTTACCTCTACATCTTTTAGAGATGATTTGATGGTATTTGGCTTCTGCCTGCTACCATCTACTTGGGTGGGACATAATTTAGTAACTGAATCTGAAAAAATGACAGAGCCCAGAGTTTTGCAGGTGATAAAACCACAGATGCATCAGAATGGCATGCCATTTTCTCCCCAGGGAAATTTGTGCTATATTAACGCTCTTCATCGGGATGCTAGCCACTCCTGACCCTTCTTGTACATGCTGAAATTGCATTTTTGTAAATAAATGGATATTTTAAACAGCGCAATAGCCCAGATTCAACCACTGTGATGGAAAATCCCATAAAAACAAGAGTTGAGCCTGTTATGATTTAATTGCAACCAAGGCGCAAATGACATAGTATATTAAACCCATAATATGGATACAATGAAGTACGCAGTAAAGGAAGGAAAGCAGATTTTTTTCTCAGCCACCATCCCATTGAAAACTTTATTGCAAAATGTGGGTGATTTTTTTTTCTTTTCTTTTTCTTTTAGTAAAAACCAAATTTGGTGTCTTGGTGGAAGGAGACTCATCTGCTTCACTTGATCACTGTCTGGATTACTTTTTTGTTTAGTTTTGAATAAAGCGAATGTGAATTTGTGAAAATATGTAGCTTAATCCAATATAATTCACAGTTTTTGAATAGTCCAAAAGAATTACAAAGGAACCTTACCTCCAAACACATGGGTATTAACAACTGTTTTCTCTTTTATTTTGCCAATAAGTCCAATTTATTGAATTTCAGACTTTTTTGGGGGAAGAAATTTCATTACAGTTTGTATCTGCTTTCTAAATATTTGTGACTGATTCTCTGAACACAGGTATTTTTTACAGTTTGCCTAATATACACCTTTACTTTGCCTGATGTAATTACCTTTTGAAATAATTTAAGAAATAGGGTAATTGATTCCCCCCCACCCCCATACATTATTAACAAACTGCCCTGTAACATTCAGAAAACTGTAGATTATGGAGCCGTAACTAAGTTTTGGTTCATATATAGGTTTGAAAATGCGAAATTCAAATGCAAATTGAATACTCCCCGCTAGTAACCGCTATCATTTGGAAGTATTCATCTTTGGCTCAGATCAAGGGAATGTTCATAACACAGCAACCTACTTCTCAGATTACAGCCCTTATTCAGGTTGTGTTTAGAAAAAAACCCTGTGTTACATATGCACACAGCTAGTGAGTTGCTTTTTGTTGTTGTTGTTGTTGTTGTTGTTGCTCCCTCTTGGTTGCCCTGGCAACTTCAAGGGTAAAAAGAGCATACTAACATACTGAAAACACAGTGTGTGCTTCCGTACAATGCATGCAGTGTGTGTCCAGCACGAAACTTTTTTTTCTGCTTTGTAAAGAGTATTTTCTAGATCTGGTAGCATTGTTTCCGAGGAGGAGGAGGTGAGCCAAGTGAGCCTGTCGTGACAAACATTTAATAGTCTGGTAGCCTCTTTTCCCGACTAACAATAAGAAACTGAAGGTTACGCCTTTTTAAAGCTCATTTCATTTAATAAGTCAGGAAGAGGGTTTACCAGACTCCGTTCATGCTTTGTTCAAGTTCCCTTTCTTGGAAAAGGGGGAGGGGAGGGGAAGAGAAGGGAGGCAGGCAGGCAGCATCGGCTGAAGTGCTGGCAAGGCTATAAAAGCAGCGGTTTATAGCTACGTTTGGAAGGAGCCCATATGTGAAAGGAAATCTTGGAGCCCATTAGCTGCGCTGTGTGCAGGAAGGGGTGCATTTCCATATTGTTTTTATGGTGGCAGCTCAGCAGGTATCCTACAGTTGTATGGCACTGCTGTTGGGAAAACTCTGAACCACAGTAAATATTCTTGAATGGGCGCAGGGAATCTCACCAGATGTAGCTCATGGGGTTATTCCCATCTGCTAGAATTCAGATAACAATAATAAAAGACTGGTTTATCGGGGGGGGGAGGTGTTATCGAGGCAGTTAATAAAATCCGATAACAGGCATTTTGTTTGGCTGTATTTTCTCATTAATCTCAATCCAAGGGATAGTCAAATCCAGCAGAAAGTCAAATCCAGCAGAAAGAACGTACACAAAATAGCATTCTCTGTGAAATTTTGCATATCTTTCTTTTAACCTTCATTTGGATAAGCCTTGGCTTGATGCTAATGAGAGCATTGGGCTCATGCAAATTCCTGGGTTTTTCAAACTATTATCGAGATAACGTCCAGTCTAAACTCAATTGCACATGCAAGATTTGGAAGGACTGGGGAGCATTAGGGGGGGGTATTAAAGTCAAACTAAGTGTGACAGTAATACACAAACGGCTGTCCTTGTCCCTTTGAGGATATCTATGGAATTAATAAAATCACACTGTTTTGCATTTCTCCGGCACTCACTACATTACTAAGTACAAGAGGTGTGCAAAAAAATCAGTCTGTTCCAACTGCAATTAGGTTGGCTACTTATGTATTACTAAAAAAAACCCAAGAAGGATGAAATTCCCCATCCAAACAACAGACAAAACAAAATATAAATTTGCATATGTACCTAATTTATGTCCCTTTGTACATATACAGTCTTAACCACTCTCATGTAAATAGGTATTTTTAAAACTTGACCACTTTAAGAGGTGTGGACTTCAGTTCCCAGAATTCCCCAGGTAACACGCTGGCTGGGAAATTTTGGGAGTTGAAATCCACACATCTTAAAATGGCCAAGTTTTAAAAACAATGTTGTAATTAAATATGCATTGCTATAATGGAAAAAGAAGTGTCAGAGTAGCTTTCATCTTGCTTTAATCTACTATACAGGAGCTACCTGTGGATGGAGAATTCAAAAATCCTGATTTCTCTTCCTTTCTTTTTAAACTAGACTTAGACTGTTTCATTATTCCAAGAGACACAGACACACAATTGTGTTGCAGTGAAAGACATATCTGACATTCCAATGATTTGGTAGATTTGCATCCATCCTCCCACTCAAACAAGCATAGCCAGAATCAAAACTAAATTACAGTTAATTATAAACTAAATTTGATTAAAATACTTAATGAGAGTTAATATAATTACCCTCCCCCCCATAGATTCTTCTTGGTTGCACTTTATAATTACAGTTCCATGGTAATTTTTACAAGAATTCGAGGTGACTGCAAGCAAAGATTTCAGAGACATCTGTGGGGGTCTTGCAGTATTCACCCTAGCAGTAAAGGATGCCTTCAGATAGACTACTTTCCTCTGAGTAGGACAAAAGGTAGTAGAATATAATAGAATAGAATAGAACAGAACAGAATAGAATAGAATAGAATAGAATAGAATATGGAATGGAATAGGAATAGAAAAGAATAGTGCTCGCTTTGGCAGCACATATACTAAAATTGGAACAATACAGAGAAGATTAGCATGGCCCCTGCGCAAGGATGACACGCAAATTCGTGAAGCGTTCCATATTTTTTCCTCAGTTATTTTTACTAGGTATATGTACTGATTTTACAATGGTAGAGAATAACTTGATTCTGCACCTAATAACGGCAGCAAGACTGTTGGTGGCGCAATACTGGAAGAAGGAAGACTTGCCTACAATCCAAGAATGGACATTGAAAGTCACAAACTTAGCCGAGATGGCTAAAATATCGGCATATCTTAAAGAGCACTCAAATGAGAGATATAAACGGGATTGGAAAAAATGGATTGACTATATACAAAATAAATACGGGACCAAGAAACTCCAGTTAGCCTATGCTTAAGATCAGAAATGATTTAAATTGTTTAAAGTTAGTTCAGCAAGAAGAAGCTAAGGTCAATGTAGAATGTCATTAATTTCTTTATTTCTTTTTTCTCAATAGATTTTAGACTGTGTTTGTTAAAAATCCATACCGTGTACGGGTTCTGGGAAGTCGGGGGGGGGGGAAGGAGGAGGGGGTTAGGGGGTGGAGGGAGGGAGGGGCATACAAAAAAATTGTACTTCGATGTTTTAATGATTGACGAATGATGAAATATTTGTGTTTTTAAAAAAATAAAACCTTTCAAAAGGAATAGAAAAGAATAGAATATAGAATGGAATAGGAATAGAAAAGAATAGAATAGAATATAGACTATAGAATGGAATAGGAATAAGAATAGAATACAATGCAATGGAATGGAATGGAATAGGAATAGGAATAGAATAGAATAGAATATGGAATAGGAATAGGAATAGGAATAGGAATAGGAATAGGAATAGGAATAGGAATAGGAATAGGAATAGGAATAGAATAGAATAGAATAGAATAGAATAGAATATAGAATGGAGTAGGAATGAATAGAATAGAATAGAATAGAGACTATAGAATGGAATAGGAATAAGAATAGAATGGAATAGGAATGGGAATAAGAATAGAATAGAATAGAATAGAATATGGAATGGAATAGGAATAGAAAAGAAAAGAATAGAATATAGAATGGAATAGGAATAGAATAGAATAGAATAGAGACTGTAGAATGAAATAGGAATAAGAATAGGATAGAATGGAATGAAATAGGATAGGAATAGGAATAGAAAAGAATAGAATAGAATATAGAATATAGAATGAAATAGGAATGAATAGGATAGAATAGAATAGAATATAGAATGGAATAGGAATAAGAATGGAATAGGAATAGGGATAGAATATAGAATATAGAATATAGAATATAGAATATAGAATATAGAATATAGAATATAGAATATAGAATATAGAATATAGAATATAGAATATAGAATATAGAATATAGAATATAGAATATAGAATATAGAATATAGAATATAGAATATAGAATATAGAATATAGAATATAGAATAATATAGAATGGAATAGGGATAGAATATAGAATATAGAATATACAATATAGAATGGAATAGGAATAGGAATAGGAAAAGGAACAAAACAGCATAGCATAGCATAGCATAGCATAGCATAGCATAGCATAGCATAGCATAGCATAGCATAGCATAGCATAGCATAGCATAGCATTGCTTTATTGTAGCTCAGTGTTGAAACAAGGAGTCCTTGGTAATCTCTGAGCTTGGTTGCTTTCTTGCAGATGTTTCATTACCCACTACACTGATGGTTGTTACCTAGTTTGGTTAATGAAATGTCTGCAAGAAAACAATCACGCTCAGAAAGCACCAAGGCCCCCTGAACCCTGCAATTATTCTGAGCAATACATCCTTCCAGGTGGAAAAATACAGTATTTCTCTTTCCAGTTTATATGTACTTTGGTAAATGGGGCTTTCTTTCTCCTTTTCTTTCTTTCATTCTTTCTCTCTTTCCTTTCCTTTCCTTTTTTTTTCTTTTAAAAAGGATTTGTGAGATCTTTCAAGTTTCAAGAGTGCAAAAATTGATTGCTATATTACAGAATGCATCCTACTTCTTCTGGCCTCTCTAGTTTCCTCTCTAATTAACTTACCATACTGAGTTTGCAAATAAAGGAGGTACTTTGTAATGTATTCCACGTGCATTTACAATGTGAAATGCCAGAAGAGCAAAAGCATATGCGGTGCATAGCTTGGCTTTTTCTCGTTCCTATAACGATAAAGACATTTTCACTTCCAGGCATATATGAGTAATGGTCGAGTACATCTGGAAGACACCAGATTTGGGAAGTTTAGTATAAAAATGCATAAGTACAATAAGGATTCCGTTGAAAACTGTTCTCTCGGGTAAACTAACGAATCCTTATGATGCAGCATCAGAAAAAATGTAGTGAAACTTGTATACATTAAAATCATAGTATCGTAAGTTGGAGTGGGCCATATAATTCACCCTATCAGATTAAAACATCCATCTTTTTTCATAGGACATAGTTTTTTCTGGTCCTTAATCATTCTCATTTTTGTCATCAGAACCTCTTCCAGTTATTTTGAATTCTTCTAGTCAAGTCAAGTAGGTTTTATTGTCATTTCAATAATATACAGTACAGTACACAGTGAGACGAAACAACGTTTCCCCAGGACCAAGGTGCTACCTCAGACAGCATAGATAAAAAGAAAAAGAGCAGAACACAGAACTACATATAGCTCTAAATCTAAGAACTTAGAGAGAGTTGAGGAGTTTGATGGCTTGTGGAAAGAAATTGTTACACAGTCTGTTTGTGCAGGCCCAAATGCTTCTGTACCTTTTCCAGATGGCAGGAGAGTAAAGAGTGTGTATGAGGGGTGTGTGTGGTCAGCCACAATGTTTCTGCAGTGTGTGGTGTATATGTCAGCGTGTGGTATATATGTCCATGACAGAAGGAAGAACAACCCCGATGATCTTCTCTGCCGTCCTCACTATTCTCTGTAGGGTCTTGCGATCCGAAACGATGCAATTCCCAAACCAGGTGGCGATGCAGCTGCTCAGGGTGCTCTCAATGGTCCCTCTGTAGAAGGTTGTGAGGATGTGAGGATGTGTGGTGGAAGCTGTGCCTTCCTCAGTTTCCTCAGAAAGTAAAGACGCTAAAAGCACGGTGCCCACAACTGGGCATATTTCTTGAGGCAAGCTCTGATCAAACCAAACTCTACATCAGGTATAGAGCCCAGGTACAAATTATATCAGTTCCCTTCCCCATATACATCGTAGTGTGCTAAAGAGGCCACATTCATCATACGTACTATAGGTGGAATTGGAGAAGTGGCACCAAGAGAAACATTCTCAGCTGGTTCTCTTCCATTATCCTTTCTCTCTGCACTTCCCCTGTCACCTTTGGATCGGCAAGAAAAGCAGGGAAATGACTCTCCCAGTGTCAAAGTAAATGTACCCCACCCCAGCAAATCAGCAGCTGGTATACCTGTATGAGTGCGCCTGCAATTGCCTCTGTAGGTTTGTAGGAGCAGGGCCCCTAACTAAGCACAGAACTGTTCATACATTGACTTCTCAATACGTCTTGTGCCAAGCAGGAAAAATATTACTTCTGAAACAGAGCAAGGAAAGAAGGGGGGGAATTTATTTTGTAAGGGGCTGCAGCAGAGGTAGTATTCTACTGGTTCGGAATGTTTTACCTGAACCTGTAGCAGAAATCATGGGTGGCCCGGCCCAGCTGCCCCGGCTATATGGCATCCCATTTAGGCCCTTTTTCCACCAAAAGCGCATGCACAGAAGGCTGTGCGCATGCATGGAGGTGGCCCATGAACTCCAGTGATGGGTTATGACCGATACACCCCAGTATAGGCGGACCGGTGCCTGCCAGGAGCACCAGGTACCATTCCGGTATGGTGCCCCAGAGGGCCCATCCGCTCACACTCTTTACTGGTATTTGAGGTTTTGGGGGCTTCCACGCACATGCACGGAGCGTACAGCGCCTGTACGATGCTCCACCGAGCAGCTGAAGCATCACAGAGGCATCACGGAGCATCATGGGTGGTAAGTATGCATGTACCCGTGCTGCACCTACTGGTTGCAACGGGATCCGGAACCCACCATTGATGCACTCACATTGGCAAACTGGGTGCAGATAGGTTAACTGACCACCAAATGGTTAGTGGAGCATCTTCATGCCAGCAAAAGCATGACACAAGTCCAACTACTTTGGATGAGTCCCCAAAACCAGTTGTGCTTTTGGCTTCTCCATTGTCTTTCTGGCACTGAATACAACATTTTAGAATTCGACTTTGGACAGAATAACTACTCTTTTGCTAGATCCTGATTTTGGACAAGACATTTTTAGCTCTGTGTATACTATGAAGGGTTCAAGCCATAGGATAATTCCAAAGGCAGATAGTATGGAACAAATAGTAATCTTTTGCCTTTGGACTAATTTCATATGATTTGTTCAAAAACTATGTGAAAATGTTCAGTTCATATCTCTTTCCTTCCTTAAAAGCATCCTGAGCAGAAAGAACATGGGATGATAGAAACAGAGGGAGAAAAAATTGTCCTTTCATAACTATTTTTACTACCAGTTCTGTGGGCGTGGCTTGTTGGGCATGGCATGGCTTATTGGGTGTGGCAGGGGAAGGTTACTGCAAAATCCCCATTCCCTCCAGATCAGCTGGGACTCAGATGGCAGAGAATAGATGTTGGTGGGGCCAGTCAGAGGTGGTATTTGCCAGTTCTCTGAACTACTCAATATTTCTGCTACCGGTTCGCCAGAACTGGTCAGAACCTGCTGAATACCACCTCTGCCTAACCCTCCTTTCCTTCACCAGCCTGCAGCTCAAACCATTTACCCCATGCAAATGTAGATATGTTTACTTTTCTTACTTCTCTTGGAAGTGAAACTGTGTCTCACTTATTTTGGCCATGGCATGCAGGGGAATTCACTGGAGAAAGCAATTATGCTGAGAAAAGTTAGCAGTAAAAGGAAACAAGGCTACCAAAGGACACAATGATGAGAGATCATCAAAGGTGACACCAGCCAGAGCATAGAAAAGTTCAAAGAAACAGGGCAAGATGAGAAGATGTGGAGTTGGGCATGACTGAATGGATAACATCATCTTCATTATCTTACAGGATTGATTTCATTTTGAGGAGAGATCATTCTGAAACTATTTTAGTGGTTTGGATTTTTATGCAAAATAACTTTCCACTATACAAATATTTTTCTTTTCATTATCTACTAAAATAATTTCATGAGACTTATTGTATTTTCCTGAAAGGAAGTTTAATTTTAATTTTTGCTTTAAATGATGTGGCTTTAAAATGGGAAAATATCCAGGATTTGATAAGAAGATGGTAAGGGAGGCAGAGAGATTCTTTTTAATCCCTCCCTCTCCCTCTCCCTCCCCACCTCTCTCTTATTTATGGGATATTGGGGGTGAGCTTGATAAATATGCAGTTTTGATGTGAAGGTCTGTATGAATTTCACAGCCAGAATATTCCATGCTATTTGGGCAATTTCATACAAATTTGCTCTCTGAGATTCAATGTCCCAAGTTCTGACACGTATAAATACATCAAATTTTTTATGTCTTTTATTATTTTCCTGCCATAAGGATTCTGTGAATAACATATCTACAAAAAATCATTAATATAGAAATATATAATTTTGATGTACATTTCATGGACTTTAGTTGAGGGAGAGGTTTCCCATTCACACCTTGCTAATTATCAAAGTCTTGGATTATGAGTACACAACATTTCAGCCACTAGTATAGAATTATTGATGGTTTATCTGAATCAGGGAGGGATTACATTGTTCGAATTATAAAGACAAGGGATGACACCTAAAAGGTGTGAAGTATAGCTTCATTTTTCTTAAATGCCTTAAAGGATATTAGTGGGGTTACCATGGGGGCAAAGCTAATTATCTCATCTGTAGGCACGTTGCCATGCAACCAGATAAATCCAAGAAAATGTAGTATTTTTGCTGATGTTCTCCCCCCCTCGCTACATAAGCAATGCTTTGTATTATGTTACATGTGTTTTCCCCACCTAAATTCGCTAAATAACTTTGTCACATCCTTTTTTTCATAGCCCTGAAATATTTCAACTTCAAATTAATAGGAATCTCCCTTCTACTCTGTAAGAAAGAATCCATGCTTAACAGCTACTAACACAGTAAAGCGGTTATTTGGAAGTTCTCAAAATTTGCCTGGGGAAAAAAATGAAGAACATAAAAATAGGCATTTTCTGGTCAATTCTACAGGGTAAATATCCTCGTTGAATTTCAAATGTTTGAACTGTATATTCCATACGAAGTATCTGCAAAGGTGATGGCATATATGACATTTTTACAGTAAAGCATTAATTTCCTTAAAATGTTTTAATTTTTTCTATAGGCTAATAGAACTAAATGCACGTTCTTTTTATCCCTTGAAAATCAGGAAATGGTTTTTTAAAAAAGAAAATAGGATAAAAATTTAAAAATAATAGCAAAACATTTAACATGAGTAGGAATCCTAAACTCTGTAACGAGCCTTACTAGAAGTATATTCCAACTGAAAGGAGATAAATATATTGCGTTCCCCATAACTGTTAGAGAATTAATGAGGTTTTTTTTTTAAGATTTAAAGAAATGCAAGCAATTGTAGAAATCCAGTGAAGTATATCTTTTCACCTGATTTAACATGAAATTAAGTATTTTTCCCCTCCAGGAGACTTCATAAAATTTCCATAGTTCCCAAATCTACCATGAAATTATAAATAATACTACTGGCTCATCTGGCACATTTTAGAAGGATAATCTGGTGACATGTGGAAACTAAGCAGTTATAATAACAGAATGCTACTTCTTAATGGCCAAGATTGCTTCTCCTGCCTTGTTCAACAGCAGTATAGACATCACGGACATGATGAGGCAGCCCCTTCAATTCAAGAGTTACCTACGTACCATTCAGCAATATTGCTGTTTTCTTTTAGCTTCTATTTCCTCCTTCATCAGCCACTTCCCATACAGGATGCAATTCACTTAATATTAGCGTGCTATACTAGATCCGATACCAGGCTGTAACAAAGCACTCCCACCCCAAAATATTTCTTTAAAGCTTACAAAAGAGACGCTTTGGATTTGCAGAATAGCTTTCAAGGTATTGTCCCTTTACAAAACTACACAACCATGATGCAAAACTTCAGGAGGAAGCTATTGTTGCTATCCACTGAAGGGAATGTATATGCCCACCGACAGCCATTCCTGCTTTAAGTGGCTCCAGAAATGCAGTCTAGTTTACTTGAAGGGTGTGCATTGTGCATTTCACCTTTACTTTTGGGCAAGAACCTGGACGATAAAATTTTGACCAAAGGAGCACAAGAGGAGAAAAAAATTGTGCTCTTATGTATGCAGTAGCTATTTTGGATTGGGTTAATCTGGCTGTAATTGTGCAATTATCCACAGATATTTAATAGGAGTTTTTGCATTTCTAAATAATTAATTTTAACAATTGGTAGGGTGCTTTGATTAGTATTTTCACCATGCACCATGGCATATATTTGTCATCTTTCTTCTGATTAATTGTAAATTGGAATTTATTTTATGCAAAGTATTTTCCTGGTTTACTAGGTTGTGCTGGGAGAATATATTTATTCAATATGCAAAAAAAAAAACACCCTTTACTTATTGTTGTAAACAAACTTCTGCTGTATTGTAACAGGAATTGTAATGTATGTCAGTTCTCCTTTAATATTAGTTGTTTGAACAAGCAGCAAGGACATCCTTTTATATAAAATACCCTTTGTGGTGGCAAAGTTTTGACTTTTAGATGAAAACTAAACTAAACTAATAAAACACTAGCGCCCATTCAATAATGCATTTAATTTTATTGCTTCCAAATAAAATGAGGTACAGTTCAATCACTGTAAAAAAAAGGCAGGATGACATATAAATGCCTTATTCAGTTATTTTCATTTGGCTTTTCTCATTCCAAAGAACTATCAATATCGTGGTGTTAAATGTATTCTATTAAACAAAGCTGTAATTAATGATCCCATCACAGTCTGTTCCTGGTGGCACAGAGTTGCCTGAAGACATTGTTATGTACTCAAGGTCAGGAGCTCAGGAAGGCTCCGATGAGGACCTTCAGTAGTATCCTGTGGTGCAATTCAGCCAGTTCAATCTGGTTTGAGGAAAACCTGTAGCAGCGGTGGCAAGAGGCTCCACCCACCTGCCCAGACAGGTTTTGGGACAGGTTTTGCAGTCACAGGACACGTATTAACATTGTGGGTATTATAGTTGGTTGCATAGTCAGCCTGACGCTTAGCCTGGATTTGGCATTTTTGTCCTTCTGTTGATTCCTTCCCCTGAGATAGGCAGATTTAATAACATTAAAGATATCATTCCAAGCAAAACTGCCTTTTGCAATTGATTGATGGCTATTTTCTCAGTGCTGGTTGTGTTCCAATGGTGCTCCAGATGCTTTAGATTTGCACCCAAGGCACCTATTATTACTGGTACTATCTTTGTTTTCATTCGCCACAGTTGTTCTACTTCTATTTTGCAAGTTGTCGTATTTGTGATTTTCACCCACACTCTTGATGTCACCTATATAGGACATCTTGATTCCTTCAATTTTCACTATGTTTCCCCTGTTGATGATAATGGTGGTGCAGTTGCCCAGTCCAAAGTCATTGCAATATATTGGCTGTATATTTGGACAGTGTTGAGCAGTGATTCCATTTTAGATGTTGTTTTGCCATATAGCTTCACAATTGTCCTCATAAAGGAGGTGGGATAGTCTGTCACATATGTTTGATATTTGATAGCCATAGAAAATTGTTCAGTTATGGTTGGCAGAAGAACCAATTCAATTACTAACAGTAGTGACAATAGTGAGTCTCTCTGAAAGATCTCTCTGTCTTGATGTTAACCTCTCCCGGTCTATCATCATTGATCAGCAACTGTATCTTTTATTGTGCCATTGATCCTTACACAAAGCTTTTTCTATTTCTACTGAGCCCTGTTATTTTTAGGCACTTGACTATCCAATCATGTGGCAGGGAGTCAACTGCATACTTGTAATCAATCCAAGCTACATTCAAGTTGGTCTTTTTTCTGTTATAGTTCTTCTTCTTCTCAATTAAGAGTTATTCTGCTCAGTGGTGGGATTCAATTTTTTTAACTACAGGTTCTGTGGGCGTGGCTTGGTGGCAGAGGTGGGTTCCTACCAGTTCGCACCTATTCGGTAGAACCGGTTCGTCAAATCTACCGAACCAGTTAAAAGAGGTTCCACCAGTAGACCCGGAAAGCGGGCCACACCTACAGAAGAGGTTCCAAAAAATTTGAAACCCACCACTGCTTGGTGGGCATAGCAGGCGAAGGATACTGTAAAATCTCCATTCCCTCCCCACTCCAGGGGAAGGATACTGCAAAATCCTCATTTCCTCCCTGTCAACTGGGACGTGGGAGGCAGAGAATAAATGGGGGCAGGGCCAGTCAGAGGTGGTATTTACCAGTTCTCCGAACTACTCAAATTTTCCGCTACCAGTTCTCTAGAACTGGTCAGAACCTGCTGAATACCACCTCTGATTCCACTCTTAGAGCATTTCTAACTCTTTCTTCAGAGATTTTTTTTTAACTAGATGCTGCTGGACTTTATCAGCCACCACACCTGTTCTCAATTTGCAAGTTGTTTGGTAAGCAAGTAGTTGGCCTGTAGTTGCCTGGGGCTGTCCCTTTTGCTGGATCTTTCAAAATAGGGTAGGTTTTGCCAGATGTTAACTGATGTTCAATTTTGCTTCCTTGCAGCATCTTGTTAAACTGCTTAGCAATGAGTGGATGCAGACCAGTCAGACATTTCAACTAAAACCTATGCAGTTCTTTATCAGCTGGTACTGACCAATGTTTGCCATCCTTGCCCTTTCCCCCACCAATTCCACTGTTATTATGAGAGCTTTCATTTTACCACTTTCCCCACCCTCCAACTACTTTATCCAAGCTTCATTCTTGTTGTATTTCTTTGGATTTTCCAACAGCTGTACTCCATACTGTTTCTTCTTTGTCGGGTGTGGGCTGGTTCATTGCAATATTTTCATTGATGAATTGGTAGAAATGTTTCTGATTCAACTGGAATCAGAGATTCTGCCTGTAGTGTGCAATTTGAACAAAGACATTATAGTAAAACCCCAAGAATTAGAGGTAATTCTTGTTTACCTTAGCGAAGGCAGATTTAGTAGTCCCTCTTGCCATTGTTAAGCAAGGACCACGTGGTTCATTAAGAGAGGATTTCATATGACTGTGACTTTCGACTTCCTGCCACCTTCCCCACTGACTTGGGAAGCTGGCAGGGAAGACATGAGTGTTCATTAAATAAGGACCAGCAGTCCCTCAAGTAATCAGGTCTTGTGCCATGTACGGCTTTTATAAGTAATGACCAGCACCTTGAATCACATCCCGAAGCAAACTGGCATACAGTGCATTTCAGAAAGCAGAGGTTTTACATGGGCATGCCAAGGCATGACCATCACTGCCTAAGCTGCTGCATTTTGGATCAATTGAGGCTACCAAGTGGTCGTCAGGGGCAGCCCCATGTAGAAAACATTGCAGTAATCAATTTGCAAGGTGACTGGAACATGGGTTATTGTCTGGCACCTCCTATCCCTATCAAGAAAAGGTGCAACAGATGAATTTGTGCCGACACCTTCCCAGCCACAGCTGCCAACAGCTCTTAAAGTGAACATTTATATTTATTAACCATCGTAGTAGACATAGTAGCAACATGGTATCAGTGGAGAATCAGAATCTGAATTTTGGGGCCTTTCCTTCTCTTGGAAGCATAAATGGAATTGTAACCAGAATGTTGCATTCCTTTTTTTATATATACCATATTTTTTCGGAGTATAAGATGCACCTTTTTCCCTCAAAAAGAGGCTGTAAGTCTGGGTGCATCTTATATACTGAATACAGCATTTTTTTGCCTCCCAAAACCCCACCCCCTTCACCAAAATGGCCGTGCATAGCCTTTAGGAGGCTTTTAGAGAACTCCTGGGGGCTGGGGAGGGCAGAAATGAGCAAAAAATGGCCTGTTGTTTGCTCAATTTTAACCCCCCCAGCCTCCAGGAGCACTCTGTAAGCTTCCTAAAGGCTATCCATGCCCTTTTTTAAATGAAAAAGTGACCCGTTTTTGTGAAAAATGGGCCATTTGTTGCTCGTTTTGAGCAGGAGCACTCTACAAGCCCCCTAAAGGCTATTCATGCCTTTTTTTGTTGGGAAAAATGGGACTGTTTTCGTGAAAAATGGGACTGTTTTGGGATGTTTACAGAGTGCAAAAACTTTTTTTTAATTTGCCTCTTCAAAATCTTGGTGCGTCTTATACTCCGGTGCGCATTATACTCCAAAAAACATGGTAGTCCCTTATTTCAAATCATAGATAAAGTTGCTTTGGCAAGCCCTACGTGTAACTGACAATGCTACATGTACAGGGGTGAAATGCTACCAGTTCAGACCAGTTCACCTGAACCAGTAGTAAAGAAAATGCTATCAGTTTTGGCGAACAGGTATTTATTATGATCGGCCGTGACACATGATTTATATTAGCTAGAATGCATGATTTCCTGCTTTCTAGCTAATCTAAATCATATGGCACAACGGATTTCTCCTCCTCCCTGTTCTACTTATCTTTGCAGGCATACTTGGTAGCAGGCTCCACCCACCCAAACATCATCACGTCTGTTTTTCACACTCTGCACATGCGTGGATGGTCCTGCGCATGCGCGGAGGTGGCGTGTGCACCAGTGATGGGTTTCAAAATTTTTTAGAACCTCTTCTGTAAGTGTGGCCTGCTTGGCGGGAGTGGCTTGCTGGATATGTGACCAGGTGGGAGTGGCTTGCCAACCATATGACCGGGTGGGAGTGGCTTGCCAACCATGTGACTGGGTAGGTGTGGCCAACTTGTAAAATGTGGTGAAACTCACCAAACGATGCTCTTGCTTAGCAACCAAAATGTTGGCTCAGGAACTCTGGCATTGAAGTGTGCAAGTCTTAAAGCTGTCAAGTTACAAGACCCTTGCACCCCTAACCCTTTAGAAAAAAACCCCAGGAGTGTTCAAACTTGACAGCTTTAAGACTTGTGGACTTCAACTCCCAGAATTCCTCCTCTCGCTCTTCATCTTGATGATATGTGGAGGGGTGGGGAGAGGGAGCTGCAACCGTTTCTAAACAGCACTGTAGATTTGTGAAACCTCTTCTATAGAAGATGTTAGAACTGGCAGGAACCCACCCCTGATGTGCACTCACATTAGTGACCCATCACCCCTGCGCATGTGCACTGCCCTTGCATCATAAAAAAGACATTCTTAAACAAGTGTATAAGAAGTATTATTTTCCTTCTCAATATTTTAACCATTCCATATTACAGATCACACCATTCAGCATTCTTTAATATTGTTGTCTACAAGCCTGGCTTGGCATAAAGTGCACTAAATCTCCAAAGGATTTGCTCTTGTTCAGAAGTCAGTTGTTTATTTTTGAAACCCCCTGTAAGGGCTGAAGAAAGGGAACGTGGCTATTGTAGCACTTCTGGCTGCTTAACTGAGCACATCAAATCCTACAGAGCCCTCAAGTAAAGACCCGAGTCCTTCTTGCTGTTCATGATCCATTGAGACATTTTTATTATGAAAGCTGCTGACATCTTTTTTTTTTTCCTTCTGAGCACATAACGGGTGTTTGCACTTTCAACATTTTTTTCTTTTAATTTTAATTGGACCTGCTGTGTACAAGCCCAGTGGGATCAGGGGCATGTATGTTTGGGTGGATTATCTGGAAATTCCTCAGAGCAAGTGCTGACATCTCCTTTTGCTCATAAGCATATGTGAGCAAAGCTTCCCCCCCCCCTCCCAGTAATCTTTCTCCATTCTGCATGTTGATCTACAAAAAGGACCCTGCTCTGTGACACAGAGGCTCTTTCCCTGAAATAATACTTGGTCATGCTTTGCTTTTAGGTCCCTGCTTTTGATTTATGTATAAAAGGTAAAGTTTCCCCTTACACATATGTGCTAGTCATTCCCAGCTCTAGGGGGCGGTGCTCATCTCTGTTTCCAAGCCGAAGAGCCGGTGCTGTCTGAAGACGTCTCCGTGGTCATATGGCCAGCAGAACTAAACACCGAAGGCACACGGAACACTGTTACCTTCTCACCAAAGGTGGTTCCTATTTTTCTATTTGTATTTTTACATGCTAGGTTGCAGAAGCTGGGACAAGTAACGGGAGCTCACCCCGTTATACGGCACTAGGGATCGAATCACCAAACTGCTGACCTTTCTGATCAACAAGCTCAGCAACTTCTTACATTATATATAAATACTGTAATAAATACAATTATATTATACATAAATACTGAATACATAATATATTGAATACTGAATTATACATAAATAAGAACTTCAGTATTTTGATTTGTATTTCCAGAACTTCTCAATCAGCGACTGGAGGTCAAGGCCCATTGCTGTCCCCATCTCTGCAGAAACCCCATTTCCATTTGCCATTGCCAGTCAGTGGCAATGTGGTTTGTCACAAACTTTTGGCAATAGGTGAACTACCAAATGGTAATGGTAAGCCACTTGCAACCAATGTCACTTAAATAATATCCTGCCTACACAATGCTTCCTCTTCATATCTGGGCATAACTTAAAGTCACCTAGGTTGACTCCATGGCTGAGGATAAACTAGAACCTAGGTTCTCCTGCTTTTCTCCTAGCCCAGGGTGCCAAACTCAAGGCCCATGGTCTGGATCCGGCCCACAGGGTGCTTAAACCTGGCCCGCAGGGACAGCCTGGGAATGTTAAAGGACCGGCCTGTGGTGCCTCTGCTACCGAAAATGGTCTGAAAACAGAAAAATGGGCCATTTTTGCCCTCCATGGCCTCCCGCAGCACTCTGCCCATTTTCAGCCAGCAGAAATGGAGGCCTGTTTTTGGCCAGCAGAGTACTGCGGGAGGACATGGAGGGCAAAAATGAGGCATTTTACCAGCCACATTTTGGCTGGTAAAGTGCTGCAGGAGGCTTTTCATGCTGAAACTGGGGAGGGCACATGCAGCCCCCCCATGCCCCATTTTGGCCAACAGAGTGTTGCAGGAGGCATCCCTCCCATCTCCCTCTCCCCTGCTCCCCCCGGCCCACGGAGGAGAACTAACATGCTGATCCGTCCCTCAAAGAAATCCAGTTTGACACCCTTGTCCTAGTCAAACAAACTCCTTATAGGAGACTTGGCTACTTATCTGAAAGAGTTAGTTAGAAAAAGAAAGAAATGAGTAAGGAAAAAGAGCAATATTTCAATAGCTGTAAGGCAGGAAGGGCAAAAAGAAATGAATATAATTTTCTCATGGCACTTATTGGTTCCCTCCCAGGAATTCCAGCCACAGTGCTTTCAAGGAACATTCAACGGAATATTTGAACGAACTTTCAAATATTGCAAATCAAACTATAACATGCAAAAATGAATAATATCTGGAGACAAGCTATCAATGTATTGGCAAGCCATGGTTTCTTCTGTTGATATCTTTCCATCTGTCTCATTGTTGGAGAGATCACACACAATTTCCCTGTTACATTCATATAAGTATTTTTTTAAATGTTTCATACCTTCCTTTGAACACTGCCATAAAGGTAATATATTACTGGATTCCAAATCCCACAATATGATTTGCCATCTGTATATCTAAATCTGTAGTGGGTTGCAGGCGGTATGCCCAGTACGGGTGTACCAGAGCCTGCCCGGAGCACCGGATACCATCCCGGTACGGTGCTCCAGAGGGCCCACCTGCCCTCCTGAGCTCTTTGCCTGTCTTTTAAGGCTTCCACGCACACACATGGGATGTACAGTACCTATGCGATGCTCCACTGAGCAGCTGGAGCATTGCGGATACTCTCAGAGGCGCTAAGACTCATGTGCACACTGCATACATCCATGTGGATGATGCCGGGCCTGTTCCAACCATACGAGTTGGAACGGGATCTGGAACCCACCACTAATCTCTATATATTTGCATATAGTTCATGATATTCCATGATTATCGTATTTGATGTTGAGCCCTTTCCCCCCAAAGCTTGAACTGAAAAGAAGATAGGAAGGAAAATAGGAAGGGAAGGAAAGAAAGAAGGAGGAAGGGAGGGAGGGAATGGAATCAACTCCATCACAGAATAAATTCTTTGGTATGGTAATGGCTGTTTAAGCCTGTTTTCCACTAGCAGTTTTAAAACTAGAAAGATTTCACTCAGAAAGCTAATTTCCTCCTTTTAAATTATGAAAGAGTGCATTTTGCATGTACGCCAGAGGTGGTATTTAGCAGGTTCTGACCAGTTCTGGAGAACTGGTAACGGAAATTTTGAGTAGTTTTGGAGAACTGGTAAATACCACCTCTGACTGGCCCTACCCCCATCTATTCTCTGCCTCCTGAGTCTCAGCTGATTGGGAGGGAATGGGGATTTTGCAGTATTCTTCCTCTGGCATGCCCACCAAGCCATGCCACACCCACAGATTCAGTAGTAAAACATTTTGAATCCCACTACTGATGTACACACACATATATCACACAGGGACATGCTCTCATACCAGAGAACTGACCACACTCTTATTAATCAAATATTTAAAAAATAATAATTTCTCTATTCTATCGGAAGGAAGGAAGGAAGGAAGGAAGGAAGGAAGGAAGGAAGGAAGGAAGGAAGGAAATACTAAGGCAGCTTCACAATGCAGAAATTACTTTTCTCACCCATGCATAATTAATGGAAAGAAATGACTTTCACAAGCTGTGGTACAACCATTATCTTGGTTTTAAAAAAAGGTTTCATTAAATCATAGATGAAAGATCTTTCATTGCCTTTTAGATATGAGAACTTAACAGAACTCCGTCCTCTTTGTAAAAATGCAATATTCTCCCCAAAACCTGAGCATGGAGTGAAAAAAAAATATTTGTCCCTAATTTCTAGATGAGACTTTTGTAATTGGTTATCTTTCAGATGTGTTTGACTTATATTTTTATTCTTATACTTCTTAGCAGAACAGTAGTTCCATCCTCTGTACACAAATGATTGTGATATCCCCAACGTCATTAAATAACAGGCCAGATCATTCCTAATTATTATACAATATTCCACATTTGGATGTCCTTATAGGAGTTTTATCAATTTCATTTCCTTAAGGAACAATAAATAAGTAGCATCTGCTACTGCTGCACTAGGCTTCCAAATCATACATTTACACAGCTCAAACATAGCTGTGTTTTGTCTTTGTTTGCATAAAGTTATGTGGCATTTCCAGATGGATAGTTTCTAGAGCTCCTAATCACAAGATCTTAAATGGCTAGTCTGTATTTCTATCCTTAAAAGGTCTCCAGAAAAAGATGACAGGGAAGCACAGGAGATTATAGAAGTAATGCAATTTCATCTGCATTTCCTATACAATTCTGCATTATACAAACAAATCTCATCTAGAATATCTCTCCTCTATCTCATTTTTTTTTTTTTTTTGAAAGAAGGAAGGAAGATCTGTTCTCTTTTCTGAATGTTTTACTGTCCGGTAATGGTCCTGTATCGAGAAGCAATTCTCTAACCATTTAGTTTCCATGGGAACGCACTGCCTGTTGTTTATCTAAAAGAAAGCTGCAGAACCAAACACGTTTGATCAGCAGTGTCTAGCTAGGCGCTTGCAGAATATATATATATATATAAGACTTTATGTTACAATCTTATAGTATTGTTGTAACTGCATTTGCAAAATGAGTGGTGCTCGTTTTGAGCATTTCCAGGGAAAAAAACAAGATAGACGTTTATTAATTGAGTAATTAAGCTTATTTATCCTATCAGGCCCTTAAAACAATCCTCTTATATTCATTTTTAGTTCTGACAATGAACAATTGTTTTATCAATTTCTTGCATTACTGTCAAATGGCTTGCTGTGGAATGAGCTAGTTTTATTCTTGAAGAGTGCCATCTGTTCTTTGTCATACTACTAGTAAATAGTAAATGAAGCAAATAGTAAATGAAGCCCTCAATTTTCTCTGGTCCTTAGAACGGTGCTAAGAGCATGGTGGCTGGGGCATTCTGAGAGTTGAAGTCCACATGTCTTAAATAGCAATAGCACTTAGACTTATATACTGCTTCACAATGCTTTACAGCACTCTCTAAGCAGTTTATCCCCAAGCAAATTGCAAAGAGCCGAGGTGGCGCAGTGGTTAAATGCAGCACTGCAGGCTACTTCAGCTGACTGCAGTTCAGCAGTTCGGCTGTTCAAATCTCACTGGCTCAGGGTTGACTCAGCCTTCCATCCTTCCGAGGTGGGTAAAATGAGGACCCGGATTGTTGGGGGCAATATGCTGACTCTGTAAACCGCTTAGAGAGGGCTGAAAGCCCTATGAAGCGGTATATAAGTCTAACTGCTATAAAATTGCCCCCAAACAATCCGGGTCCTCGTTTTACAGACAAGGGTGGAAGTCTGAGTCAACCTTGAGCTGGTGAGTATTGAACTGCTGAACTGGTAGCAGAATGAGCCTGCAATACTGCATTCTAACTACTGCACCACCAAGGGTCTAAAGTTGCCAAAATTGAGAAATACTTGTTTAGAACAAAGACTGCCATGATTTAATGGTAGAAATGCATTGCCTACTTTTAAAAGCTTTGAAATATATTCATCACGATGAAGAGCTTTGGTTTCTAATCTACCAATCAGCAATTCTTATTCTGTTTCTCTGGAAGCTTTGTTTTCTTATTTTAAATTGGTATTTTATTTTTCTACTATTTCATTATTATTAAAATTCATTCTGGTTCATTATAAGCTGGCTCGGGATATTCACAAGAAAATGAAATAAAACATAGCCCACACAATAATGATGCTAGGGTCAAAGTAACATCCTCCCGAACCCCCGCCCCAACTTTATTACGTAACTACCATATTTTTCGGAGTATAAGATGCACCCTTTTCCCTCAAAAAGAGGCTGAAAATCTGGGTGTGTCTTATACACTGAATACAGCATTTTTTTGCCTCCTAAAACTCCACCCCTTTCACCAAAATGGCCATGCATAGCTTTTAGAAGGTTTTCAGAGAACTCCTGGGGGCTGGGGAAATGAGCAAAAAAGGTCCATTTCTTTGCCCCCGCCCCAGCCCCCAGCACCACTCTATAAGCTTCCTAAAGGCTATCCATGCCCTTTTTTGACAAAAAACAGGCTTGTTTTTGTGGAAAATGGACCATTTTTTGCTTGTTTTTGCCCCCCACCCTACCCCACAGGAGCACTCTACAAGCTTCCTAAGGGCTATTCATGCTCTCTTTTTTTGAAAAAAAAGGGGGGTTGCAAAAAATGGGCCATTTTAGGGAGGTTTGCAGAGTGCAAAATTTTTTAAAAAATTTTCCTCTTCAAAACCTTGCTGCATCTTATACTCTGGTGCATCTTATACTCTGAAAAATACGGTAAGTTTTTATAGTCATGCAGACATCTATCAGAAGGTAACAGGATGAATGTGTGAGACCAACAGCTTCACAAAAGGAGTTCCAGTACTGAGAAGACTTAATTACAGCTTCTCTGAAGATCATGGAAGGACCTCACTGGATGAGCTGGTTCATTTAGAAAGAAGCATCTAGGAGATATCAAGGTCCATAACATGTAAGACCTGAAACTGGTAACTTTTACTACATTATCTCTCAGGCTGCAGGCAGGAGGATGCAAACTTGGATTTCTTCAACATATTTGTGAAACCTCAACCTATATATACAAATAACGTTACTCAATTGAATACTGTATCTGATAGATTGGCTTGAGAAGAGCACTAACAAGAAATTCCTGATTGTATACACATCTGTTTCACAAATTGGCCATGAGTGAAATCTCTAGAAAACTTTGTGGTGTACATTAATCATTTGAGGAGTGGTGGAACTCTTTCTCTAGTTTGTGGTGCACACTGTGTGTATCAGATCATCATTATTCCAGGTAAGTGTGCAGAAGAGATATCTACCCAATAGGCAGCTTTTTGTCAATCTCTTCAGCAGGTCATTTGGAAACAGCCAATCATCTTCTGACAACTATTTATTAAAATTTCTGTCACTTTATGTGAGGATTTTTATGGTCAATATTTGAAGGCATACAATGATACCACTGTGAATAAGAGAGAAGTAACTCTAAATTCTGGACTGCTTGCTCATGCAGGAGCTGCCTTTCTGAGTCTCTGCAATGTTATAGAACTTCTGTAGGGGTTGAAAATTGAGCAAATTAATTAAAATTTTGGAAGATATTTTAACATCATGTTCTGTGGAGTTACAGGATTGACAGAAGTCTGTAAAGATTCTCAGTCATCCAGGTCATAGTTGTCCCAAAGATGCTTTTTCAGGAAGCAACTTGATTTCCTTGGTTTTTCTTTGAAGACAATTCGCTTCTCATCTACAGACTTTTAGCTATACAATTTGGGATGGACACCCTTTGAATGGTGTGGGAGTAGGAATGGATTTCCAGAGGAAAAACTGCAGACTACAGGAAGTAGGAGGATACAGATAAGCCTCCAAGTACTTCAACAACCCTCTAAAAGGATGCAAATGACCAGCTGTCTGCAATGAATATAAATCCTTCCATTCCCCAGCATTCTGTCAGAGCTGAAGAAGCTTCTTGGATGAGAAGCGAAACATTTTCAAAGAAAACTGACAGTTTTTCATTCATGTTTGCCTCATCATACCTCTTGGGGGAATTTATTATCTGGTGCATCTTGTCACCATCCATTGATTATTGAGTCACACAAAGAGTAGCTTTCCATACCCCCACACAGTAGCCTGCTGAGGAGTTTTACTTTTTTTCGCCTCATGAAGAAAAGGAATAATAATTAGGAAAGAGTAGGACATAGGATGGCTGCTGTTTTTTGAATTTCCAATAGCCAGAAAATAAGACTAACTTGACATGAACATGGCAAGATGCTGTTGATGGGAGGATGTTAAAAAAACAAAAACTAAAGATAGCAGTCACAATCACACAAATAAGCTTTTAATATACATTGCACATGCAACACAAGTAAAAAATGATTAGGCCTTCAATCATACCAACACAACCATTATCTTTTTTTTAACTTCCTCATTGGTTGCCCCATAGTGTAGAGCAGTGTTTCTCAACCTTGGTGACTTTAAGTCTTGTGGACTTCAACTCCCAGACTTTCCCAGACAGCTATGCTGTCTGGGGGATTCTGGGAGTTGAAGTCCACAGGACTTCAAGTTGTCAAGGTTGAGAAACACTGGTGTAGAGGCCAGTGGCTGTGTAGATAAACATGGCAATCCTAATTGTAAAAGAATGCCAATATGCATGCAGAACAAGTATATAAAGTAAAATTCATAACTTTAATATGCATTTTCAACAATCTTGGTTGTGTAAATTGTAAAAAAATGTTTAAAATACAGGAGTTTAGAATGACTAAGTACTGTTTTTTTAAAATAAAAACTGAAACTATGCATTCACTATACTTTTTCTTTTGAAAATATTCTAATTTAAAACTGGGATTCGTATGCATTTGGTGTTTTAGATTAAGCAGTTTGAAAAAATATTGGTAAAAATTATGTCTCATCTTCCTATTTCTAATTTGAATATAAAGAAAAAAACAGTATTAAAGGCCTTACAATAATAAAATAGAGATATATTATATCTGCTCCATTTCTCTTATCCACTAAGCCTTTCATCCTTTCAAAAAACAAAAATTAAATTGATCTGGTTGATCAGTTTTTCACAAACAAGATTTGACTGCTTTTTATCACCAAATTATCTCTGCAAACTAGCAGATTTATTCATCATCACAGCAATTTACCACTTCCAATATTAATCTTAAAAACATCCTTGTATAAAAATTTGACTTTCCTATTTAATATTTATTTTATCTTTGTCCCAACAAATGTTTGCTAAATCACACGTGCTGACTTGGAATGGCATTTTTAGCTTTGACACATATTTACGATATATATGAAATTCCTTGTTGCACTTATGTATGCAAAAAGAAAATGTATAAATAAACTGTTTAAAAAAATCCTTGATGTATGCATACCATAATTTCTGTGAAACTTGAGGAAAAGATCTTCTGATAAGCCACGGTTTAATGCAGCTTTCTTGATGACTTCAAAGTTATATCTGGAACATAAAGATCAAACACATATTCGACCAACTTTCACAATATTATATAGCCATGATGGCGAACCTGTGGCACCCAGTCATCTCTGAGCCGTTGCCCTATGTGAGCTCCAGTGCACATGTGCACACTGGCCAGGTGATTTTCGGCCTCCCCAGAGGGTTGGGGGAGGGCATTTTCACCCTCCACAGGCTCCAGGAAAGCCTCTGGAATCCAGAAATTCCATTTTTCGCACTCCCCAAGCTCCGGAGGCTTTCCTTGAGCCTTTAGGAGGGTGAAAGCAGTGTCCCCCAGGCTCCAGAGACCCGCCCTGAAGCCTCCTGGTGCCAAAAACAGAGTGTGTTTTCAGCCTCCGGAGTTTGGAAACAGGCATGTTTCTGATCTCTGGAGGGCATCCAGAGCCCAAGGGAGGCCATTTTCGCCCTCCCAGAGGCTCGAGGAAAGCCTCTGGAGGGCAAAAACCCATCCTAGCGTGGGGGTGGGGGTGGGGGGTTCAGGTGCATATGCGGGGGGGTCATGTGCTCATGCATGGGGGGGTGTCGCACGGCATGCACAGGTGGGCAGGGTACATTGCATTATGGGCATGAGGCATGCGCATACGTGCTCTATTGCATGCACACAATGTCAGCACATAAGGACAGAAATGTTCGCCATCACTGTTATATAGCAAGAGCACTTAGACTTATATACCACCCCACAATGCTTTACAGCACTCTCTGGCTAGTTTACAATGTCAGCATATTGCCCCCAATAATCTGGTCCTCATTTTACCGACCTCAAAAGGATGGAAGGCTCAGCCAATCATGAACCTGTTAGGATCTCCAGACTGTGGGCAGAGTGAGTCTTCAATACAGCATTCTAACCACTGTGCCTCTACAGCTCCTAACTCATCTAACTCATGTTTGTTTTGAAATAAAACCCACTCTGTCAGCCTCTGCTTTGCTGCTGCTTCGGCTGTCATTGAAACGGGTAGCAGGGGGCATGGTATCTGGGAGGGGAATCATTATGTGCTGGAGGAAGTTTCTAGTCGCTGATCTGACCACCTTACTGCGCATGTGGAAGAAGGGAGTTTCCCGCCAAGGCCAACTGTCCAGCATTCCATCCTGCTGAGACTTTTTGAAGTTATCTCCCACCTGACGGATGGGTGCATTATAATTGGACTGTGTACAGGGGTGCCAAGGGGAGGGGATTGAATTGTACTTGATATTATCCGCTTTCACGCCTAATTAACCAGACTCAGCTTTGCTTTCCAACTGTTCATTTATAATTAGTAAAAGTACACTTGATTTCAATCCAAATGGAGTCCAGTGGTTTCTTTCCTGATTACTAAATGAAGACAATGCTGACACACTCTATTTCCTGGAGTTCCTTCCACACATTCACCATTGTGTTTCCCACATTTTTTAAAAGCAGTTTTGAGATAACGTTCAGTTGTCTTCAGTCGTGCTAACACAAATATCACTGCTGTGTCTTGACCTGCTGCAGAATCTGCAGCAACAACAGCAACAGTGAATATACTTCAGACTAAAGAGAAAGAGAATAAATTACTGGTACAGGCCGCTTCCCTACCTCTTAATTCACACTGTGTTTATCTGTCTGCCAGTATGCCAGACAGTGGGAGGGAGATGAAAAGCCGTCAATCCACCTTTCCCCTTGAAAGACCTGCTACCCCAGCTATAGTTAGAAGGTGTTATAAGGCAAGAATTTCCCCAAATGACAAAAATATCCTCCTACAAGTTCTATAAAACTGCAGCATCTTAAAGAAATAGATTAGTTTTCAATGGTTTCAAATATACCTAACTGGCAATAAATCACAGGACAGCTATAAAAGGAGGCAGTTTCAGGCCATCCAATATATGTATAATACACTTATTACTGAAGTAACTGATGTAGCTGAGGTCACACTATCCCTGAGCAAGGTTCAAATGAATCTGATAGTTTGGAGAAAACACATAAAACCCCCCAACACATAAATGTGGGTCCCAAGCAGTCCAATTTGGAGTGAACATTTTGATTGCCAGAATGCTATGCATCTCCTGGAACAAAAACTGAAAAGCTAATGAACGGAATAGAGTATCCTGGGAATAAGCAAACTTGATTGGCTGCAGCTCAAGCAAAAGCAATTCTACACTGCCAACTTGCACGGTTTTAAAATATAACTTTAAAAGAGACAAATTCATGATGGATAATGCTGTCAATGACAGCAATTCCTATCTTGCAGGATCAGTATCCCCATTAGATTACTGCAATGTAAATGGGGTTGCCTCTGGTCTACAACCTGATTGCCTGCAGACTTTTCAGAGCCAAATTTTCTAACACAATTGAGTACAGAGAAGGGTCCTTGGAGACAGGGCATATCTTTACCTTCTTCAAAATCTCCCTCTCAAGGAGCCCACTGCCATTGCAAACACCCAACAGTCTGTCATTGTTCTGACCTAGGCTTCCCCAAAATGTACAAAGCAAATTCCTGGTCCTGACAAAACCCCTTTTATTAAATGAATGTGAAAAGGCCTGGTAAACAGTCTTTCAAAGGTGAAGTTATGACCACAGACCTTATCTAGCTTGGAAACCTGCCATGTAAATATTTTCCAAATGCAGTGCTGTGCAAGGAAAGACTTGCACAGAGTCTCTGAGATTCACGGACAGATCTTCACACTCCTGAAATGAACGAACGAATGAACGAACGAACGAATGGTTTCCTGCAAAAACCCACTCCCCTTTTGCTCCTCTTTTATTTCCTATGGGAGGGGCCATTCACTGTCCACCTGTGGCTTTAGTCCCAAGTCAACCCTGATTTCTTAGCTGTTCTTTTTTTCTGGCAGCTCTGTGCATGTGCACACTGGGAACAGGCTCAAACTGTTCCTCTGCCTCATTGCTGTCTAGGTCTGAAGGCAGCTGACAATCTACCAGATGGCCTAGGCCCCACCTCTGCCTCCAATACAGAGCCTTTATCCGAGCCTTCCCCAGCCTCCAGGACTGGCTCATGTTCCTCCCAAACCTCCTCACTGTCCGACTCTGCTGCCAGCTCTGCTGGCCACTGGTGGGCCACAACAGTCATCTCCCAGGTGATCTTAATCAACCAGGAAGGACAGGAAGGTAATAGGCAGGTAGCCATGCTAACAGCACAGATGTTCTCCACTCTGCTGGACTCACAAATTTAAACTCTTTAAAAAATAATCAAGATTATGATGATGCTGTTGATGAGTTTCCTTTTAGTGTACATTTATCTGGTTGCATTGGGGTACAAAAAGATATGAGTGGATAAAAGAAGTGTTGCAAAACCACTGAACTATCTTTTTTTCTCCTTGAAAGTCCTGCTAAAGTAGCTGAATTCCAGGAGCTGGATAAAGCAAGCATTCATGTAAATGGGGAAATGGACTGACTACCCGCAAACCCCCAGAGCCAAGCCTTTCAAAGAAAATACTAGTTTTTCCAGCTAAATTGCTACTGAGCCAGAAATAGCACTTGAACACAGCCAGTGTTTTGGGATCACAGTCATCTACAGCTGCAGAGTCCCGATGTGGAATTATACAGAGTTTTTCTGTGTGGGTTTTTTGGGGGTGGGGTAGGGACATATTGAAACCAAGGACATTTCATCTTCCTGTTCCTTCCAGAGATTGCCAATTACCAGTTTGCTTTAAAATGTTATCAGCATTTCTACTGAGAAGTCAGCATCTTACCTTTTTCTGCTAAGACAATCTGACCAGCTTTGAAAACCACTGACAAACTGACCACAAACTTACCGAAATAATTAACCAAATGTAGCCTAGTAGAAAAATATGCATTTTTTCCCCAGAGATATTCACCTTTATCTAGACCAGGGCCTAAATGTCTCTGGAGATTCTCAGTCATTCAGGTCATGGTTGTCCCAAAGCTGCTTTTCAAAAGACAACTGGACTTTCTAGGTTTCTTTCTTTCCTTGAAAGTGTTTTGCTTCTCATACAAGAAGTTTTTCAGGTTGATTCAGTACTGAAGAAGCTTCTTGGATGAGTAGCAAAATGTTTTCAAGGGGAAAAAAAACACAAGAATGTCCAGTAGCCTTTTGAAAAGTACCTTAGGGACACCAGAGCCTATATTACCAAAAATAGTCAATGCAAGCAGAACAAATGATTGATTACATCAGTTATTTATATTCAAGTTACAATATGATTTAGTATGTCATATGGATTCCAAAAACTGGATTAAATTAAACCATAGTTAACCATGAATACATCACACAAAACATAACCTTACACTGCTGAGCCCTTGAAGGCATACATATATCTGTTAAATGCTCATCGCTTAAGAAAAAGCAATGAGAGAAATAGTCTTGGGTTATTTCTCCACTTGCAAAGAATAATGTCTTGGAGAGTTATCCAACTATCATCACTGTGCCAAAATAACTCTTACAAAGATAGGCTTTATATCATTTCAATGACGTGTGAGCAATGGTATGAAAACTCTATACGTCACTAGTAGGGAAATGATCTTAATCAAGTCTGTATCTTACATCTCTTTGATGCATATAGAGTTCTTCTATCCCCTGATCTGCAGCATAGTCTGCTGCATGGAAAGAACCACAATTTGCTTTCATTAGTAAGCATATTCATTAGCCTTATTAATGAATGAATTAATGAATAAGGTATCTCCAGAGGCAGCATATACAACATGTTCCTCCAGATCTATTTGCCACTGTTCAGAGCATTATTTGGCTCTGCAGGTTTGGAGATCAACTGGAAGCATAGAACTAGTCAGCTATTCTCTATAACTCAGTATTGAAATTGCTATAAATTTTATCAGCCCTAGAAAGAAAGAGCAATTATAATGCAATTAGTGTTTGCTAAAGAATATTTCTAAGTGAATGTTTGCTAAAGAATATTTGGAAGTGAATATTTATAGGAATATCAGTATTTCTCTTTTAGTTATGCAGGAGAATACTGCTTTATTAGTACTCTCTTAATTATTTTTATTTTTAAACTAATCCACCTTATGTCACGATATTTTTTTAAAAAGTCTATTCTTGGTAGTATAAACATGAATCTAGGTATTATTTGAGTTGAGCTGCATACCCTATGTTTCTATTTCATTGAATGTTATTATCAAATCATATCAAGAGATGGGATTAAAATAATTAAAAAGGTAGTTTTATATGAAAACTAGTGCTCTTTCAATTATATGTTACTCCTGCTGAATCAGTAAAGCTTCCTCTGAATATTTTGTACTGTTGACAAAAAAAAAACCCCATATATATTTTCATGGATACATTGATGAAGTCCCCAGAAGCTGAGCTTGACTTGAATGAAAATTTGCTTTTAAACTTGTGTAGCATTGCAGTGTTAAGGAATCAAACTTCTTTTTCCAGTTTTGGTGTGTACAGAATCTTAGTCACCTATCATCTCTGAAAAGGGGTCCAATTAAAAGAAATCAACATTCAAGATACACCGCTGACACTACTTTATGCCTATTGCACAAATTGCAATAATTCTTAGATCAGCATATTCAGGATAAAGTCCTTATTTCCTTATAATGTGTAATTAAAATGGATTGTGCTTTGGCTAATTTTCCCAGCTAAATGTAGGATATTGGATGGGATCAAGAGGAAGCAGTCTCCAGATATTCTGAATTTTACTTTTTAGAATCCCAGACATTGTCCATGGAGGGACTCATGAGAACCAGAGAGGACACCAGACTGTTGATGCCTGGACAAGACAAAACTTTTCTCAATTCTAACAGAGCCGTTTTCATGTTCTTGGTAAAACAATGCTAGGTAGGATCACTCAGAAATTGTCCTATTGAATTCAGTGGGGCTTACCTCAAGGGAATCTCCCTGGATCTGCAGACTTATACTGTATTTCAGTCTATTCAATGGGGCTTGCTGCATAACAGGTAGACATACTGCAAATTTATAGTAGCTACAAGAAGGTAGATTAAGATAGATATAAAAGGTAAAGGTAAAGGTTCCCTTCGCACATATGTGCTAGTCATTTCCGACTGTAGGGAGTGGTGCTCCTCTCTGTTTCTAAGCCAAAGAGCCAGCGCTGTCTGAAGATGTCTCCATGGTCATGTGGCTAGCATGACTAAATGCCAAAGGTGCACAAGAACGCTATTACCTTCCCATCAAAGGTGTTCCCTATTTTTCTACTTGCATTTTTATATGCTTTCAAACTGATAGGTTGGCAGAAGCCGGAACAAGTAACGGGAGCTCACTCTGTTATGTGGCGCTAGGGATTCAAACTGCCGAACTGCCAACCTTTCTGATTGACAAGCTCAGCGTCTTAGCCACTGAGCCACCGCGTCCCACTAAGATAGATATAGGGCAATTCTTTGAGGTTAGGTGACACATCTGAAAATTCTGAGAATATCACAAGGGTACCCAAGTTTGTCTCTATCGTTTTTTCTGGAAGTGTGGACATAATTTCCAAATGACTTCACATGTGCAGCATGTTTATTTTCTAGCAAATTCCATTGAATCCAGGTGGGACTTAAAAGCAAGTTCTTGGAAATAAAGATGATGATGAAAGGCGTTTTGTGATATATCATCAAAATAATACTTGTCAAGAATAAATTGAGTTGTAGCCAAGAAGTCTGATGAACATAACAAAGATTTTGGTAGATACACTAGTGATCAAAGGCTATCCATTTTCTACCAGTTTTGTCACTTTAGTCCATTTAGAATTGAATTTATTTTTCTAATACACTGATTCCACTACTTATCTATATATATATATATAAGAGCAAAATACCACTCACTCATCACAAAATCTCCAGAACCATAAAACCTACAAACTTGAAATTTGGCACAAATGTTCCTCTTGACTTCTAGGTGCTCGCTAAGAAAGAATTTTTTTTAATGACTATCAGATCATTAATATTTCTTATATAGTAATGTAACACCCTCTGATGCTAAGGAGTTAGATATTCTACTCCCCCTTCCCACCTGAAAAGAACTCTGTTCCAATAGCTAGTTGCCTCACATTCTTTTACCTCAGTTCAAACCGGCAGACATTCCACTCCTTCACTCAGGAGCGGCCTGAGGCTCCTTACTAAACGTTGGTACCTCACCAAAATGTCTACGCCTATGGAACTGCTTCCAGACTCAAAGCAGCCGGAGCGATATTCCCTTATGTGTTCCAATCACTGACTACCACTGAGCCAATGGATTGTGAACTGAATTTCTCCTGCATAGCCTGATCACCTAGTTTCATTGTGAAGCATGGGTATCCAGCTAGTTAAATATATTTTCTTCTTCATAGTTATATACACACTCACCATTTCTGTTAAAAGTTAAATAGATCTTAGCCTTATAATGAAAATCAAAAGATTGGTATAATAAGCATTACAGAGGGGACAAAGAGGGCACATTTTAAAGAACACTGCATTTCTATGATTTATATTGGGGAAACTCATATACATAGTAAAGAAAACCAATTTTTATTCCCAAATTTTTAACATGCATAATCCATAGATTGCCTAAGATGGATCAGAGGAATATTATCATTTCAATTGAACTAGGCAGAGGATGGTTATTTTCTTTATTTCAGGAACTGAAGTTTAAGCAATTCCTGTCAGGGGAAAACATAGAACAATCTTATGAAGTCTTCTAATTTCACAATTTTTGCAACATGTCCTCTGCATAGATCAAACAGCCTTTGTTCAAATATATGTTTAAACTATAATATAGAAAAGAGAAAATCTCTAAATACAGTGTTATTAACATTGGATAAGTCTGAAGCTGATTCACAAGTTATGAAGTATTGCAGTTATGAGTGTGCAAAAATCACAACTAGAATAATACTAAAAAAGGGCTGACACAAGAACTTTTTTCAGATGAAGATTACATTATTTCGGTGGAAATTTATCTTATAGTCCTGCCCCTTTTTGAATGTGCATGTGATGATTGTACTTGCCGCCTGTTTGAAATGATAGTCACACCTACCTTGCTTTTACTTTGGTGACACCAAAACTAGAAAGAGACAGAATTATGGGCACATATTTACTGAGTGTCTTAAGACTACCATCAAAGGGGGAGAGAGGGCAGGGGGAATTTGAAGAATGAAAAAGACTTCAAAAGTATGTGAGAGCTGAACTATTGTTCAACTATGTTCCTTAGAGAAGTTCCCAGCTTTTCTAATAACCTTCTGCTTTAGCAGGAGGTTGGACTAAAAGACATCTGAGGTCTCTTCCAACTCTGTTATTCAGTTCTGTAAGAAGTACTTAATGGACAACTGTTTGTTACTTTTGGCAAACCTATTTTTCAGGGATAACCAGGTAGAGAATCTGCATACAGATGGGAGGTTGAATAACTAGCCTTGTGGTGCAGCCAGAACAATGTTGAACTAAATACACTCAAAACTGTAGAAATGGTGGTGGGTTTTACAAGAAATGCTCCTATACTACCACCTCTTACAATACTACACAACACAGTATCAACAGTAGAGACCTTCAAGTTTCTAGGTTTTATCATATCTCAAGACTTAAAATAGACACCTAACATCAAAATCATCATTAAAAGCACAACAAAGAATGTTCTTTCTGCATCAATTCAAACTGCCCAAAGAGCTGCTGATTCAGTTCTACAGAGGAATTATTGAGTCTGTCATCTGCACCTCATAACTGTCTGGTTTGGCTCTGCAACCAAACAAGACAGACACAGAGTTCAATGGATGATTAGAACTGCAGAAAAAACAATTGCTACTAATCTGCCTTCCATTGAGGACCGGCATACTGCACGAGTCAAAAAGAGGGCTGTGAAAATATCTACAGACGCTTCACATCCTGGACATACCGTAAATTGTTTCAACTTCTATCCTCAAAACGAGGCTATAGGGCATTGCACACCAGAACAACTAGATACAAGGACAATTTCCCCCCCCAAATACCATCACTCTGCTCAACAACTAATTCCCACAACACTGTCAATAATTTACTAAGAATGTATTACTATTCTTTTTCTCTTCCTTTCTAGTATTTATCTCTCCACACTTATGGTTATAACCTTGTTACTTGTATCTTTCAAATTATATTGTTTTTATTTTTTTCCTAGTACAATTTGATAGCTTATTAGTAACCTTGACTATCAGTACAATACAATAGCAGAGTTGGAAGGGACCTTGGAGGTCTTCTAGTACAACCTCCTGCCTAGGCAGGAAACCCTATACCATTCCAGACAAATGGCTATCCAACATCTTATTAAAGACTTCCAATGTTGGGCATTCACAACTTCTGGAGGCAAGCTGTTCATTAAGTGTTGTATCTTTTTATTCTTGATGAATGCATTTTATTCTTATGTACACTGAGAGTATATGCACCAAAGACAAATTGCTTCTGTGTCCAATCACACTTGGCCAATAAAGAATTCTATTCTATTCTATGTAGTATGAATTTTAATGACTAAACAATGATATTTTGTTAGTGGCAGATTTCTTGAAAGATGTTGGAATCCTCTGCAGAAATTACGCACTTAAAAATGGACGTCCAAAGATGAACTTAGTAAGCAACTTCTCCACATCAGTTGGGAAGACAGAGCATAATTCCATTTGATCAAAAATAAAGATATCTTGTGTAAAAAAACAATTTTTTAAAAAGCAGGCTGGTTTCATGAGAAACTATAAGACATGTTCCTTTTTTCATTCCAATAATGATATGCAAATAATACCTCAAACAGGAAGCTATGATAATTAATTACTGTTTTTCAAAACTGCATTAAATTTCCTTATGTAATATACTGCAAAAACACACATCTCTATTATAGAACATGGCATTTTATCTAAATTTAATAAAATATTTTCCCTGTGTGTTTGTGTACGTGAAATAGCTGCATTCAGTGCACTTTTTCTTGAAAAAAATAATATTATATTCATTTAAACTTTTTGGTGAGTTAGGTCTCCCATTACAATAACACATAGTTTGTATGCTTCTTTACATAAAATCTTTTGCAGGTAGATATATTGTCCTGAGACTCTGCCAATTTTCAGAGGCACTTCCTTATAAGCTTGTCCATATGTCCGTGAAAATTCCAATAATTTAGCATAACATGGAGATCAGCACCACGAGGAATATGGATTTCTTTTAATACTGGCTCCTTACCCCATACCTCAGACTGCAGTACGAATGTCAATTCTTTATCAGCATGAGCTGTTGACATGGAAACAGATATGCTGAATGAGAAGCCAGGGGAAAAAATGCACAGCTCGTCTGAGTTATACTTGGAATCTGCATGTGTTATAGCAGATTTAAATTCCAACTATACTTAAGTAAAAGAAGCATGCAACTATTTTTGGTTGACTGACTTATTACTAGTTTACTTCATCTGGCTCATTTCTGTCTATACTATCAGCTATATTGTCCCTATGGAAAAAAAAATCCAAATTTCAATTAAAATGAATAGAAAGATCACCAACTAGCATATGAAATTTTAAGACATGCAGACCTCTTCATCAGGAACAATGGAAAACAAACAGGTGACACTACTTTTTCATCTCCCTTCTCTAGCACATATTTCCTTGTTTATCTTTTTTTCCCTGACGAAGAGTTCTGGAGAACCTGAAAACTTGCACATTGTTTGTGTGACCTTGGAATTGGACTGATTGACAAGTTGCCTCCATCTATGATTTGGTGTTTCTATGGTAACTATTTCTTCACTGGAATTGTGGGAGGGCCTTGTATGATCTTATGAAAATAAAGATAGAAATCTGAAATAGAAAGAAACTGGAATTTAATACTTCTTTCACAGCGAATGTTTCCAATGTCCCATGATTTATTTTTCCTTTGTTATTGCAAAAATTGACAAACAAAAGTAGAAATACTTAAATGACCAGCATACCTTTAAAACTGATAGCATAACAATAAATAAGGGCAAAGTAGAAAAGTAGGCTTTGAAATAATATTATAAACAGAAAAACTTTTGATTACTCAAAGATTGCTTTTTTGTCTATTTGTTAAAAAAAAGACTAATAAAAATGTTGACAAACAGCTCATATCAAGAATCTATGGCTGCAAATCAAATATAGATTTCTTGTTCCTGTGTGGTATAATTATTTTAGCCAACCTACATTATTCCCAGTTGCAATTTATGGCTGTGAAAGTTGGACCATAAGAAAGGCTGAGCGCCAAAGAATTGAGGCCTTTGAACTATGGTGCTGGAGAAGTCTCCTGCAAGTCCCTTGGACTACAAGGCGATCAAACTTGTCAGCCCTAGAGGAGATCAACCCTGACTGCTCTTTAGAAGACCAGATCCTGAAGATGAAACTCCAATACTTTGGCCACCTATTGAGAAGGAATGACTCACTGGAGAAGAGCCTAATGTTGGGAACGATTGAGGGCAAAAGAAGAAGGGGACGACAGAGAATGAGGTGGCTGGATGGAGTCACTGAAGCAGTAGGTGTGAACTTAGATGGACTCCAGAGGATGATACAGGACAGGAAGGCCTGGAGGAATGTTGTCCATGGAGTTGTGATGGGTCAGACACGATTTCGCAACTAACAACATCATCATTACCAAAATCTCCACAATTTTTGGTATATTTGATAAATTTGAAATATTGGGAATTCAGACAAGAAAAATGCATCCTTAATACATAGTCATTAAACTAGTACTCAAACCACAATCTTGTTGATATCAGCCCAAACTGCAACAATAGTAGAGCAGTACGAAATAACATAACTCCCCAGTTACACTGCCAGCAGCACTCTCTTAATGAACATTTTCTGATGTATCCAGTACCAATGAAGCATTTTAATTTTATTAGCCTTCGTATTAGATTATGGGAAATGAATGTTCCGTTCTTTTATGCAATTCTTCATCAGAAATGGGTGTTCAAGCTCACTACTTCAACAATTTCTGGTGTAGGAGCCACATGTAATTGTTTCAGAATCTCTAAATGTCCCATGATTTGTATAACATCTATTAAATCTATTAAAAGGTCTCCAAACCCCATTTTGCATCTTATACTTTCAGTTCCATTTTAGGAATTGAGTTTTGTCTTCTTACAATCAACCATTCACTTCACCAAGAGTAAAACAGAAAAATGGCAATTGTGGAAGCTTCCTAATGCCTCTTGCAGCCGGGGAGACCAAAAACAAAGGAAAAATACAAAAGTGGGTGGAAAAGCTTTTGGAATCAGAAATGTTGCAGGCTTTCATTAGGTTTTAGCCTAAGACAGAACTTAGCAGTTGTCAGGTAAAAAACAATCTATTTGAAAAGCAGTTATAGCAATAGTATATATAGTATATAAGTATATAAATCACTTAGACTATATATCGCTTCATAGTGCTTTTACAGCCCTCTCTAAAGCGGTTTACAGAGTCAGCATATTTCCCCCAACAATCTGGGTCCTCATTTTACCCACCTTCAGGGTTTTCTGGTCATATTTGTGGAGAAGGAACTGTTAGAAGACCTGTTGGCTTGATTTTGTTAATACTGCCATCCAGAATGCAAACTCTTGGATATTTTATTTTCACCAGATGAGCTGCAAGTAGAAATATTTTACATTAGAATGATGTATGTATGTATGTATGTATGTATGTGTGTGTGTGTGTGTGTGTGTGTATGTATGTATGTATGTGTGTGTGTATATATATATATATATATATATATATATATATATATATATATATATATATATATATATATATATATATATATATATATATATATGTTATATTTATGCTGATAAATAAATAAAGGGAGACTAGTATAGATCTATTTCAAGCTATTTAGCTCTCATCAGCTAGCCACTTGTGACTTTAAATATATATATATATATATATATATATATATATATATATATATATATATATATATATATATATATATATATATATATATATATATATATATATTCAATACTCAACTTATGACTATGATTGAGCCCATTTTTGTGAGACAAGTGAATTTTGCCTGTTTTACGACCTTTCCTGCTACAGTTAAGTGAATTTTGTTAAGTGTTAATTTGTGAAGTTAATAGCACTATTGTTAAGTGAATCTGGTTTCCTCATTAACTTTGCTTGTGAGATGATTGCAAAAGGTGATCACATGATCACAGGACACTGCAACCATCATAAATATGAGTCAGTTGCTCATATTCATGATCATAAGTGGGGAAAAAGTCACTTTTTTCAGTGCCATTGTAACTTCGAACAGTGACTAAAGCAATAGCAATAACACTTAGACTTATATACCGCTTCACAGTGCTTTTACAGCCCTCTCTAAGCAGTTTACAGAGTCAGCATATTGCCCCCAACAATCTGGGTCCTCATTTTACCCACTTTGGAAGGATGGAAGCTGAGTCAACCTTGAGCCAGTGAGATTTGAACTGCCAAACTGCAGCTAGCAATCAGCTGAAATAGCCTGCAGTACTGCACTCTCTTAACCACTGCGCCATCTCGGCTCTTATAACAGTTATAAAAATAGAGCATCAGAAAACAACAATTTTTTTAAAAAAAATCTCTCATCATTTTATTGCTATTGTTTTTATTCTTAGGTGCTTTTTACTTTCTTCGTTGACAAAGATTAATCCCCTTTTGTAACAATTCTGGTAAAGCATGTCATTACAGGTTGTCCTCGACATACAACAGTTCATTTAGTGACCATTCAAAGTTACAACACTGAAAAATGTGACTTATGACCATTTTTCATACTTACCCCATTGCAGAATCTCCATGGGCATGTGATCAACATTCATACACTTTGCAATGGTTCATATTTATGACCGTTGCAATGCCCAGGGTTCAGATGATCCCCTTTTGTGACCTTGTGACAAGCAAAGTTAATGGGGTAGCCAGATTCACTTAACATCTGTGTTATTACCTTCTTAACTGCAAAGATTCACTTAGCAACTGTGGCAAGAAAGGTGATAATCTGGGGCAAAAGTCACTTAACAAATGTCTCACTTAACAACTGAAGTGTTGGGCTCAATTGTGGTCATAAGTCGAGGACTACCTGTACTTTAGAGGACAGGCCTTTTCAATCTAATTGTCAGGCCTGCAGCCAGTTCCTTTTGGGATCTTTGGCCTGCCACACTAATATTCTATTCTACTATGCTGTTTCATTAGTGGGGAATTGGGAGGGGGAATAGTAAGAAATAGAATGTGATGTTGTCAAAATAAAATTCCTTTCTAGAATCCAAGGTCATCCTTTGTCTCTGCACCTCTGCCCCTGACCGGAACTGGATGGGTGGAACTGCCAGCATGGCAGTGGAACATTGGACCATGTGATGGACTTGTGGGTGTGGGGAAAGATCTTGAACTTTCAACTGGGTGGGGAAAACTGGGAAGCTTTCAGATTCGGGTTTTCCCAGATGTGCCAACGTGGCTCTCTTAATAAATTGGAACTTTGAGCAATACTTTGCCTTGGATTCTGATTTAATTTTGGATGTTATTTGGAATCCTGACACTAGCAACTACATGATTTGGGACTGAAGATTCTAGAGCACAGTTCCTCAACCCATTGTTTTGATACTGCAGTGTTTCCAGACTACTTTGTGTCTGAAAATTATAACATAGCTCTGACAAAATTGAATTTCTTTGGTTGTATGGCTGGATATAGAAAATTATCCAGACTAGTAGAATAGGTCTGGAATATCTACATTGGCCTGACGCTGGAATTCTGCCAAGAATAATTCTTCTATCCAAAATCCTTTCTCATCCTTTAAGCCCTGGCCTTTAGGTCTTAATCATGGGAAACTATGTAGATCAGAAAAGGTTTCCCCTTTTCTCCAAGCACAGAGAGGAATGGCATAATTAATCACCAAAGAATGCTCAGTGTGGCTTAATTCTTTCTGAGAAAAAAGCAGGGGGGAAAAATCTTATCTGGAAGGCTGGAACCTCAGGGCAAGGGATCAGACTTCAATTAGGTGGGATAGAGAAGTCTTGCAGGTTTCCTTTGGCCTGTTTGACAGAGGTTCTTCATTGTTTTATCTCAAAAGGTAGTCATATTCTGAGTCACCGTTCTCAGGAGAAATTCTTGAAGTCAAATGAATGGGGCTCGCTCTTTTAGTGATCCTCCTATCATTAACTCCTAGTTGTCACTTGCTAGCTGCTTAAATATCTTCATCATAATGATTTTATCAATAATAGCAACTTATTTTAGCAAATAAATGCAATGGACAACCAAGGTATGTGGAGACAACGTTGTACTATGTCGTACATGTGCTAAACGATTTGGTGAGATTTTACTTCAGGATTAAGAGCATAGAAACAGATGGAATACAGAATGCAGATGGACAGCTACGGCAACTTTATGACCATGTGGACTTCAATTCCCAGATTCCCGAGCCAACTTTTAAAAGATGCCTTTTTGTATACATTTTAGTGCCCCCTAAATTTCATTACTTTCCATTAATTACTGTTTTAAAAATAGTTTAAATAGTTTCTTGTGTTTGACTATGAATCCTATTTTGTCCTACTACTGAGGATAGTTTATGGGTGTGGGATGGAATATATGTGGATCAGGGGTGGGTTCCTCGCCCCGTTCCGGTTCGATTGGAATGGGGCCGGCAGCGTCCTCGTGCACGCGCGCAGTGCACGCATGCGTATTAGCGTCTGTGCGATGCTCCAGCTGCTCCTGGAGGATCGCGCAGGCACTGTATGCGTCCTACGCATGCGTGGAAGCGCAGAACTCGTCAAAACCGGGTAAGGAGCGCGGGTAAGGAGCGCGGGCGGGCGGGCGGGTGGGCGGGCCCTTCGCCATTCCCGGAAGTTACTTACTTCTGAGTTCGCCGACCAACCGGTTCACGGGGACCGCCGCGAACCGGTTGAAACCCACCTCTGATGTGGATATATTAATATTACTGGGCATGTTGAAGCTAGTCTACGGCAGTGTTTCTCAACCTTGGCAACTTTAAGACTTGTGATTGGATTGGGCAAGGCTGGTAAGCATAGCTGATTAGGGGAATTTTGAGAATTAAAGTCCACCCATGAAATTTACACTTGGAGTTGGAGTTCATGTTCCTTAAAGTTGTCAAGGTTGAGAAAAAATGGTCTGGGGAAGGAGTTTTATTGAAACTATATTGGCAAACTGCAAAACTAGCTCGAAGAAGCAAAATTCTGTGACTGGAAATCCCTTGCACAATTTCAAATGTGAATGGTATATTTTTAATGTAATTTTCATCATCTACAAAGAAAAGCTTTAAAAAAACCAATTATGGATACTTCAGTGATTCAGTTTGTAAAGGAAAAAAGTCTGACTTTAAACATCATCTATCACTTCCTAGTAAATTTACAGGTTCGTCTCATAATGGTATAACTTTTAAAAAACATTATTATATTTTTTTCCATGCTAGACAATGGAAGAACATGCTTTGTCTTCACAAAACAAATGCAAATACTTGAATAATGTATTTCTTATACTAATATGAGGTTGGACCTCTGCCAACATTGCTAGGAATGGGAGCAAAATTCTCATAAGCAGATAAGACAATTGCTTATTTTCATGAATCTTTGTGTAAGAGAGCAGGAGAGAGAAATACTAAAAGATAGAAATGGATACCTAAACCTCTTTAACAAGTTATGGTTATTTTTGCATAGGGAGCTTCAATTGATATTTTCAGCGAGTGATAGTAGAAAATGTATAGTATTTCTTTGAATTTTAAAAAAACCAGTAATCTGATCAAATTTCTAGGAAGACAATTCTTTGAATAGAAAACATGTGCTCATTTTGGAAAGTGCATTTATATGAGTTTTGGCATACCCCTTCAATTAAACATAGCTATTTCTTTTCTTCTGTTTTTTTTTAAAAAAAAACATTCTTATCTTCTTTCTTAGAACTACAGACGTAACTCAGATGGTTTGTCTTTTTTTAAAGTGGATAGACCTCAATGGGTGGACTAGAGTTTGGAACACATAAATTTAAATCTTTGCTAATAATACCAATAACACTTAGACTTATATGCTGTTTTCCAGTGCTTTCCAGCCCTCTCTAAATGGTTTACAGAGTCAGCATATTGCCCCCCAACAATCTGGGTCCTCATTTTATCCACCTCTGCCAAACTGCTGGCAGCCTGTGATGAGCAGAAGTAGCCTAAAGTTCTGCACTCTAACCACTGCGCCATGATTAAGCTGGGGCTTTGTTTTATTTGTTGCAAATTGTGGGACTGATTGGGGTAAATTATAGGGGGTGACACCCAAACATAATTTTATCATATTTTATCTACATCTTAAATTATTGTATTTTATTCCAATTTCATTTTAAATCGTATTTTATTCCAATTTCATTTTAAAATGTATTTTATCTAATTCCATTTTAAATTGCTTTTATCAAATTTTAGTAATAATTTGTTTCTGGAACTCTTTGATGTGGCCCAAGGGCTAATCGATAAATAAATATAAATAAACAGGTTGAGAATCAATCTATTAAAGCTAAAAGATGGTAGGCAGAAATTGAAATAACCAGGAACTATAAATGTAGAAGTGCTGTGCATAGCAGCAAGATCTTTCATTCAATATTCTAATGGGGAAAAGCATCTGAAGATTTCGCTGGTCTCCCCCCCTCCCCCCATGGTAATTGTGCCCAGATTTCTCTAATGTCATCTGCATGCCAAATGCAAAATCATTTTGCAGACTTATGGTGGTTTCTGATTGCTCTAGCTGTGGATTTGTACATTAGCCCAATTCTGGGTGGAAAAATTAACGCTGAAATGCATCTGGACTAAATTAGCTGCTCAGAGTGATGGGATCTTGAAATAAATGGGAAAGGTAAGAGAGAATGAGGAAGGCAGGAAACATGACTATAGAGACCCATTTACTACAGAGCTTGGGGATAGAACAATTATTCTTATTTCCCCCAGACATAAAATGACTTGATGCGTACGAGTGACAAATGCATACATTCCAATCTCTATATTGAAACTATTTCTTTTTTTTTTAATTCCAGGCTTCATGACCAAAATACATGGATTACTACTCCCTGGATATCTGTATCTGTGCTTCTTCCCCATTCATGATTTTGTAACATTGTGCCTGATGATGTTCTAGAGAAAGCAAATGCTTTTATACCCTTGGGTCATTTCCGTTGATTTTCTGAAACTTTACAACTGTAAGCTGAAACTTACAGGTTTTGGATTTACCACTAACTAACCCATGCAAAGCCCCTGCAGAGGGGAAAAAAAAGTTAATACATACTTTTAGACATAAGAAAGTCTTTCTAGATCTAGTTCAGAGGTGGTATTCAGCAGGTTCTGACCAGTTCTGGAGAACTGGTAGTGGAAATTTTGAGTAGTTCAGAGAACCGGTAAATACCACCTCTCATTGGCCCCGCCACCATCTATTCTCTGCCTCCCAAGTCGCAATTGATCAGGAGGGAATGGGGATATTGCAGTAACCTTCCCCAGGAGTAGGTGGGAATGAAGATTTTACAGTATCTTTCCTCTGCCACGCCCACCTAGCCACATCCACCTAGCCATGTCCACCTAGCCACGCCCACAGAACCGGTAGTAAAAAAAAATTGAATCCCGCCACTGATCTAGTTCTATATTTTCAGTCATGCAGTGACGAACTGGAGATATTTGGGAAACTCACAAGCCTGGACTCCTATGAAGGGCCTCTCTTCACTTTTGTTTTTTACACCAGTTACCAACTCTCCTTGAATTTGGGCATTCTCTTTAAAAACCAAGTAAACTGAAGTTCCTCATCAAGTGGCATCAATACTCTGGCTGTTCTGTGGCAGGAATTCTAATGATCTATCATTATTGTCAAAGCATTCTCCCTCCCCCAATTAATTGATATGCTTCATTGATGGATTCCAGGTAGTAAAAACAACACCCTTCCATTTCTGGAAATGGCAACTCCACATCAAGGCGGAAGCATTGTACTGAAACCTGATTTGTTTCTCTCAATTCCAGACACATTAATGAAAAGTCAAGGGACTTTGTTCTGCCTGGCTGTCAAAACTCCCACTTTTTATTAGCTTTAGATGACTTATTTCAAATGCTCAAGGCAGCTCTGAATATTGAGCAAATTAGATGGTAATTGTTGAAGAAGCTGAGCAATTGTGAAGAGGGTTTTTTAAGGCTCCCTTAAGCTTCTGCAATCTGCACCATTGGTGCATATCCTGAGCTTGTTGGGAGGAGATGCGCATTGATCTAACAACTAGGTGCATGTGTAAATTTATAGCTATGAAAATCTGCATATGCATGTCTTAGCCAGCATGAACGAGATGGGAAAGTCTTAAAATTATGCCTTTTTTGGTAATTGTTCCCATAATATTCTAATAAAGGTTATTTTACATTATTTGTTTATTCATTGCTTAGATAGCTATCTTGCCTTTCTTCCAGAATCTTAAGGTGGCATTCATAGGGAATTTCCTTCAGTTTATTCCCACAATATCAATCCTATGAAACAGGATAGATTGAGATAATCTTCCTGAAAGACTCCATGGCTGAGAATAGATTTGAAACACAGTCTCCCAGATCCTAGTCCAATGTTTCAAATTTTTTAGATAATCCTTGAACTTAAAGAAGAATCAAAATTCTTAGACTGGTGCATGAAAGAGAAACATTTATTTCAATAATAAATGGATTTTTCAGGTTTCAAGCTGAATTCCACTCTCACCATTCACCAACAGGGAAGTGACCATTGTTCAAAGCGGAGTACCTCATTTGCTGTCAATATCATGAGTTCTTGTTGTTTCATAGAGCAAGTGGTATGAAAGATGCTTGCCTGATATAGGGAAACACTGTCAATCAGAATGGACAGCTCAAGTAGAACAGCTTCTCTCATTCTCCATCTTCACCGGTGGCAAAGTTCTTAAAAGCAGTAATATTTCATAGTCAAAAAAAATCCATCATGTTGTACCAAAATATTCTTAGGCAGATAGTTCAGGTCTTATAAAATAAAGACCTGAAATAAAACAAGATTAGAATGCTTGCCTCAGAAGCATTCTAACAACATACTATGGCAGCCTTCTAGAAAACCTTCCATATTATAAGCAACATCCTCTTAGCTGATGATGTAAAATTATTTAACACCACCCACAATGCTGCTGCCCTAAAAAGAGACCTTGACTATGTGTCAGAATGGTCACCCATTTGGCAACTACAAATCTCAACTAACAAATGCTCTGTCTTACACATTGGCAATAAAAATCAGAACACCAAATACAAGATGGGTGGAAGACAACCTCATAGACGACCATCACTCTGTCAAGGATCTAGGAGTACTAATCTCAAACAATCTAAACCTCAGAATTGTAACAGAATTGCTAAAAAGGCATTAAGAGTTGTTAACCTAATTTTGTGAAGCTTCTTCTCTGATAACATTGGAATTGCTAACATACAAAACCTTTGCCAGACCTATTCTCAAATACAGCTAATCTGCCTGGAAGTCATACTGTATATCAGACATTAATACAATCGAGCGGGTCCACAGGTATTTCACAAGAAGAGTACTCCACTCCTCTGCTCACAATAGAATCCCTTATGCCACTAGGCTCAAAAAATTGGCCTTGGACAATCTGGAACTCTGCTGCCTGCGATCGGACCTAAGCATAGTACACAAAATTGTCTGCTACAACTTCCTACCTGTCAATGACTACTTCCACTTAAACCACAATAATACATGAGCAAATAAATAGATACAAATTCAAGGTAAACCGCTCCAAACTCGATTGCAGAAAATACGACTTCAGCAACAGAGTGTTCAACGCCTGGAATGCACTACCTGACTTCCTTGTTACATCAAGCCCACTCAAACTCCCACAGCTTCAATCTTAAACTGTCAACTGTGGACCTCACCCCATTCCTAAGAGGTCTGTAGAGGGGGCGTGCCATTTATTTGTATGCATTTCCTTTGTTCATGTCGATGTTCATACTCATACCTGCTATCTTGTACATGTTTGACAAATAAATAAATAAATGTGTCAGACCACAAGACCCATCAAACCCAGCCAACAATCCTCAACTCAGTTTGCTTCAGATGTTTTGGTATACCATTACCTACGTTAGACAATTATTTGAGATGGTGTAGGATGGGTCCAGGATACCTGGCAGCAAGAGATGGAGAAAGTTTGATTTGGGGTTATAGGCATCTATTATAAGCTTTGTTTTCTCCTTCTCTGCTACATCTTCTCCCCCCTTATTATTATTATTATTTTCATTTAATAAACTGCTTAAATATATTGCTTCATTTTGGAAATTCTAGTTTAACAAAGGTTACCTGATTTTCAGAAATACATGCTTACACTTTTTTTTCCCCACAAGAAGCCCTGGTGACATAAATTAAGCTGATAAGGTTCATCAGTAGTTTTCACTTTCTCTTCATAATGTGGTTAGATTTAACAAGTTCCTCATAGATCTGTGTCAGAGTTTAAGAAGTGTATAGTCCTAGCTGTTAATATAAATGCAGCTTTGAATAAACAAGAAGCTTGATACTTAAGAGAAATCTTTACTTGGTGGGTTAAGAGGATGATCGTGATGTGGGTGGTATTTTGCTGCACAGGCCAACGTAATTTATATAAACGTTTAGATGTTATTGTAGGAGTGTGCTTATTCTTTATCTAGTCAGAATTACAAGCAGTCCTCAAATTATAACCACAGTTGGGGACCAGAATTTCCATTGCCAGGCAGTTGTTAAGTGAATTTCACCCAATTTTATGACCCTTTTTGCCATGGCTGTTAAGTGAATCATGCAGTTGTTAAATGAATATGGTGTCTCTCATTGACTTTGCTTTCTGGAAGCCAGCTGGAAAGGTCGCAAATGGTGATCATATGTCCATGGGATGCCGCAACTGCTGATTGCCCAGTGCCCCAATTTTAATCATGTTTCTATAGGGATGCTGCAATGGTCGTAAGTGTGAAAGTAGTCACTTTTCTGTGCTGTTGTAATTTTGATTGGTTGCTAGTGGAATGGAATAGAAGAACAGAGTTGGAAGGGACCTTGGAGGTCTTCTAGTCCATCCCCGTTTAGGCAGGCAACCCTTCATCACTTCAGACAAAGGGTTATCCAGCATCTTCTTAAAAACTGTTGGAGCATTCACAACTTCTGGAAGCAAGTTGTTCCACTGATTAATTGTTCTAACTGTCAGGAAATCTCTCCTTAGTTATAGGTTGCTTCTCTCCTTGATTAGTTTCCATCCATCGCTTCTTGTCCTGCCTTCAGGTCCTTTGGAGAATAGTTTAACCCCCTCTTCTTTGTGGCAGCCCCTTAGATATTGGAACGCTGCTGTCATGACACCCTTAGTCTTTCTTTTCATTAACTAGACACACCCAATTCAACATCTATTCTTTTTATATTTTTGCCTCTAGTTCCCTAAGTATATTTGTTGCTCTTCTCTGCACTCTTTCTAGAGTCTCCACATCTTTTCTACATCGTGGCCACCAAAACTGAATGCAGTATTCCAAGTGTGGCCTTACCAAGGCCTTATAAAGTGGTATTAACACTTCACATGATCTTGATTCTATCCCTCTGTTAATGCAATCTAGGACTGTGTTGGTTCTTTTGGCAGCTGCAGCACAAATTTAAATGATTGTCCCGTAGGACTCCAAGATCCCTCTCAGAGTTACTACTATTGAGTGAGGAACCACCTATACCGTACCTGTGCATTTCATTTTTGTTGCCTAAATGTAGAACCTTACTCTTTTCACCATTGAATTTCATTTTATTAGACAGTGCCCAATGTTCAAGTTTGTCAAGATCCTTCTGTATCTTGAGCCTATCTTCTGCAGTGTTGGCTATTCCTGCCAGCTTGGTGTCATCTGCAAATTTGATGAGTCTCCCATCTATCCCCTCATCCAAATCATTGATTGGTTGTAAGTCAAATATTATCTGTAGTACATTTTTAAAAAAAAGAAAAACATGAGTTACTTTTTAACAGTATTCGGGTTGTTCTTGCACAAGTATCATAGGACTACACATAATAAGAAGCAACATTCTGTAACAATAAAAATATAAAACAATAAATAATGCAATGGAATGCCATTTCTCAGTTAGCAAAAGTGAAAATATTCAGGCTAAAATAGATTCTAGAAACCTGGGAAAGTACAAATGTCTTCATCTGGAATGGAAGTATCAGCAAATATTGGATCCAATAAACACAGACAAATCATTCTGAGGACATTCTACACAATGGTCCTCTACATTTCACCAAGTGGGATGGTCCTCTACATCTTATTAGATAACAGCCCTTAAATAAGACCTTGCACCTGAATTATGGAAATGAGAACAGAAGCAGTTCTTCAGAAATCCTGGGCATCAGCATAAAGCACCAATTTAGAATTTCCATTGCATCACCTGGATCACTTGTGTATCATGAAAAAGAGAAACGACTAAACTACACTCATAAAATAAAGAATTTCATCTTCTCTTCAGCTCACCTATTCAGCAGTTTCATGAATCAAGGGAGATCGGATAAGACACCAGGAAGACTTCCTTGAGATTCAAGAAAGCCACATTCCTTATTTGTCCTAATAAATATGGCCAAAATAGTTTCCATGTCTGAAACCCAACTTATTTATGGTAAAATTAAAATATACCAAATTCAACATGCAGTATAGTATTCTCTTTCAGAGTAATCAACATTATGCAAAGAGTAGAAGAGGAGTAAATAATAATAAACCGAAAAAATTAAGATGCGAGCTAAGTAAAAGGCAGATGCCTATATCTAGAATGAACATTGACTATAATTCACCATACTGTTTTTATTACCAATCTACACACTGTTTCTACATCATCACCTTTGGTTTTTTACACTTTTCAATGATCTCATCAACTTCACCCAGTCCTGATTTTCTTGATCATGTCTTTCTTTCCATCCATTTACCTTACTTTCATATATTTGTTTTGCAATACAATTTTAATTCATTTTCCTCCCTACATGATTAAACCATTCATTCAATATATTTTTTTTTCATTCTGGCCATTCATTTTTGTATTTAGTCCACGTTCATTCAGCACTACTTCATTCTGGATCCTATCCCTTCTTGTTTGACTACATGAACTTCTTAAGTCAGTGTTTCTCAACCTTGGCAACTTGAAGATGTCCGTACTTCAACTCCCAGAATTCCCCAGCCAGCGAATGCTGGCTGGGGAATTCTGGGAGTTGAAGTACGGACATCTTCAAGTTGCCAAGGTTGAGAAACACTGTCTTAAGTAACCCACTCCTTCTGCATTCATTTCCTTTTATGTTTCTCTTGGCATACTTAATTCTCACCTCCACAAAACAAAGTGAGAAGAAGAATGCTTTAATTCACAGTCATTTTTGTTTCTTTCAATCTTTAGTTTTCCTAACAGACCACACATTGCCCAATAAAGTACGTAAGCATTTGCATATATTAAAAATTGTCTGTGTATTTTCCATATTTAATATATGTTATACTAAGGTGCACAAATAAATCTACTTGTTCTTTGTTTCTTTTTTCTGCTCATTTTTGCAATCCAATATCCTCTCAAACATAACTACTGTAGTCTTTGATGCATTAATATTCAGATCCATATTTCTTATTCCAATATTCTTTTTATAATTCAACCATAATCCCCTTATAAATCAATAAATGTACAAAATACTTAACTTATCATATATTTACTTCTCGGTGACCCACTGAGAAGCAAAAATCTGGTAAACATCTTGCCTGACATAAAGCCACACTGCATTTTCCAAATTTTGCTTATTTTTTATATTCTTTCAGTTGTTATTCTGCCAAAATTTCCCAGGCCTCCTTAACAGACTAAACCTCCCAAATTCAAACTGATTTGAGAATCAGAATTATTTGCACTGAATTTTAGATAGAATCTATGGTGCAATAAGAAATACGGATCTGAACATTAATGTCTGGAAGACAAAAACTGTTAGGAAATCGAATTGCAAATATGGCAAAAAAATGAAATTACATCAATTAACATCATTTGAATAAAGATTTTATACAAATTATGTACTTTATTTATTTTTCAAACGTGTATGTGGCCCATCTCTCCAGAGGCAACTCAAGGTGGTTTACAGACGTTGGATAAAATGCAGAATAAAACATTAAAATAATCAATATAGATCTTAACTTTAAAAATTGAATTGAAATAAAGCTAAGCAGAATGGAGAGGGAGGGTGAAAAGTTTTGCAGAGAGAGGAGGTGTGGTGTCCTCTACTCCAGATTTCCTCAACCTTTTCAGTTTTGTGGACTGGCAGGAGAGGCGAGAGGGAATGGCTCCATACATGTGATGGGCAAGCATGCACACATGGAGCTCCATCGCCCGTCCCTTCCATGGCACGGGTCCAAAAGGCTCAAGGCCTGATAGTGGGCCTGAGGTTGGGGACCTCTGCTCTACTCCATTAGCGATCTCCATGTGCCACACTTCCATTAGAGCTCCAGATTAATTGGCATAGCCATGTCTTCAAGGCCTTTGAGAGGGCATAAAAGTAAGAGCAGATCTGGCCTTGGGTGAAGACAAGGTGTTCCATAATTATCCTTTTTTTAAAAAATTAGTCTGCTAAATAAAGGGTTTATCATATCACTTATGATAAACCTATTGACCTAAGGAATCTACTTTTCTCACATTGGACCACAGCAGAGGTGGGTTCCTCCCAGTTTGCACCTATTCGGTAGAACCGGTTCGTCAAATCTACCAAACTGGTTAGAAGAGGTTCCACCAGTGGACCCGGAAAGCGGGCCACACCTACAGAAGAGGTTCCAAAAATTTTTGAAACCCACCACTGGACCACAGCAATCCACATGATACCAGTTCCTACATTCTCATATATACTTTTTCTCTTTCATTCATATTTAACCTACTTATTTATTTACTTGCATGTATTCATTCACAACATCAGACCACTTTGATTCAGATACACTGTTTCTTTCTCCTTTCTCTTTATTTTACAGAGAGAATTTATCAATTCTTATTTCACTTCATTCATCCTCGTTACCATTTACTCTTTCATATATCATGGTTCTCACCAGATGAGTCCAAAGAGCCTTTGGATTCTGGCAGCACATAAATACAAAGAATAGGGAAATATATATTTTCTTCTACCATCTTATATAGTATTGGTCGCTCAAGGTTTCCTTATGATGTATAAAATAAAGTAAGATGTAAAGCTGTAGACTATTTTATTAATCTTAATATCAACAATGTCATACACAGCATTCTCTCCTAATGATAAAATTAGATTTCCAGTCAGATTTTCCACAATTTGGCTACTAAGCACAAAATCCAATTTTGCCTCAAGCATGCTCATGCTATTTTATGCAAGCAGGGATTTCTAATCTATAGACTTTCTTAGAAATCTATTTTATGAGATTTTATAATTATATACTATATACCTATATACCTGTTTCTTATATGCCTGTTCTTAATGGAGTAATGATTTGCTACAAAGATCTATATAATGTGACTATTTTGATAAATATATTGAAAATAGGGAATGCTTTATTCAACATCCTCTCAAGAAATGCTTAGTGAAAAGGTAGTACAGTATTATCCCTGGCCTGATTATTGTTGTTCTGTCATTTCACTATCATTTAATATACAGAATTAGATGAAAAACTGAAACAATAATTATGGAATGATTATTTGTCTTTATTATAGCTTCGGTTTATTTTTGTTTCTTAAATGTTAATGCAGAATTTGGTATATTTTTTTTAAAAAAATGTATAAATGCCACAAAGCTTGTTATATTACATCCATATTAAGAAAGTTAAGTTTTCTCCATTGCCTATTTCTGAGCTAGAAAAAAAAATCTGCATTCCATCTATTGTTAAGGACACATTAGTAGGGAAGCAAAAGGAAAAGATAATTGCTAGCCATCTAATAGTTGGGCTACAGCTTGTCTCCATGAAATAAAAGCAGAGAAAACAATTTATGGATGAGGGAGGGAGGGAGAGATAGAGGGAGAGAGAGAGTAAAAGAGAAAGAGAGAGAGAGAGAGAGAGAGAGAGAGAGAGAGAGAGAGAGAGAGAGAGAGAGAGAGAGAGAGAGAGAGATTTCACTTATCCTAGAGAGCTGGATTTTATCACTAAGGCTGAGATTTCAGCCTCTGGCAGCTTTCAATAATCTGTAATATTTATTGAACGTGCCAATGTTTGCACACCTAACTTTCAGCTCATTCCCTGGGCCAGTAAAATGTCCAGTTTTAATACTTAATTAACTCCTGAGGTCTTGAAATCCTTCAAGATAAAATTCCTTTTCACCAATTTCCTCCTCAACTGTTTGTTTGCCAGACTGTAAAACGCTGTCAATTAAAAGGCAGGATAGCGCAATGTAATCAGATCCAGAGTCTCTTTAATCAGATCCAGAGTCTCTTTAAGATCCCCTCCCACACCCCACACAGACCATCCTCCTTCTTCCTCCCAATCTACAGAATATACATTATTCTTATAAGATTTGAATTAAATTATGGAAGGTGGAGAACATAATTATTCTCTTCTTATCCCCTATAGATTAATAATTAAGAATGCCCTTCAGAGGGGAAACAGCAACCAGAAGCATCTTTACATTAAGCTAGGATACATAAAAAATGAATGACAGGTTCAGTTTAATTCAAGAACAGGTAGTAGAGCGCTGGGGCAGTTACCAGCCCACCACCCACCTCTGAATTATTATTTGAAAAGGATGCCAGAGGATTATAGGAGAACCTTGTGTCTGCTCCAATTAAGATCAACATTTTTCGCTCTTCTTCCGTTGAGCTTCTGGCTTGCAAGAATGAAAACATATTGACCCCTGCTGGAACACTGATGTACTACAGACCTTTTGGGGAGAAAAACAGAACATTATTTTTTATGCTTGTAAGAAATCATAGCCATGTTATTGCCAATGTCAATCGGGTAATATACAGCTAAATCGTCCCTGAAGCTTAGATTAACAAAAGCAGATTGAAACACAGATGAAAGCTAGAATCTGACATAGGCTAAGTTACACTCTTTTATAAAAAGGAAGCCCAGTTGGTTTGGCAATTGCAACAACATGTAAAAAGACTTTTGAAACTTCAGCAAGTTATCATCTTTTTTTCAAATCACTTTCGTTGAACTACCGGTATATCCCTACCATAATCACTCTTAGCCTAACCTTGAAAATTACATTTTATGTTCTTGCTTATCTAAATGAATCTTATTTCATGGTTTCATGAATCAATTCAAACTTGATCATTCTTGGTTTTGGGCAAAAATCATGTGGAAGATGACATCTTGTGATGCAAAACTAAGTCAATACAGTCCAATTCCAGAGCTGTTGTGCCCTACAGCTCTGAAACCAGCCCAATAAACCAAGGATGATTAAGTTAGAGCTTTGCTTCTTTTTAAATATATACCAGAGGTGGATTGCTCCCAGTTTGGCCCGGTTTGGCCCGGTTCGGGCGAACTAGTAGTGGCAGCAGCAGGAGGCACCGCTCATCTGCCCAGATGTTTCTGCGCATGTGCAGAAGTGTTGCGTGCATGAGTGCATGTACGAGCAAACAGGTAGCACCGGGATTTGCAATCCACCTCTGATATATACATGTATACATTTATATTTTGCCCTAATCTCTTTGCAATTATTGAAAATCAGGATGCATTTTCCCACCATGTTGAAGCAGAAAACATTGAAAATTTGTAGCATCTGAATGACCCAATCTGGTCGCCCCCAAAAGCTAAACTCTTTGTCAATATGTGCATGGGTTTCCAGGACTGTAAACAAGACCTCAGGATGTTTAGTTCAAGAAAATCTATTTTTAGATTGTTTCTACATACCCACGTAGTTCCTGAAGTTGAATGGTGGGGTTGTGTCTATCTTTCTTAACTGGATTCAATATAATTAAAGACTAGAAATACCAAAGTGTTGTGGTTTTGTCCACCTACAAGATGTGGCCTTTTCATTTTATTTTGACACTCATCAGTGTGGCCTTCGGCCATCCTCTTGTTCTCCAGGGGTGGCTTCTAGCCTCCAGCAGATTGCCCACTCTTACTGTAAGCAAAAATAAGCAATATATAGGATAGTAAAATAAGATGACAGCATCCTTTGTATCTCCCCCGCCCTCAACAATTGATACTCTAATTCCACGCCCAACGAATTTCATCTCAGCTTGTGTGGTGAAGCTATACTTTGTCTCTCAGTGCCATAGCAACACCAAAGGTCCACAAACCTATTATTTTCTAGGAAAAATAGCAGGTAGATCCGACCACTTTCATTGCTGGGTAAGCATTTCATCCATCATGCAGAGATGTGAAATATTTCCCATTTGTTATGGTGGCACTTGCCCGTCATGGCTTTCTCTCACAACCGTGCAAATAAAACTATCACTAAAAAGGGTCCAGCAATAGGAAAATATTACAATGTCTGTCAATACCTTTCAGACGAGATATTATAGAACAGAACATCCAAGTGCAGAACTGAATTTTGAGAAAAAAAGGTTCTCCAAAGAGTGCTTCAAATGTCAAATTCTTTTTTTTATTACAGGTCACTGACCCCGACTAAATAAATCTTACTCAATGAAACGTGCAGAATACAATCTACAAAGTATATGCTAGCACAATTGTGCTATCAACCATAGGTAGGTTTTATGAGCTCCAAAAAAAACCTTTGCAATAATGATAGTTACATTTGGGGTCATTATCCATCGCACAAAAAATGAATACAAAATTATTCTGTCTTTCCTAGCAATGGACTTGGAATAGGCGTTAGTAACTTCTTATATATCTCTTAATAAAAATTGCTATAGAATATTGGGTTAGAGTATGTATCAGTAGCACATAGACTTATATACCGCTTTACAATGCTTTCCAGCCCTCTCTAAGCAATTTACAGAGTCACCCTATTGCCCCCAACAATCTGGGTCCTCATTTTACCCACCTCAAAAGGATGGAAGGCTGAGTCAACCTTAAGCCTGGTGAGATTTGAAATGCCAAATTGCAGGCAGTTAGCGGGAGTAGTCTGCAGTTCTGCACTCTAACCACTGTGCCACCTGTAATGATTGTTCAGGTCAGAAAATAGAAATCCTGAATTGAAACTGGAAAACACAGGCAAAGGTTGCATTTACAGTGAGCTAGGAGCAGAATAAGGACAGTATCTTCTCTTCCTGCATTGAGGAAGCAAAGATTGGCTTGTAATGGTGATGAGGCAGCAGAAAATGCACACCTAGAATTACTAAGATTAAAAGATGGATAGTCAAACATTATTGAAAAGGGTCTAAAAGGAGGAGTGATTTGGATAAAATGTGCATGTATGGGTAGTTGCATTTAGCAACTATAACTGGGACCAGCAATTCAGTTGTCAAGCAAAGCAATCAATAAGTGATTCTCACACCAGTGTGATTGGCACACAAACTCACTTCAAGGAGCCAAGGAACTCTGACTGGCAGGGTCTAGGAGAAGAGCCTTTTCTGTAGTGGCCCCTGCCCTTTGGAACATTCTGCACTAGAGGAGACATCCACACACTCCCTTCTGACCGTCTGGAAGGGCCTTAAAACCTGGCTCTTCTACACTGGAGATGGTTGATAAGATAAGAAGGAAGAGCCCATGCAGACTCCTTTTAGTCTCTATTTAACAATTATTCATTTTAACTGTTTTTATTTTTAGCTTTTTATCATATTGCAAGCCACCCTAAGTTGCTCCAACTGTGAGATGGGAGCCCCCAGGAGCTCTCTGAAAGCCTCCAACAAGCTATGCACGGCCATTTGGGTGAAGGGGGTGGGGTTTCAGGAGGCAAAAAAATGCTGTATTCAGTGTCTAACACGCACCCAGATTTTCAGCCTCTTTTTTGAGGGAAAGGGGTGCATCTTATACTCCGAAAAAATACGGTAAATTTAATAAATGAATGGATAAAATTTTACACACACACACACTCACACTCACACACAGGCCTTTCACTAGGTGGATATTCCTGCCTGCCTTTCTCCTTTTTGTATAAATGTATGCCTTCCTTTCTTTGATTTGAGTGTCTCAATAGTTGAAAAGCTTGCAACAGATGAAATTTACATAGCATACAATACATAAACATCTGCTGTAAGAACAAGTTAAAACAAATAACATCCATAGTAAAATAATAATAAAAAATGTCCATTAGGATACAATTGAAACTGAATAAATGATATCCTTATCACAAATCAGCATAGATTAAATGGTAATAAACACTCCACTATATATATCCAGAATTCAAACTGTAGCTTGAAATTGACCATCATCAACCTGTGGTATTTTTATTTAAAAGTCTTCAGGACACCCCGCAGTCTGTTGAATATGCCTTACTATCTGCCTTGCCTAGATGTAACTATTCTGCCTGTGAGAAGAAAGTCAACCATTTAATACAAGGACTTGGAAGGGATATATTATTTCATTCTGTGCCAGGTCTGGGTCTGTTGTTGCAGGAATCAAATAGTTGTTAGGTTTCTGCACATGATAAATTGTAATTAAACCTTGTGCTGGCAGTCAGTAGTACCCACTGCTTTGTCTTTTCCACAGCCAGAAACATTTGAGCAGGACTTGCCATAAACCAAATACCAGTCAACCATCCCATCAACTGCCAGTCCATTTTTAATAAGGGCTTTCAGCATCCGTTGATGTCTGCTGGCAATTGCAGGCATGTCTAATGAGGGTTGCTGCTTTTTTTCCTGCTGGCTCCAATCTCTTGCTCTTTTGAATCCTCTGGGTTTCACTGTGCTTTGAGGCCGGAGGCCAGAGACCAGAATTCCTTAATTGAATTAAATCTATCTTGGAACGATTCCACCAGAGGCATCATCCTTCTCCAAACAGGAGGCCTCATACTCCACAGGCAAGTTTCTCCTTTAGAAATCTCTATCAATAGATGGAGCGATATTAGAGATGAGAAATTGGATGACAGAGGAATTCAGAACATTCTTTAAAACCATTTAACAATAGCAAGCTAAAATAAATTATTATCATTATTATTCCGTTTCCAAACGGAATCTACCATCTTCTAGGTTAGATTTAAATGGGTTCTTAGCAAGCTTATATTAAATTTCTGGCATGGGTCTTATTTAAATTATGGAATATATTTGTGACGAAGTTGAAAATTTTACGTGCCAAAATGCATCCCCAAAATTGACTGCACTTAGTCTGCAAATGGGTCTATCCATGAATATATGCCATAATACTTTTTTTATCTTTTAATTAAATTTCAGCAAAAAATAAAATACAAAAAAAGAGGGGTGAAGGAAAAAAGAGTGTAATCAAGAGTGCAAAGAGAAATAAACCCTTGAAAAGTGTTTGGAGACTTCAGTTAGTCCAGAATGCAGCCGCGCGAGCGATATTGGGGTACCGAGATACACCCATGTTACACCTGTCCTCCGCGAGCTGCACTGGCTACCAATTGGTCTCCGTATGCAATTCAAGGTGTTGGTCATTACCTTTAAAGCCCTACATGGCTTAGGACCAGTGTACCTACGAGACCGCCTACTGCCACATACCTCCCAACAGCCGATAAGATCCCACAGGGTGGGCCTCCTTCGGATGCCGTCAGCCAGTCAGTGCCAGCTGGCGGGCCCCCAGAGAAGAGCCTTCTCTGTGGCTGCTCCGACCCTTTGGAATCAGCTACCCCCAGATGTCCGGACCTTGCCCACTCTCATGGCCTTCAGGAAGGCTGTTAAAACCTGGCTCTTCCAGCAGGCCTGGGGCTGTTGACCTTATTGAAAGGTCCAGCCCCAACTAGAACAAATGTGTGTTGTGAATTTTAATTTTTTTTTTCCTTTTCCTTTTTTTCTTTCGCTTTGTAAGCTGCCCAGAGTCCTGCGGGATTGGGCGGCCTATAAATTTAATAAATAAATAAATAGAAGAAGAAGAGGGCAAAGGGGAAGAATAACTTCCAACTTTTTTCAGTAAAGATACAGTTATAAAATACAAAAATAATAATTTAAAATCAATCATAATACACAGTATTTAAATATGATAATAGTCTCATTTGTCCAATTAGAAGTCCTAGTGGACAATAGCTTAAATATGAGTCAGTAGTGTGTGGCAGTAGCCAAAAAAGCCAATGCTATCCTAGGCTGCATTAATAGAGGGATAGAATCAAGATCACGTGAAGTATTAGTACCATTTATAAAGCCTTAGTAAGATTACACTTAGAATACTGCATCCAGTTTTGGTCACCATATTATAAAAAAGATGTAGAGACTCTGGAAAGAGTGCAGAAAAAAGCAACAAAGATTATTAGGGGGGATAGAGGCTAAAACATATGAAGAACAATTGTAGGAATTAGGTTTATCTAGTCTAGTGAAAAGAAGCACTAGGGGAGATATGATAACAGTCTTCCAATATGTGAAGGGCTGCTACAAAGAATAGAGGGTCAACCTATTTTCCAAAGCACCAAAAGGCAAGACGAGAAACAATGGATGGAAGCTAACCAAGGAGAGAAGTAACCTGGAACTAAGGAGACACTTCATAACAGTCAGAACAATTAACCACTGGAATAATTTGCCTTCAAAAGTTGTGGGTGCTCAAAGCAGACAAAATCCCACCGGAATGGTAAGTAATAAAGAAGATATTAGATTGTGCAGAAATGAACAGGTTGACATTGAGAATAAAGGACAAAGAGGAATCAGTGTACTACAGGACATGGGGGCAATTTTATGAGTGGCTTTCAAAAAGATATTAATAGAAAGAAAAAGGAACAAAACATGAAATAAGTATTTCAGATGGCATATGATTAATATAGGGGGAGAGGAAATAAGAAAATATTAAAATGTATATGTAGGTTAAAAAAATGATATGAATTGACATATGTTAAATAACAATTATAAGAATGTATATCTAAGAATGAATTTGAAAGGAAAAATAAAAAAAACTTGTAGGTGCTCCATCACTGGAGGCTTTTAAGAAGAGAATCAACTGCCACTTGTCTGGGTCTCCTACCTGAGTAGGGGTTTGGACTAGAAGACCTCCAAGTTCCTTTCCAACTCTGTTATTCTGTTAAATCCCAAAGTTAAATGTTTATTTTTTTCAGGTTTTTTTAAACAAAAAGTCACACAATGGTTTCAAAATAAAAACAAAGTTAGCCAAAGTCTTGTCTTTAATCATTGTAGACAATTTCCCTATCTTAGCCAATTCCATAAGCTTCACCCTCTATTCTTCCTCCGTAGAAATTTGTGAATCTTTCCATCTCTGTGAATACAGGTCTTGCTGCTGTTGTAATATAAAGAAACAAATTCCCATGTTTTCTTTCAATCTGTTTATCCATCATAATAGTTTTAAAGTACCCATATATCCCATATACTGTAGTCTTATAGATAAAGACAGTATGTATTTTTAAACTAAAATAACATTAAAAATTGGATAATCTATGGATTACCCTTAGGTAAACCAACAATTGAAACATAGAAAAATTTCTAGAATTGGGGGAAGGGTTATCCACAGTAGACAACAACAAATTCTATTCAGGCAGGATTATCCTGAGTTTCTTTGTCACCTCCTCTTCCCGAGCTAAGCTGATGTTTACATAATGGTTTGTCTTCAAGACTGTCTCTAAACACCTCCACTGCTGAGTCAAGGAATTGATGAAGCCTTTTCTTTTTCATTTTTGACTGTGGAAGGTGGACCAATTTGACATATTGAGAGACCCAAATCTGGAGAATGAATTGGGGATGGTATAAATAGGGCCCCACAGCGGGAAGGTGGCCTGGGGTGTCTCAGTACGTTAATGTTTTGTGACACTCATGTAGCTCAGTTGTGACTGCTGCTGAGTCTGATCCAATACTAGAATAGAATAGAATAGAATAGAATAGAATAGAATAGAATAGAATAGAATAGAATAGAACAGAACAGAACAGAACAGAACAGAACAGAACAGAACAGAACAGAATAGAATTCTTTATTGGCCAGGTGTGATTGGACACACAAGGAATTTGTCTTTGGTGCATATGCATATGCTCTCAGTGTATATAAAAGATACATTTGTCACAAATCATAAATATCATTATAAAACTACCTGGTTCATTGTGTGAACCATACTGAACTTAACCTTTTTACAGTTTCTAACACCAGCTGGTTGTCAAATGATTACTGTAAAATGTTAAATTATTTTCCCTTAAAAGAGGATTTAAGGAAAAGTTTTATTTATATTTTTCTTTATACCATAATTAGTTATGCATCATTAGTTGAAAGATATTTGTACAATTTTGCACAGTCCTTTATTTAAAGGACACTCTGTAATCTGGAAGATGAGTTATGCAACTGATTTTCTTTTCTTTTTTGGTTTGAAATTTTCTCTGTTTATTTAAGTAGCTTCTTCAGTCTGAAACATTTCAAACCAAAAAAGAAAAGAGGTCCAGTTGCTGTGATTCAACTTCCACACAGATGACTGAAAATCTATCTGGATGACTGAAAATCTTCATCAACACTAATTGCAAGATTAATTTATTAAAAAATATAAGGAATTATGAGTACAGAGATAAGGACTATGGAATTGCCTAACAAGATTTAATGCCTGAAGAGCTTATACTGATATGGTTGCAGACTTCATTACAGAAATCATCTAGACAAAGTTTGAATTCCATATGCAAATTTTATTCAGTTATTTCCTATCTCCTATTTGATGATGCAATTCCTCTTCTTCTGTAACAGGCGGCCATCTTAGAGGGATAATAATTATAACCAAAACTTTAAAACACAGCTATTTTATTACAGCATTGCTTTGTTCTTGTTAATACATCCATCATCACTGCTCTTTAAAAATTGATTGGCATTTTACACAAATCAAGAGTCCATCAATCAAACTCTCAGAAGCGAAACTCCAGTCTTGTACCTGCTACTTTTCAAGAATCTAAATTAGATTATTTTTCTTTAAATGATAATATGGTTGTCTTCTAGTCATTTCCTTATTGAGTCAAGGTATCAAAACATCAAAACCCTAAGCATGTGGGTGTGTATATGTATTGGATAATTATTTGATAATTACCTTTAACAGGAAATGCCATTTCAAGCAATCAACCCCAAACTACACTTTAGGTTTAAGTATATCTATAAACCTACAGTAAACTATACTTCTATCCCCGTCCTATAGAAACTATTAATTATCATCTGTCTGTGTCTCATCCATCCATCCATCCATCCATCCATCCATCCATCCATCCATCCATCCATCCATCCATCCATCCATCCATCCATCCATCTATCTATCTATCTATCTATCTATCTATCTATCTATCACAAAATGGTTTTTATGAAGCTTCGTCAATGCTGCAACATTCATTTGGGAGTCAAGAATCACTACTGGCATTTAGCTCATTTCAATTAAAAAAAAGTCTAATTAGCATGCCAGCTGTTAAAATGTATGCTACCAACTGAGCCTTCTGCCAGCCTTAACGAAAGAAACCTTAGTTACTACACAATTTGCTATCAATGGAGCCATTGTATTTAAAAATAGCTTTTCCTTGAGTTGTGGGCCATAGCCAAAGAAACAATTAGGAAGCCAGCCTTAAAAAAATTCATTTGCCTTGTTGAAAAGAGGCTTGATTTGGTGCCTTTATGCAATTTCTTGAAAGGCAGCTAAAAAGTTGCTCTGTTATTCAGTTAGCATTGTTACCTTTGACAAAGGATGAACAAATAGAATTTACATTTGAGCAGTGAAACCATTCATATGAACTTCGTAAGAACAGGAGTAAGATGATATTAAGCCAAACTGATTTCTGCTTCCAGTTGCTGAAATTAAATCCAAAACTCCTGATGCCAGCAATGGACAACTGTGCAACTGGTGGCATGCTGCAGCCGCAAACACATTATCCTAGTTCTCGAGGAATGACTTGGAGTGACTAGCTATGGTCTACTTGGAGGGAAAGCCCTGTACCAATAGCTGGTTATCATCCATACCACTTTTTAAATATATTTGGTATACTCCTTCTTGATGCCTTTCAAATCAGTTAAGACTATGAACATATAATTTAGACATTCTGGCAGTTTTAGTAAAGTTAATAAATAATCAGTGTTTGGCTTAAGATGTTTACAATTTCCACTTCTGTATCAGAAACCAACAAATTGCCATTTAATATTAAGAATACTATTTTATTTTAATGGATTTATAAATTTCTCAAATTGAAGAAGATTATTACATTAGATACTATCTGGATCAGTGTTTCTCAACCTCGGCAACATTCAAATATGTGGATTTCAACTCCCAGAATTCCACAGCCAAAAAGGCTGGCTATGGATTTCTGGGTGTTGAAGTTCACACATCTCCATGTTGCTGAGGTTGAGAAATGTTGATTTAGACTGTAAGGATATCATTACATCGTGAAACAGAATCCAGGATTGACAGTATTTCAGTTTAATATTTGTTAACAGATAAAACATCTAAACAGCCACTGAATAGATGCAACTTTTCTAGTTAATTGAAAGAAATGCCCTCTCTACAACATATGGTGCATCCTCAGTCTGAAATTTATTAAGTTATTAGTCCATCCACAGTCACTTCTTACAGATGTAACATTTTTAAAAATCCTCACCTTAAATGTGACATTGGTATTCTGTAATCGTGTTTCCATATTAGTCTTTAATCTGGTTTCAAGTCAACAAACTATCTTTATGCAATAATACAGTAGCAGAGTTGGAAGGGACCTTAGAGGTCTTCTTGTCCAATCACCTGCCTAGGCAGGAAACCCTATATCCAGTGGTGGGTTTCAAAAAATTTTCGAACCTACTCTGTGGGTGTGGCCTCCTTTGTGGGAGTGGCTTGCCGGCCATGTGACCTGGTGGGAGTGGCTTGCTGGCCATGTGTTTTCTTTCTCTCTCTCTCTCTCTCTCTCTCTCTCTCTCTCTCTCTCTCTCTCTCTCTCTCTCTCTTTCCTTCCTTCCTTTTGTTTCTCTTTCCCTTTTTCCTTTTTTTCTTTCATCTCTCTCTCTTTTTCTTTCTTTTTTCTTTTTTATTTATTTATTTCTTCCTTTCTTTCTCTTTCTCTTTCTCTTTTTCTTTCTCTGTGTGAGTCTGTCTGTCTGTCTGTGTGTGTGTGTCAGTGGTGGGTTTCAAAAATTTTTGGAACCTCTTCCGTAGGTGTGGCCTGCTTTCCGGGTCCACTGGTGGAACCTCTTCTAACCGGTTTGGTAGATTTGACGAACCAGTTCTACCGAACTGGTGCAAACTGGTAGGAACCCACCTCTGCCTATACCATTTCAGACAGATGGCTCTCTTCAGATTATCTTTGGGGATAATACTATGTCAATCATTTCCATACATAAGAATGTGTCTGCTAAGTCTTTTCTATACTTACTTAGCAGAACAATTCATAAAGTTCAAAGATCATTAGATTTTTTTTAAAAAAACTTGAATGTGACCTAGGTGACCAGGTTCTAAGCAGAAACATGTTTTGCACATGTGTTCTGTGATTGATTCATATTTTTACTCTAGCAAGAGAGGATGTATAAACAAACTAACTGTAAGGCCTGCAGTTATATTCTTTTTAGGATCTTTGGCCTGCCACACTTTCTATTATTTCACTATGCTGTTTCATTAGTGTAGTAATTGGGAGGGGGGAATAGAAAGGAGTAGAATTGTGGAATGTGTTGTTGTCATTCTTTTCTGGAAGCCAAGGTCATTTTTTTTTCTCAGCATTTCTTCATCTGACCGGAACTAGCTGGGTGGAGATGCCAGTGTGGCCAAAGAAGATTGGACCATGTGATGGATTTATGGATGTGGGGATAAGATCATGAACTTTCAACTGGGTAGAATCCCAGGAAGTTTTCAGAATTGAGATGTCTGTCTGTCCAACATGTCTGTCTTATTAAATTGGAACTTTGATGAAAGTTTTGCCTTGGACTCTAATTTAATTCTGCATGATATTTGGAACACTGACATTATCCTTCCACAGATGTGCCAACATGTCTGTCTTATTAAATTGGAATTTTAAGGATATCTCTGCTTTGGACTCTGATTTAATTCTGCATGCTTTTGGAACGTTGACACTAACTCTTCCTATTTGTTTTCTGCACACCATTTGCTTGCAAGCACAAGACCGGAACTAGCAAGCTCACTGCTTTGACCTCAATAGGTTAATTGCTAACCACTTTAACTTCTAGCATTCAGCCTGTGGTTTGCCACTAGAGGTCTAACAAGCAAACAGCCTGTCCAATTCTGTAACTTTCTTTGTGGATTTGCCATTGTCTATGTGTTTCTGTGTGTCTGTGTGTGTCTCTGCGTTTATGTGTCTGGATGCTGTGTATGATCCATATTTTATAGGTTCATATAGAGCAGTGTTTTTCAACCTTTTTTGTGCAAAGGCACACTTTTTTCATGAAAAAAATCACGAGGCACACCACCATTAGAAAATGTTAAAAAAAATTAACTCTGTGCCTATATTGACTATATATAAAGTAATTCTCCCACGGCACACCTTACACTATGTCACGGCACACTAGTGTGCCACGGCACAGTGGTTGAAAAACACTGATATAGAGACTATAATGCAGCATCTAGAAATCCTAACAATCTCAGTATACAACCAAAAGTATGGAGCTGGTATGTTGACAACCCCTTTGTCATAATAATAAAAAAAGAAAGAAACAGCTATAGAAGACATAGGTAACAATTAACAAGATCTTGAAAAGGAATAATATTAATAAGGGAAGAAGACAATAACAATACACTACTTTTCCTAGATATCTTCATCAGTAAAAGAAATGGTGGCAAATTAGAAACACAAGTCTGTTATAAAACTACATACATAAATCAGGTGGTCCATTACCAAAGTAAGACCCTAACCTGTCACAAAAGGAGAGAACATTAGTCAGATAAGCACAAACACCCTGCAGAAACCCAGTACATCATAAATGGAGCTGCACATTTGCATAAATGGACCCACATGCGCTTGTATGCTGCTTGTGGGGCCCAGTTCCAAACAGGTCACAGCCCACTACCAGGCTATGGGCTGGAGGTTGGGGGCCCTTGTGCTGCACAGTTAGGTAACAAAATTTCTGCATGAAAAGCTCAGAGAGCACCAAGGACCCCACAGTTTCATCTTGAGCTACATATATTTTCTTCCATTGGTATTTGTGTATATTACTTTTTCTATTGCTGTATAAAACCATCTTTTCAATAGTCTGTAAATAAGAGGGTGAAGAATGGTGAAATCCAAATGAAAACTAATAGAAGGGGAAATAATATAAGGTGAGCGGTATTGATTGATCATTGCTATTAGAAAGAACAGGAACTCCTGTTCGTACTGTATTTTGTAAATGTGGTGTACGTCTAAGTTTTGTGTGTGTGTATTTTACATGTTTGCTAATAAAAAATAATTTAAAAAAATAGTCTGTAATCTCCATAGCTTCAAACCCTTCAGTTAACATTATACAGAAAGACGTGAAAAATTCTCCAATTGATTTTTTTTTCAGATCAGAAAAGGTGAATAACCAAGGGGCTTCATAGGAATGAGAAAATATGTAATAGAAAGTAAACAGCAACAGCAGCAATGCCACAACTAATAATCTATTAACTCAAAAACTTCAGACAGAAATTCTAGAGAGATTTTCAAGTTTCCCAAGAATATAATAAAAGAAAAAGAAGTCTCTTTCACGTGCTGGAGAAAATATTTCAGAAATAGTAAAGTTTGACGTAGCATTAGCCTCACAAGATACACACAATAGGTAAAGACTTTATGAGACAAATGTGCTGTGGACATATGGATTTCCAGCCTGTATTTTTATGAACCAGGCTTAAAGCTACACCTTGCATTTTATAATTGCAGGGATATAAAAATAGATTTTCTATATCTAAACGCATCATTCAATTCACAGAACTATCCTGCCCTGTCCTTAGACTCATTAATGTTACATAAATCTAAAGAACCAAAAGGAATTCTTTGCCTTAATTTTTTTCCTTCTTCACTTGTGACAGTTAAAAAGATTTTTTTTATTCCCCTTTTATTCAAAAACTTCTATTCTCTGAAAAGACGGCTGCCAAAAGGTTTAGAATTCTTGGCACATCGCCATAGAGAGCTACAATTATGGAATCCTTATCCTTTAGCTTCAGGCTCAGCACAATGTCTGTGTATAAGAAAAAAAATAGCTCCCATTTTCTCCTCTGTTCCTTCACCTCCATCAAACACTTGTTAATTATTACCTTTGTCTCAAAAGAGAGAGAAAAGGAAAACATTTAGCAAGGAGCACATGCAGCTGAGGGGATTTATTCTCTTACAATGTAAAGTTCTGTCAACTATATAGGCTTTTCCATATCAAAAATATCAGCCCCAGGATAGAGCAGCATGCTCTACTTTCTAAGCAACTGCATGAAAACTACGGCCAAGTACAAAATGAAATGCTTATTTTGAAAGCATATTTCAAATCTCTTTGCAGAACAATGGGATGAAATACAGCATTTTTCAAAGTATAAGACGCACCGGAGTATAAGACGCACTAAGGTTTTTGAACAGGCAAATTAAAAAAAAAGTTTTTGCACTCTGCAAACCTCCCAGAAACCGTTTTTTGTGAGCTCTTAGCTCTTAGGAGGCTTGTAGAGTGCTCCTGGGGGGGGGGGGAGCAAAAGTGAGCAAAAATGGCCAATTTTTCCTGAAAACAGGCCAGTTTTTGCCATTAAAAATGGCCCGTTTTTTGCTCATTTCTGCCCTCCCCAGCCACAGGAGCTCTCTGAAAGCCTTCTACAAACTATACATGGCCATTTTGGTGAAGATGGCAGGGGTTCGGGAGGCAAAAAGTGCTGTATTCAGTGTATAAGACGCACCCAGATTTTCAGCCTCTTTTTTGAGGGAAAAGGGTGCATCTTATACTCCAAAAAATACGGGTATGTAGGAAAAATAATTTCTTAAAAATCAGGTGAAGAAAGGATGTTGCTTAAAATAATGAGCCCATTGTCCATAGAGTTCTATGCAGAAAGTCTCAACTAATGGCTTAGTTTGATTTATCGACTCATATTTAACAAAGGATTAAACTAGAAAAATGTTAAGGTGGACTAGAGAAGTCAATTTGTTGCACCATGACCTGGAATTGCACAACAGCTGCCAGATGATGTCAGAGACACTGACCCAAACTTGTCTTTTTTATTATAATACAATAGCAGAGTTGGAAGAGACCTTGGAGGTCTTCTAGTCCAACCCCCTCCCAGGCAGGGGACACCATTTCAGACAGATGGCTATCCAACATCTTCCTAAAGATTTCCAATGTTGGGGCTTTCACAACTTCTGGAGGCAAGCTGTTCCACTGATTAATATAAATATTATATGCTGGTCTTGTATTTGGGTCTTTTCCCATGTAAGATTAAGATTGTCTTGGCAACGTTTTGGCGAGGTCTCACTCGCCATCTTCAAGCTGGTGTTTTCGGCTTAAAGCGTGATCGGATATACCGTCTTTCTATAAATCTTGGGGGGGGGAGTGCTGGCATTGTTTCAGTAAGTGGATTGATTGGCTGTGTGGTTATATCATGATTGATAGATTGGTGGTGATTGGTACCAATCATGACACAACCACACAGCCAATCAATCCACTTACTGAAACAACACCACCACTCCACACACACCCACAGCAGCTCCAACCACGCTTTAAGCCGAAAACACCAGCCTGAAGATGGCAAGTGAGATCTCGCTGAAATGTTGCCAAGACAATCTCAATCTTATATCTTGAATATATTTCATATTCAAATTTACAGCAGGATTAGGAAGAGCATAAGATAGGAACACAGGAATATGATGAGGTAAATGAAACAGTATACAGAACACAGAGAAGAAAAATAGAGGGGGGGAAAGGGCAACTCCCCCTTTTACTTATATCAACCAATCATAGCGTAGATTACCTCATGCATGAGCAGGGGTGGGTTTCAACCGGTTCGCGGCGGTCCCCGCGATCCGGTTGGTCGGCGAACCCGGAAGTAAGTAACTTCCGGGAACGGCGAAGCCCCCCCCCCCGCGCCCGCGCGCCCCCGCGCCCACTCCTTACCCGGTTTTGCCGAATTCTGGGCTTCCACGCATGCGCAGGATGCATACAGCGCCTGCGCGATCCTCCAGGAGTAGCTGGAGCATCGCACAGACGCTAGTATGCATGCGCGTGCTGCGTGCATGCACGCGCGCGCCGCATGCATGCGCGAGGACGCCGCCGGCCTCGTTCCAACCGAACCGGTTGGAACGGGGTGAGAAACCCACCCCTGTGCATGAGTCAACATTCTCTAACTAATCAACTACATCTGTGTGTTCTGGTCTATTGTACATTTTACTGTGCTACTAAATTCAATATCTGAACATACCAATTAACCGAGGGCTGTGATGGCGAACCTATGGCACATGTCCCAGAAGTGGCACACAGAGTGCACTGTGTGGGCACACGTGCCTTCGACAGTTGCTCTTTTGGTTTCCAGCATGCATGTGATCTTTGTGCCTGCCAAAGCCCCAGCATGTGCAACAGTCAGCTAGTCTTCGAGTTTACAGGGCTCTGACACACATGAAGACCAACTGGCCAACATGCATGCACGTGCCAGAAACCAGAAGACCAGCTGATTTCTAGGGCTGTGGCATATATGCATGCATGCACACTCATGTTTCAGTTTGGGCACACTCGGTGCTGAAAAGGTTTACCATCATTGACCTAGTGGAAGCTCTAAAACAGAAAGTCCAGATCTAGAAAATGCTACAACCCTGAACATGCTGAACTGGGAGCCACAAAACCCCTGTGAAACATCTGAGTTGTTACATTTTGAGTGGAATTACTATGTGCCACTCTTTAACAGTCCTTGTAAACAGGTTGTCTACTAGCCATGTGCCAGAACCTACCAGGTTTAACATAAAAGAGTAATTTCTAAAGTGATTTGAATATCCCGAATCAAGAGATTACTAACAAATTTTAGAGTTTAAAACCACAAGATCAAATAAAAGCCACAATATTTCTTCTCATCGGTAAATTCCAAGATAAGTTATTTAAGACTTCCATGTCCCAGTAGATTCTGTTCTCAAATAAATATATAGAAGTAGGAAAAAGAAGGAGCCTGCTTTTTATCTGGAACAGCTCATGCAAATAACAAAAAAAAACCCATTTTTTAAAAGATTTCTACATGCTCAAGGACACAAAGATGGAGCAACACTAATTCATATTAAGCCATATCACACTGAGATCAGATGGAAAACATAGCTGTCCCATTACAGAGTCCCTTAAATATATTGCCATTATAGTTCACTACAGTAGAGTAAGTATAACCTTTGCAAGTATCCTCATGAAGGCGGTCTTACCCTGCACGCTGAAATTAACCTAAAGCCCTTCATGGCTTAAGACTGAATATTTCTCTGTGTTTATTCCTATTCAACCCCTAAAATCAATCTAAGTTCCTTTTTTATATGGAGCCATGGAGGTAATTATCCCCAGATCATTCCCAGAAGACAATTAATACCTGCATTAAAATATTTGCACAGAAGACAAAAATATTTTTATTCTTCAGGTCTTTTAGTACATTTCGTCTGTGGCTTTAAATATGTATTATAGAATCATTTAAATTGCTGTATGTTGCCTCCTCCCAATGTTCTTATTGTTCAGATATTGTAATTTAATTACTGTTTTAATTCCTTTTAATTAAGTTTTTAGGTTTTTTGTAAATCTGAAGGGTTACATGTATTTGGACAAACATGGCATAATTTATTTCAAATTTGTCAACCTATATTTTAGAACCTTATAGCACCACTCAAAATTCTTATACTAAGGTTTGATCTTACAGTAATATTGTCACTCTCTTACTTGTTCTTTTGATAACACTGTAACGTCTGTGGTGATAAAATTGTCTACAACTCATTTACTGAGGGAACAAGACAACCATGAACAACTAAACCTATATTTAACTATAACACCTTAAGAACAAATATTATTGGATATAAATTGCTTCTCCTTGATACCATGCATAATTACAACATGAATTACTATAATTAGAGAAGGGATTACTATAGTCTCTTTTTATTCTTTGTAACCCAAATGAACACTGCAAAGAAATTTTGAAAAGAGTTCAGGACTTTGTCCATCTGCCATCTGGAGAACTTTCTGAAAACAAAATAGCAGAGGCCAAATTTGGGGAGGAGAAGCTGGCAAAAAAAGTTCAGAAACCCACCATAGATTGGATTGCTATTAATTCCATTTCTAATTTCCCTTTTTTCCCAGTCACATAACCCAGACCCAGGAATTATGTAGAGAAACCCATGTTTTCTATGGCAAAGGTACAAATAACAGATACAACATGAGAGCAGAGCAGAAATTGATACATTAAGAGAACATATATGTGTTCATGTTGATTACATCTCACATACACACTTGACATATATGAAACTTCCTGATTTTATAGTGGAGTGAAAATACACCGAACCAAATATTCAGATATCTCAGATGTAAATACAGATGCTTCTTATGGCCATTGCTAGCAAAAACTTGAAAATAAATCTAAAAGTTACACTCTGCATACTTTCCTTATTTCAACTTTTTTTGCCTCTCGTTGTTCCTTTTTATGCAGCATAAGCATCCATGGCCCTTTTCTTGTCTTACCTTCTCTCCAAGTTCTCTTAGTTTCCTTATAAAGAACTGGCCAAAGATTTACTCCAGTACATAGGCACCAACTAAGAGGGACTGGCCTCACTGGCAAATACTAAAATATCCCTCATTTATTCTCCATGCAGTTCTTATTTTCAAATCCCAGAGGCTTATCAGATTGCCTGGAATTGACAGTGTTGAAATCCTAACAATTTTCTAACCATTAAATGAGTTAGCATTCTGAACAACAAATGATTTTTCAACACAGAGCAAAATACAGTAGGTTAATAAGATTTATGAGTTTTAAAGCCAAGTTTCACCAGTGCAAGATTGCAGATAACCAGAATAGGGCACAGTATGCTGAAATTGTAGAAGGTTTTATAGTTGCACAGACAATAGTTACAATTCTATGACTCCAAATTATAGCAAACTTTCCAATTATTGATAATACAGTTTAATATTCTGTGATTACTAGTTATCGTATTTAGAGTGATAAACTAGCATGATTATAAGAAGATTCTAATAGAAACTTTGTAAGTGTATCATGAAGCATATACTTTACCTTCAGGCCAAGTGCTGTTAAATCACAAGCTGTGCCTTGTTTTTTATGAATTATAGAGGAACATGTCAATGCTTCCATAGCACAAGTGCATAAGAGAGAATTAGCAGGAGGTTGAAAAAAATTACTTTTATCTCCTCCCCCCCAAAAAAAAATCAGAGCAAAAGGGATTATGGAATAGAATAAACCCAATATTTAATCCTTAGTATAGAACTAAGCCTATTCCTGCGCCATAAAATGATGACCATAGCTCACACTACATTTTTATTGTCCAAACTACTTATGTTTGCTCTTGAGAAGCAAGATGTTTTTAGGAGCAAGCAAAGTACAATGCAATAAACACAAGTTTCTATTTTCCTCTTTCAAAAATTCTATTCCTAAAATCATTAGAACTTACATTTCTGAATTTTTTTAGAGTCATTCCTAATTGAATTGAATTCTCATTGGCACCATAAATGTCCAGGCTCAAATTATCCTAATCTGGTCATATGCGAGTTACTAAAAAATTGACAACAACTTGGTGGTTTGTAATCAATCAATTAAATACATTGTTTCTTGTTTCCTTTCATTGTCTTATTTAAACTTTAGCGTTACCATTTGGAGTCTGATTCAAAAAATGTTTTGAATCGAAAGTCAAAACTTTTGAAATGTTTTGAATGAAATATTATTGAGTTCAAAGTATTTCCAAGCAAAAATCTATTCCTGGTAATGTCAAGTTACTTATTTTTGCAAGATTTAACCTAGGCAATCATTTTGTCACTATTGTTAAATCACTGGAAGGTGGCAGAAATTTGTCAATCTATTATAAATCACCAGAGATCTAGTAGATCCCAATCTTCTTTGATCTGTTCCTTCTTTAAAACTGTTTCCTATATTCTATTTGAAATAAGCTGTCCAATACTTGGCATGGCAGCTGTCAGATACCATCAAATGCTGACAACTGTGATGTGTCACCTGCCAAATACTGTCAAATAGTAACAGCTGTATTTCAGATATGATCACATCTTAACTGTTGCTCCAGGACAGTTGTCAGATACTGTCAAATACTATTTACAACTGGGGGTGAAAGTATGTCAAATGCTAACATTGACTGTTAACTATTTGGTTAATTCCCGAACCATCAAAATGTGCATAGAAGTTTGGGCAAACAATAGAAGGAGGTTGGGCAAGGAATACATTTTAATTCTAGTGTCGATTCTAGGAACATTCTGAAACCACATTTAAAGTAAGGCCTGCTAATTGTCTTTTCACACTTTCCAAACATTGTCTTTTATTGAAATGTTTGATGTAATTGTGGAAGTTATGTTTTCATAGCTTTCATCCATGCCCAGAAAAACATAAGTAGAAGCTGTATTGCTCATTTATCAATTTGCAAATAATTGCAATCTAAAGTAGCCTCATGCCCACGTCTTTCCTGCTTCTTGGCTTGATTTTTTTTACAGCTGTAGGAATTTGAAAACTTCAGGCCACTTCAGAGGTGGGTTCCTACCAGTTCGCACCTATTCGGTAGAACCGGTTCATCAAATCTACCGAACTGGTTAGAAGAGGTTCCACCAGTGGACCCGGAAAGCAGGCCACACCTATAGAAGAGGTTCCAATTTTTTTTGAAACCCCACCACTGGTCCTTGGATATGATTATTCTACACTATCATGCTCATATTTATAAAACTCAGTGCCTCTGTGAAAGGTAAGGATGACTACTGCGTTTGTTGTGCAATCAGAACATTGCGTGTGTTGAAGTTGTTTTAACACAAACCAAAGATGCCTTTTAAAAAACAAGTTTACATCATATTCTTATGCATGCCAGTGCTGTTTGTGAGGTAATTTAAGGTGGTTCTGACAAGTGTCGGCATCTTCATATCCGGTCACATGGGTGGCAAGCCACTCCCACAAAGGAGGCCACACCCACAGAGTAGGTTCAAATAATTTTTGAAACCCACCACTAGGCCACTTACAGACCACTAAAAGCTTTGACCATTTAACTTCATGTGATTCTGTCTCCTAAAAAAGCTCTGGGGACCGAAATAAAACCTTGACTTGTCCTGCAATCTGTTAAAGAATAGTTGAAGACAGTCCTTGATAAGCTGTTGGATAGAATGGGTTTCACCTATTTCATGGGGATACTGCAAGGTGAAAACACAACTGGGAAATCAGATTAAAACCAAGACTTTAAATGTTGTAAACATTTTTTTAGAGGCTGATAGCCAAAAGTAGGCAATAAGTGTAAGTAGGGCTACCAGATATTGACTCCAAAGATCAAATGACTATCATATATATATATATATATATATATATATATATATATATATACATACATACATACATACATACATACATACATACACACACACACACGTATGTATGTATGTATATATATATATATATATATATATATATATGTGTGTGTGTGTGTGTGTGTGTGTGTGTGTGTATATATATACACATGGTATATATATATATATATATACCATTCATTGCTTTGTTGCCATCTAATGATCTCAGGGTTGAGGGATTTTAACTATAAATTAATAAGCCTAAAGACAAAAATATAAAATAAAGACAGGGAGAAAGCGAGAGTAGTGGTAACGTATAAATAACTATAATGAATATTAAAACATTTTATTCTGTGTTTTGTTTTGATTTTTGCCTTAACAGAATACTATTAGTACTAATTTAAGATGCTAATTATAGACACAACATTTAGGATGTAGAATTTTCTTATAAGTAAGGGTTGAATTTTAAAACAAAATCCCCTTCAAAGATTTATGATGTTGAAATGAGCAGGATAAGACAAATTTTTGCATTATTTGGGGCAGGAGGCTAATGGATACAATAAAAGGTGTTGTAAGGCTTATACAGATTAGATTTTTCCTTTTAAACTCCTAGCCATACATGAAAAAGTGGTTAATTAGATACTTGGGGTGTGGCTGAAATGAAAAAAAAAATCAGTATCTTAAGCCTCTGATAGTTTTGTCTATTAAACCAAAATCTCCAAAACATCTCATAATATAATCCTTTCTTTTATTTGTGGCAATAGACTACCACTGCCTTATTGATATATCCGAACAAATTGTTCATTTATTAATATATATTACATATTTTAATATACACAAAGTATATATAAAGTATGTATTAAAATATTAAAAACTGGTTTAAACATATTTTATTATACTAGTTTATACAGACTTGGTAACCATCTAGAGTATTCTTTCTCAATCTCGGAGCCTTTAAAATGTGTGGAATCCAATTCCCAGAATCCCCCAGGCAGAATTTCCCAGCCAACATTGCTCTCAATTGTGAAGAAATGAAACTGAAATTATTGCTGGGCAATCATTAAACCAGCAATAAAATGAAACAGGCAGGGTTTTTCATTTCACTAATTAAAACTTTGAAATTGCTCTCAGATACACTCAGATGCACAGAGCTATTGAAGGGACTTTGCTGGAGTAGAATGGTTCCTAAACTCTGTAGCAATTGTTCTGCTATCAGGGAGTGAAGGAATCGGATATAATGTTCCATATTCAAATTGCTTTTACTCTAATCACTGAAAGGCAGTTGTTTTGCTTCTTTCAGATACATTTATTTGTTCCCAATTTATTGGTTTATGAAAATACGTCCTCAAGCAATTTTCAGCAATAACATTTATAATCAGGTTGTTTACAATTGCCTCCTCCACAATTTCTTTGTTTTTCAAACATGAGTATTCTCTATGTTTGGTCTCTGTGCCAAAAAGGGGAAAAGAATCTCCAAAATGCAGACTTTTCACCAAAAGTTTTATACTTAGATAAAAGAAAACAAAGCTGATAATCAGACAGATAACAATTTTGATGGATGTGTTGTTAGTGTAGCAACTATACCATTCTGAGTAGGGATTACAAATTGCAACATTCATTATAGAGCTGAGGTGGTGCAGTGGTTAGGGTGCAGTACTGCAGACCACTTCAGCTGACTGTTATCTGCAGTTCAGCGGTTCAAATCTCACCGGCTCAAGGTTGACTCAGCCTTCCATTCTTCCGAGGTGGGTGAAATGAGGACCCAGACTGTGGGGGCAATTTGCTGACTCAATTTGCTAAAAATCTGTAAATCGCTTAGAGGGGGCTGAAAGCCCTATGAAGCGGTATATAAGTCTAATAAATAAATAAATTTCCAAAAACTGCACAATCAGACAAATACTTAATGATCAATTAGCCTATCCAGAATTCAGAAGCCCAAGTTGTTGGATTCATAATCCAAATTGCAGAGAGTAAAAACAGGATAGTGAAGACCAAAGACCAGACAAGAAAGAGTTAGTATATTATAATATTTGTCAATTAAGGTACAAGGCTAACCAGTTGCACAGGTTTGTAAGTGGTAGGTGTTCCTTCTCGCTATGAGCTATTCTGACATGCAGCTTATTAAAAATTAAAGTGACCCCACCTTTACTCATCTGATATTTATTGAAATTAACCTGGCTTCCTTGAGTTAATAGCATAACTTAACTTGTATGAATCAAGTCTGATCATGCTTTTACACTATTCTGAAGGGCATGAGTAAAAAGTGGAGCATGGATAATTTTATGGTATGATACATTGCTTTTGTTCCTGGAATAATTCCCCAGTTTTTACAGCAAAGAGATTTAAAAATGTAGCAGAACTTTGTATACTACCATTAGATAAAATCTTGAATGTTTGTAATTATTTTTTAAATAGAATTATTTTTGAAAATCTCTTAACCTGAATTCTTACCCCATATTGGAGCTTCTTTATTGGATGGTTTGCATGATGTAATCTCCAAGTCACTGAATATAATCTTTCAAAGCTCCTGTAGTACAGAGGAACTACCACAGCACTGAAAAAGAGCTAGTGGTTCCAATCTACAAAAAGGGGAAAAATGAATCCAGGAAATTATAGGAAAGAATAGCTTGTCATCAGCACCTGGGAAAATCCTGGAAAAGGTAATGAAGCAGAGGATTTGTGAGCACCTAGCAATGGGCAAGATGATTGTTAGGGGGTGGTTAAAAACAGAAATTGCAAGACAAACCTCATGTCCTTTGATAAAGTGGCAAAATTAGTGACCTAGTGAAATGCTGTGGACATAGTATATCGGGATTTACATAAGGTATTTGATAATATAGATCACAACCTACTCCATGGCAAGATTGAAAAATATGGGATAGACAGTGGATATGCAACTGGCTGATCAACTGCATCCAGCATGTATGTAGTCCTTAATGGAACTACATTTACATGGAGAGAAGCAGGCAATGGAGTACCACAACAACGATGGGGTACCACAACATATTCTTCAACATCTTCATAAATAATCTAGATAAAGGAATAGAAGAGAAATCAAATTTGCAGATGGCATTAGCTGGAAGTGGAGGGGGGGGAAGGAATGGCTAACGCTGTCAAAAGGATCTTGGCAGACATGGGCATTGGGCCGTGTCCAACAAAATGCAGCTCATTGCTGAGAAAAATAAAGTTCTGCACTTCGGCTGGAAAAACCAAATGCACAGGTACAGGACAGGTACTACCTGGCTCAATAGCAATGCAGATGAAAGGGATCTATGTGTGCAGATGGACCACTACTGAGTTATGAGTCAGCAGTGTGCTATAGCTGCCAAAAAAAAGCGCAATGCAGTCCTAAACTACATCAATAGAGCATTTTATACTGCACCTAGAGGTAAGGAGAATTTTTCTGACACTGAGAATAATTAATCAATGGAATAGCTTGCCTTCTGGAGTTGTGAGTGCTCAGTCACTGGCGGTTTTCAAAAATAGTTCAGGCAATCATTTGATCAGTATGGTATAAAGCCGTGATGGCGAACCTATGGCACGCGTGCCACAGGTGGCACATGGAGCCATTTGTTAGGCACGCAAGATGTTGCCCTGTCAGCTCTAGCGCGCATGAAGTTCTGGAACTGACTTCCAGTTTGCACATTGGGCTATTTTGCTCCCTCCGGAGGCTTCAGGGAAGCCCCCTAAAAGTTCCAGAGGGTGAAAAACGGCCATACTGGCAAATTACAGGTTGCCCATAGGGCTAATTTTCTCCCTCCGGAGGCTTCAGGGAAGCCTCCTGAAGGCTCTGAAGGACCTCCAGAGGAGAAGGGGAGGCCATTGTTGCCATCCCCAGCCTCCTAGAAAGCCTCATGGGCCTGGGGAGGGCAAAAAACAGGTCAATCATGCGCCAAAAGCAGGGAGAGGGCGGAGGTCGCATGCACATGTGTGTGGGGGGGTCACACACATAGAATTATGGGTATGGGCACACCCACGCACAACCCACCTGCATTCCCCCACTTTTGGCATGCGATGGGGAAAAGGTTAGCCATCACAGCTCTTGCCTTGAACAGGGAGTTGAACTATAAGACCTTTGAGATCCCTTCTAGTTCTATGATTCTATGTTTCATGGATAGAACAAATAAATTAGGAATTCTATTTTATTCAGTCTATATTAGCGTTTGTATTAACTTTGGTTAAAAGTCTACATTCATGGTATTGCAGGTTTTAATTCATTTACCCCCTTGCTTAACTGATCTGCACATGAATGCTTTTTTAAAAAAAAAATGCAAATACATGAAGAAAAAAATCCCCATATAATCGTGTACGCTTTCACATTATTTTTCAAGTGTTTCATCATTATGCAAATGTGGACACGATGATAATCTAGGAAGCTGAAATCTCTGGCAAACGGACTGCAGTTCTAAAATTAAATCTTTGAAATTCTCACAGTTAAACTGGGATTCAGGAAATGTTGAGCTCTAAAATGAGACAAATAGCTGAACAATAACAGAACAGAGGAAATATGATCATCAACATGCCTTAGTCTCCATAGATACATATTTAATTCTGAACCGACTCTGTAAATGGAGTAGCATTATGAGGAAAGTGTTCAGAACTATCTGTCTTTGCAGACAAGTGGTTATTTAGCAATCTCTTCTCTATTTGATTCCATCTAGGTTTTCCCCCCTGACAGCTCAATAATTCCCAATAGCAGAGCCCTGAGGTAGACATTTCCCAATAGCAGAGCCCTGAGGTTTCTGTAGACATTTCCTGCCCCTTCTGACTTCAATTTTCTCTGCTTTTTTTATTTTAAAATAGGACAAATTGAAAATTTTTACTATGTAGACCAAAGAGTCAACCTATAACTTAGGTGTATTTACAAGAATGTTTCTGGGCCCCATGTATAACACACATATTCTTAGAAAATCATTAGCAATTGTAGCCCAGTGCTTTATTTAAAGTGTACCTTCCAGGCCAGAAAAAAAAGTCATACCTAAGCTGGGTAATGAAAGGTATACATGGAATATTGAAGTACAACTTTTTTTAGTTTGCTTCTGGTAATATTTCCTGACTTTCTCATTAGGGAAGCCATTTTGCAAGTAGGAAAGTAGTACCTTTCATGGCAGCCATTTTATGAAATCTCCCACATTTTCTTATGCAGGAGAAGAAAATTAAAATATCTACATGGCTATGATCTATTCCTTATTGTCGTCCCCCCCCCCAAGCAAAACAGGTAGTCTTTTTGTTGAGGACTCGGAAAGTCCTTGACTTACGACCTAGCGGCTAGCAACAAGCCAAGCCGTGCCCTGATTGGCTAAAGCGCGGGCCGCTAGAGGCACGCTCATTGGTTTTCCTTGCTTGACAGTTCCATATAAATAGCTGTCAAGCAGGGAAGGTGCTGAATCGCCTGTAAATAGTTACCTGATTAAACCATTCTTGTTCTGGCACTTAGCAATAGCAGTTAGGCTTATATACCGCTTCATAGGGCTTTCAGCCCTCTCTAAGCGGTTTACAGAGTCAGCATATTGCCCCCAACAACAATCTGGGTCCTCATTTTACCCACCTCGGAAGGATGGAAGGCTGAGTCAACCCTGAGCCGGTGAGATTTGAACCGCTGAGCTGCTGATCTAGCAGTCAGCCTGCAGTGCTGCATTTAACCACTGCGCCACCTCGGCTCTTCTGGCTCCTGTCTCGTCTTTCCGTCGATCCTCTAAACTTTTGACAGTGCTAGCATAAAAATAAACATGCTACAGGAATGCAGATTTTGGTGAAATGTTAGGAGAAACATCCTAATGGCAAAAGCAAACAACTATGAAATAATTTAACTAATTTATAATTAATAAATTATACTCCATATGCTGGATGTGTTTAATCAGACGTAGACCTTCTCCAGGAATGCTTGAATTTTGAGTTTTGTTCTGATAAATGGTTGTGATACAATAGTCTAAATGTTGTCCTCCAGATCTATTAATATAATGATGAATTTATCAAAGGGGAAAAGGATAAGAGATAAGTAATTGTATCCTAAATTTTAAATGCTTTAATTTTTAGGTGATCTCCAAGTGCTAAAGTCAGTATTGGTTCCTCTACATTCCTCATCTACCTTTTTTACTCTCTTTTATTTCCTTGGTCCACATACTCAGCGCATCTAACATGGGTGTTTTCTGCCTCTCAGCCATTGATGTAGGGTGGATGGATGGATGCAGTCTTCATTTTAACTAAAGGCATTTTAAGACTCTCCAGAGATTCAGTAACCTATTTAATTTTTCAGGTTCATGCTTACATGCTGAACTAAGTCAATAATACAATAGCAGAGTCGAAAGGTACTTTGGAGGTCTTCTAGTCCAACCCCCTGCCTAGGCAGGAAAGCCTATACCCATTCAGACAAATGGCTATCCAACATCTTCTTAAGGTCTTCCAGTGTTGGGGCATTCACAACTTCTGGAGGCAAGCTGTTCCACTGATTAATTGTTCTAACTGTCAGGAAAATTCTCCTCAGTTATAAGTTGTTTCTCTCCTTGATTAGTTTCCACCCATTGCTTCTTGTTCTACACTCAAGTGCTTTGGAGAATAGTTTGACTCCCTCTTCTTTGTGGCAACCCCTGAGATATTGGAACACTGCTATCAAGTCTCCCCTAGTCCTTCTTTCTATTAAACTAGACATACCCAGTTCCTGCAACCGTTCTTCATATGTTTTAGACTCCAGTCCCCTAATCCTCTTTGTTGCTCTTCTCTGCACACTTTTCTACATCGTGGTGACCAAAACTGAATGCAGTATTCCAAGTGTGGCCTTACCAAGGCATTATAAAGTGGTATTAACACCACCTTTTTTACAGAAGGAGGTGACTGGCTTCACAACAGGTCAATTAATGGTGGCTCAATAGATTACAACACTGTCTTCTATATGACTATGTGCAAGTGAATTCCACTGAACCTATAGACTGGGTAAGTTTGAATAGATTTTCAGCAGAGTCTTACTATCTTATATCACCTATATCACCTTAAGATTCTTAGTATTGCATTGATTTGAACAATATGTATACATAATCACTCAACATAATGAAAGGAAGGATATATATGTAAAAAATTAGTCACCGAAATTCTTTAAACCTGACTTGGCAAATCAACAAAGCTAAAAATAATCTGTGTTTGATGGTAAGGAAAGGAAAGAAAAATGTCAGGTCATTCTAACCTTACCTGTTCTTTTGTATAAGAAGTATACATTAATCAGATGTGTTAATTATGTTTTCAGAGCACATTAACCTTCCATGAGGTGTTCTAACAAGATACTTTTGCATATTTGACACCTGGACTATGGAATGTGTTGTATATGTTGTGTGTTGTGAGGGAAAGACGCAGGAGCCATGGATCAGAGAGTAAGATGTTTATTAGTAGGTTGCAAGCAATTCCGAATGTGTTACAACTGTCACAGTATTTATACTCTCAGGTACCAACTGTCATTTAACTGTCATTACAACCACCAATCACAGGCTGTGCTTCGCCCGACCAATTAGAACGCAGCACAGGCTGTTGCTGGGCTATAACACTCCTTCCCCCCAGTTAATTGCATACGTGTATTTTATTTGCGGCTATAACACTCCTTCCCCCCAGTTATTTGCATACGTGTATTTTATTTGCATTTTCCGTATTGTCAATTTGCGTGTTATTTGTTTGCATTTTTGTGTTATCTGTTTATTTATTTGCATTTTTTGTTTTTGTTTTATGTTCAACATTTACAAACTCTTTTACAAACTCTCCTTCCCCCCAGTTATTTGGCACATTTTCATATTCACATTTGCATATTCACATTTGCATATTTGCATTTGCATATTTACATTTGCATATTCATATTTGCATATTTAAATTTGCATATTCAAGCTCTGCGCATGCTCACAAATCATGGAGGCTGGAGAGCTTACATGGAGGGAAACTCAAAGAAGTCCTGTTGGTAACTTTTCTGTTGGGCTTTGTTCGATCGGCATGCAGGCAGGGTTCCGCTGTTGCTGGAAGGTTTAGCTGACAGGATTTCTGCTGACTTTTGCTGCAGAGAATGGTAGGCTTCTGAAAGGGCTGTGGAGGCTTCTGTTAGAGAGTGGAGACCGGCCCTGGAGGCGGCTGAGTTGTTCCTGGCTCGTTAGGAAGGCAGCAGGCAGGCTTTTGAGTGGCCAGAGTTGCTCCTTGGGAGGCAGGCAGCTTTGTAATGCATGTAGCAGGCTTCTGACAGGCTGGTAGTAGGCTGCTGGCTTTGGAGGAAGAGCAGGCTTGTCGGAAGCTGCTTCTTTGGAAAGCTGTATGAAGAGTCAGAGGCTTCTTAGGCAACAGTATCTGTGTATTGCAACACTAATGTTTGTAACAGTAGCAAACAGTAGACCGGATAGACTCTAGAGTTGTGTCTGGTAGATCTTCGCAGCAGAGAGGCAGGCAGACAGGCAGCTTCAGCCACGGTTGAGCCAACGCGATTCGTAGCTCGTCCCTGAGCAGAGGCGGCGGCTCCAGCCAAGGTTAAGCGTAGGTTGCCCGTCCCTGTGACTGATGGAGTCCGCGCCTGTGGATCTACTCAGGTTGGCGTGATCGGAGGCGAAACCTGAGGCAGTGGCAACTGCTGTTGCAGCTCTGACAGGTCTTCAAAGTATTTTCCGTTCGCGTTTGCTTGGTTGCGTTGCGAGTGGCTTAGTGTTCGTTGTTGTTTTCCAGGCTCTGCGGAATCGCATTCAATCCCACCCTCGTCGCCAGTGTTGTATATGTTGTGTGTTGTGAGGGAAAGACGCAGGAGCCATGGATCAGAGAGTAAGATGTTTATTAGTAGGTTGCAAGCGATTCCGAATGTGTTACAACTGTCACAGTATTTATACTCTCAGGTACCAACTGTCATTTAACTGTCATTACAACCACCAATCACAGGCTGTGCTTCGCCCGACCAATTAGAACGCAGCACAGGCTGTTGCTGGGCTATAACAGAATGTACCTTTTAAAAAACAGTGCTGCTTATGCAATCCTGAGAAGCATAGGCTAGGCAGCAGGAGATCTGATACCATACTTCCTATAAAACCTATATATTTATGGAAGACACTGGTTGTAAATTTGTAAATTTATCTGCTAGCCATCAGTGCACCTTTCAGACTGATAATCGCAGGTATTTCAGAGCCTTTTTCTTGATTAAAAATAGAAGAAATGTGAAATGCAATTCTCTTAAAACCATAAGATTCCTTTGTTTACTTAACTTCTTAACTATATGCTTTAAACAAAAAAGACCTGTTTCTTTACTATAGAGGCAGAGTGGGAGCCTGCTTCAGCCTAATATCTGATGTTATTATCACTTAAATTTGACGATGCATACCAGAATGGACAATGGCTGTTGGGCTGTCTTTCTTCCCTGCAACGAGAAATGAATTGTCAGTTACAGCAAGTAAATGTGAAACACAGCTCTTAGTTATAGAAAAAAATTGTCATGTAGCTTGTTATTTGTATGGTTTTAATAATTATTCATGGTTAATATTTCAATTGTTTTTATGTCTATTTTGATTGTGCAATTGTGGTTTGATCTGACACATGTATAAGACTATCCTTTTACTTCTGTTACTATACACAGAAAAAAAGGAAATTAAAGCCTTGCTAATTTAAACAGTTAATTTGTTTAAGACTCATATTTAAAATGCAAAGCAGTTTAGATTATTTTAAGAGGGGCATGTTTACCATAGACATTTACTGTGAGAAGCCTTTGAACATCATCCAGACAGGTGAGATTGATCTGTACATGCCAAGACTAGCTCTTTCAATACAATACAATAGCAGAGTTGGAAGGGACTTTGGAGGTCTTCTAGTCCAACCCCCTACCTAGGCAGGAAATTTTATACCGTTTCAGACCAATGGCTATCCAACATCTTCTTAAAGACTTGCAGTGTTGGGGCATTCACAACTTCTGGAGGAAAGCTGTCCCACTGATTAATTGTTCTAACTGTCAGGAAAATTCTCCTCAGTTATAAGTTGCTTCTCTCCTTGATTAGTTTCCACCCATTGCTTCTTAGTCTAATCACAGGTGCCTTGGAGAATAGTTTGACTCCCTCTTCTTTGTGGCAACCCCTGAGATATTGGAACACTGCTATCATGTCTCCCCTAGTCCTTCTTTCTATTAAACTAGACATACCCAGTTCCTGCAACCGTTCTTCATATGTTTTAGACTCCAGTCCCCTAATCCTCTTTGTTGCTCTTCTCTGCACACTTTTCTACATCGTGGTGACCAAAACTGAATGCAGTATTCCAAGTGTGGCCTTACCAAGGCATTATAAAGTGGTATTAACACCACCTTTTTTACAGAAGGAGGTGACTGGCTTCACAACAGGTCAATTAATGGTGGCTCAATAGATTACAACACTGTCTTCTATATGACTATGTGCAAGTGAATTTCACTGAACCTATAGACTGGGTAAATTTGAATAGATTTTCAGCAGAGTCTTGCTATCTTATATCACCTTAAGATTCTTAGTATTGCATTGATTTGAACAATATGTATACATAATCACTCAACATAATGAAAGGAAGGATATATATATGTAAAAAATTAGTCACCGAAATTCTTTAAACCTGACTTGGCAAGTCAACAAAGCTAGAAATAATCTGTGTTTGATGGTAAGGAAAGGAAAGAAAAATGTCAGGTCATTCTAACCTTACCTGTTCTTTTGTATAAGAAGTATACATTAATCAGATGTGTTAATTATGTTTTTAGAGCACATTAACCTTCCATGAGGTGTTCTAACAAGATACTTTTGCATATTTGACACCTGGACTTTCTTTTCATTAAAGTAGACATACCCAGTTCCTGCAACCGTTCTTCATATGTTTTAATCTCCAGTCCCCTAATCATCTTTGTGGCTCTTCTCTGCACTCTTTCTAGATTCTCCACATCTTTTCTACATCGTGAAAATTAGATCAACTTGTAGAACTACCCATGGCTACACCAAAATTACATCTGTTCATGTCTGAAATGGAAAAGACAGTTGCCAATAATGCAATAGGTATTATCATTCTTGCCTAATGAAAAACTACAGATTTTTTTTAAAAAAGTTGTTATCTGTGGTACTTCAAATTACTAAAACTTCAACTTGCTAAAAAAATTGAAGAGAAAAAGCTAGTGATGAGATCATTTACAATTGTCCTTCTCAAATATCATGAAAACTTCAACTAATTTTGTGGTTTCAGGAAGCCTTCAGATAAAAAGCTTATTCCAATATTGAAATCCTGAGGAAAAGGTTTATTTCTACAGAAACTCAAATATCAGATAAAATACTTAAGTAAGTGCGACCAGTTTGATAGAAGTCAAAAGAATCAAGCAAACCATTTTGCAATAATTAAGAGGTTATTAAGAAAATGGCAACAAAGCACACATGTGTGAAAATGATCCCATGTTAGCCATATACATACAAGCCAATTTTGAAATCAGCATTCTGTTTATATAACTGTTCCTATTAGTGCATGCATAGTATGAATAATACACAGTTCACTGTTATTCTCTCTTAATGTGCAACAGGTTATTATAAATCACAATAACATCTATTCCTCATATTAAAGTTAGAAAAGTCCAGATTAAAAGAACCGGATTATTTCTTGGTTTGACAGCAGCTCTATAATAGCAGTGAAAAGGACTTTTTCACCCAGAGATCATTAAACAAGATGATGTTAAAATTAATTCTTAACACTGATAACATGTCATTCTGCATCATATATGATGAAACAAACAATCACAATTATCTAGCAATTACAAGTATAGCTATTAAAATCCCACAAGTTATTAAGCATATTAATGTTCTTTGCTATCTGCTAACATTCTTTCTCTGCAGAATATCATGTATGTGGTTCAATCAACTGAAAATTGAGAAACAATTGGTTCCTAACCAATGGTAAACACTTGATTAGGTCAGAGAGAAGTGTAACTCCAGAAATAAGGGTTCATCCATTACCTTCAATGCAAATTGAGTAAGCAACAGCAGCAAAGCTGGACTTGAGAGAAAGTGAGATAAAATTTTCATTGTCTATTGCCCCAGGTGATATGATAATCAGATAAAACTTCTAAACCATCCTTTCTTCCATTTTTCATTCTGACCAGCAGCATAAATTTTGCCCCCAATATTTGCACAACCCAATTGCAGAAAAATGCAATTGTCACTGGTAACATCTGTCATGCTGTTCTGTAAAAAATAAAAACTCAAAGAACTTAAAGGCGGTTCCACTAAAATGGAAAATCTTGAGAATTTAATCATTCTCTGCAGTTAAGGGATGTGACATTAACCTTAAAGCAACAGTAGGAATGATTGAACTGCTGGAATCCATCTCTGCCAGAAAGTGAGCCCTGTACAACCTAGTTAGCGGTGAGTTCTGTAACTGTAGGAGATAATCAGATAATTTGGCCTGAACCTCAATATTAAAATGTCTGAATACTTTGAGACCAGTCCAAGCACTGCCACCATTGCAGCAGTGAAAATCTAGGGAAGACCAACTCCTTCTGTTACCTAGGATCTTTTTTACAAAGTGATAGAAGCATCAAAGACAAAGTATGCACATGAGTGAACAAAGTATGGTTATGGTGGAAGGAGATAGCTGGTGTGCTCTGTGATTGAAGCATTGCCAACATCTAAAAACAAAGGTATATAAAACAATGGTGCTCCCAGCAGCTCTATACGGTACTGAGTACTGGCCAGTCCCTAAATGCATTGAGCCATGGAGATCTATATACTTCATTGATCATTGCGTGCATCTGTTCCTGACCATGTCTGCAATGACACAGTTTGGAAGCAAATGGGCAATGCACCAATATCAAAGAAAATGTGAAAGAAATGTCTACAGTGCTGTGGCCACATTCTATGAGCAGCTCCCACAAAATTGCCCACATTGCCTTTCAATTTAACATAGAAGGCAAGTGCCCACATAGAAGGCCGAAGCAAAGATGGCAAGATACAATAAATGCAGACATGAGAAATGCCTAATTGTACACACATGCTGCGTTTGATCATGTAAGATGGTGCTTGTCGACTCACGAAGCAGACCCTGCACCTGCAGGAAAAACACTAGGATGATGATGATGATGATGATTATGGAGGGGTAGACAAAGACGACTTGCAGAATTTAGGATCGGCTACATGGCACATAAATTTTATTTTGAAAAACTAAAACTTCTTCATTGAGTAATTAGGAAAGAAAACCACAAGACTCCATTGATAGAAATCAAGTGTACTTTTACTAATTATAAATAATCAGAAGCGTAGCAAAGTGAAGACTGATTATTTAGGCGCGAAAGTGAGTGATATATAAAATAACCCATTCCCCACCCCTTGGCATCCCAGTTGCAGTCCAATCATAATTCTCCCAATTGTCAGGTGTGAGATAATTTCGAAAGGCATCACCAAGATGGAATGTCGGTGCCATTGGCCTTGCGGGAACCTCCTCCGTATGCGCAGTCCGACAGGCAGCAGAACTCTAGAACCTTCCTCCAGCACAATTAGTAAATCCCTCCCAAATACCAAGCCCCCCCTCCCCGTTTCAATGGCAGCTGAAGCAGCAGCAAAGCAGAGGCTGATATCATGCACATTTTAAAAATAAATCAATCTGGGGTTACTGCTTGGCATCTGCCATGTGAGATGACCATATCCAGCTGCTTAATGATAAGGCCAATTCTGGCAATACTTTGCAGAGTTTTACTGCCAGATGATATATGCAAGTTTCCATCAGGATATATTCTTCTAAATGACAGTTTCTGGGGATCAAAATCAGCAGAAGAAAATTGCCCATTTGCCTTGATTGTTCATATTGGAAACAGGCCGCTGAGCCAAATAAGCCTTTAATTGGATACTCCAGATCATTAGAAAGGAGAGCATCTCTCAAGAAACTGAGCATGTGGCATATATATATTTATATATTCCTGTTTCTGAAAAGAAACATTAATGAAAGAACAAGTTTATGATACCAAGAAAAAAAAAGCAAAAGTGAAGTTGCCAAAAAGTTGTTTAAATTAAAAGGAATTATTGATTTGCTATTGGCCTTATTAGTGTTTCAAATTTGACTTTGAGAATCTCAAGATATTTCTGCTCCATTTCTTGTATGTAGTACTTAACTAATAAACAGTTACACACATTTTAAAGATTGTACTTAATATTTACTATTGCCATAATTGAATAAGGTCTTGAGGACTTGAGCAATATTACTCTGATGGAAGATATTCACTGAATATACACAGTCATACAGCACAGGTAATTATAAAGAGCCAGGGGAGGAAAGTTAATACTAGCTAATATATTTTTCTAAAGACTCATCTGCATAGCAGAGTTTTAAAATATTTTCACTGAAAAATTCTGTGCCTTTTTTTTTCTGGTGAGATGATGGCACCATAAAGTTATTTACTATAATTCTGTCCACAGCAGGGGCAATGGCTGACTGGGGAATTTAGGAGTTGAAATCTATAAGTCTTAAAGTTGTCAAGGTTGGACACCCCTGGTCTACAATTATTATTATTAGTATTTTGCCAAGGTCAGATTAACACAATTTCAGTATGTGCAGCTGCACCATATTCCAGAAAAGCGGGGTATCTCTCCAGTTCTCAAACATTCTTGCCTCCCTGTATTCTGCTCTTGCAAACATCTCCTGCTGTGATAGACAAACATCTGGAAATTATGCCAAATAATCTCAATTTTTTTAAGTTTGCTCTCTTGTGGACTCATCTGTTTATCTTGTTTGTCTGCTGTGCAGGAAACTGTTAACCCTTTGCTGGTCAACTGGATTTTTGGATCCTTAATAATGTGGCCTCCAAGCCTCCCTATGGTGAAGCAAAACAGTTTAGGTGAAATGGAAATCTGTGGGGCATAATAATAAATGGTTTTTGTATCCTAAAGACACAGATAAACCTTCAAGTGGCCTCAACAACTCTCTAAAAGAATGCAAATGACCAGCTGTCTGCAAGGAATATAAATCCATCCATTCCCCCATCATCCAGTCACAGCTGAAGAAGCTTCTTCAATGAGGAGTGAAACATCTTCAAAGAAAAAACAAGAAAGTCCAGTTGCCTCCTGAAAAGGCACATTTGGGACAGACATCTTAAAGTTGCCAAGGTTGAGTAACAAAGGCTAAGGATTAATTCATTTCACCCCAAGACATTCATGATTCCAATAATGTTGTCATTACAATAAAAATGGAATACAGATAGTCCTTACCTTACAACCACAATTGAGCACAAAAGTTTTATTGTTAAGAAAAACAGTTGTTAAGTGAGTTTTGCTCCATTCTATGACTTTTCTTGCCACAGTTGCTAAGTGAATCGTTGCAGTGGTTAAGTTAACAATATGGTTATTAAGTGAATCTGGCTTTCCCATTAACTTTGCTTGTCAGAAGGTCACAAAAAAATGACCACATGACTCCCGAACACCACAACCATCCTAAATATGAGTCAGTTGACAAACACCCAAATTTTCATTATGGGGATGCTGCAGCAGTCCTAAGTGTGAAAACCATCATAGGTCATTTTTTCCAGTACAATTGTAATTTTGAATGGTTGTTAGGTAAGCTCCACATTGGGAGCGTGAGTGGATTCAGAGAAGCGTTGTGAGAGTTGTGTTGGAGAACACACAAACCAGCATACAGAGACACTACAGTTTAAATAGGCTTTTACTTTCGTGGAAATGGAGGTATCAGAGTCCATCAAACAATCCAAGTCATACACGGATAAGACAGTCAGTCATCAACGTCTTTCAGTTAAGGGATAATCTAAATAACATAGTCCATAAACATACAAACAGTCCAGTACTCAAAGTTTGCTAGCAGTTGCAATACTTACAATAGCTCATGGCACTTTCTAACAGCCAGCTTCCCAAACACTCCGATCAGATCAGCCCAGCATCTAACAAACAGAGAGCTAACAGTCATTCTGGCTCTTTCTTATGGCCGATTGAGGAAAACAGCAACCAATCACATTTTACAGTATGATTTAAAGAAACAGTTATAGCATTGTTACATGATTTATATATTACCAACCCAACCATTAGATTATATTCCTAACAATGGTTACTAAACAAATTGGTATAAGTCGAGGACTGCCTGTACTTTGTTTAATTGAAAATGATCAAAAGAAAATACATTCGTAATGAAGAATATATAAAGGGTGATTATTAAGCAATTTGGTTCCCTGTGGCTATTATCAGCACGGAAGCAGCAGCTGCTCTCCCAAGGAACAGTTTGTCTAAGAAGCACAAACTGAACTCTCCCCTAGGCAGGAACATCACCTTTATTTTGTTTCCAAAATAAACTGTGATACCTTAAGATGGTATAAGAAGTACTGCTGAACTTTGCAGAATCTACTATGCTGTGAAGTTTCAATTAACCCGGGGGCAGAAAACGTCTTCTGTAAAGGGGTGTTGGTCTTCCTGGATACACTCCTTCTCATTGAGTGGAGATAGCATCCAGGAATGGGTTGACTGTTGAATCGGCGGAAGGAAAAGCAGAGGCGTCTGAGGTAACCGTAAGAAACTCTTTATTACAGGCAAGAACAGTAACTGAAGGTAGACCGGCACCTCTCCTCCGTCTGACAGCTTTTTATATGGAGCTGTCAGACGGACGAGCCAATAGCCTCGCGTATGACAGCCCGGCAACCCGCAGGCATGCCTGATTGGCTAAGGCGCGCCTGAATGGCTAAGGCGCGCCTGGCTGCTGCCGAGCTGTCATTCGTAAGTCCGAGGACTTACGAGGCTATTACATTGACCTCATCTGCTTAGTTGATTGGACTGAATCTGTCAGAGCTGTGAGGACATGGCTCTGTTGCTAGGGCTCCCCAGCTTTTGGCGAAGATGAAGTGACAGACTCAATGTGTTTGGCTCTAGGATCTTCCTTGTACAGACTAAGGACCAGATGATCTTCAGGGTGGGGCTGGATGCTATTTCCACTCAATGAGAAGGAGCATATCAGGTAACACCAATGCCCCTTCTTCATTGTGGTGGAGATAGTATCCAGAAATGGGACATACCAAAGCTGGCTTGTACTTATGGCTGGCCCGCAATCTGGTCTAAAGCTTCCTGCTCTGTGTGGACACTCTGCAGCACCCGTCTGCCAAAGGACACCTCCGCCAAGGTGAAGATGTCCAACTTATAATGCTTGATAAATGAGGAGTGAGAGGACCACACAGCTGCTCAACAGACCTAATGTGGCCTGTTGCCCACCCTGCTGTTGTAGCTGTGCTCCTGGTGGAATGGGCCATTACCCGCCAAGGCAACAAAAGGGCCTGAAGATCATAAGCATTGGCGATGCAATATCCACCGACCCACTGTTGATGAAGTTAACTTCCTGCCCAGTGCAAAGAGCTGGAAAGACAGGAAGAGGGACTCTGACCTCCTAAAAGAGAAAGTCCTTTTAATATATATGTGGAGAGCCTGACATCCAAGGTGTGCTACTTCTTCTCCAGGGCATGAATTGAGCCCAAGCAGAAGTTTGACAGAATCTGTTCTTGTGCCCTGTGGAACCAGGTCCACACCTTTGGGACAAAAGAAGGGTCAAGCCACAACACCATGCCATCAGGATGGAAAATACATAGGTCCTCCCTCACAGAGAGGACCGTCAGTTTCAAAATCCTCCTGACCAATGTAATTGCCACTAGAAATGCTACCTGAAGGGTAAGGAAGCGAAGGGTGGCTGATCTCAATGGCTCAAAGGGGGCCCTGGTAAGTGAGTTCAATACTTTGGACAGGTCCGAGGTAGGCTACTTGTGCACCACTGAGGATTGAAAGTTGGCTGCGCTCCTTAGGAACCTGTGCACAGTGGGATGCTGGGCCAGGGACTGTTGTTTCCCACATGTCAACACCAAAGACAGTGCTGCCACCTACATTCCTGATGGTATTGGGTGTTAGCCCTCTATCTAGTCAATCCTGGAGAAACTCCAGGATCTAGGCTAGTGTCACCTCCGTGGGAGGAATACCTGTTCTTGCATACAAGGTGCAAAAGACCTTCCAAGTGACATTGTATATGCAGTCAGTGGAAGGCTTCCTGGAGGCTTGGATTGTTTTAATGATCACGGAGATAAAATTGTCCTCCCTTAGAACACTCCACTCAAATGCCAAGTGGTCACTGTAGTTCCAGATGGACCAAGGCCCCCTGGCTGAGGGAGATCTTGTCCTGAGGGATCCTCCAAGGTCGAGCCACCGATAGGTTTACCAGGTCGGAAAACCATGGCCTTCTGGGCCAGTGTGGGGGCAGGAGTAGGACCACCATCTTCTCCACCAGGACCTTCCTGATCACCCTTGGAATAAGGGGAAGAGGAGGGAATGCATACAGCAACCCTGGAAGCCACAAACAGTGGAGAGCATCAACCCTTTCCACCCCGGTGTCGGAAATATGGTATAAAATCTCAGTAATTGAGAATTGTCTGGGATGGCAAAGAGATCCACCGCCGGGAGGCCAAAACAGTTTGTCAGTTTCTGGAATAGTGATGGGTGCAGGTGCCACTTCATGTGGTCAATTGAAGCTCTGCTGAGCCAGTCCACCTACACGTCTATCAACCCAGAGATATGCTCTGTCATAATGGATAGCGGGTACCTCTACACTCAGAGGCCCAATCGCTTGGCCTCCTGCATGAGGGACCTAGAGTGGGTATCCCCTTGTCAGTTGATGTGGGTCTTGGTGGCCACATTGTCCATCAGGACCAGGATGTGTCTGCCTGAGAGTGACAGCTGGAAGCAACAGAGGGCCAGGTGTACTGCTCTTAGCTCCAGCTGGTTGATATTTTGGGTCCAGCCCTCTGGGTCCACTGCCCTTGGGCCATCTGTGATTGGAGGTGAGCCCCCCGAACCAATGACGCTGGCATCTGTGGTAACAGTCAGCTGTTTGAGCTCCTTGAACTGGCAGCTCTTGGAGATGGCCAGAGACATCCACCAGTTGAAGGAGCGGATGACTTCCAACGAGACATGGTCCTTGGCTGGTGAGCTGCTCCTGTCTGACTTCTGGAAATGATAAAAAACCATTGAAGATCTCTGGTGTGCAGGCACGCCCATGGGACAATGGAAACACTGGACACCATCTTGCCCAGGAGCTATGAGAGCTGGACCAAGGGTACTGTTTGCTCTCTCCTGACCTGAACTGCCAAGTCCCTGAGGCTGTTCTGCCACTCCTGGGGTAGTTAGAACCTGCACACAACAGTATCTATGATTGTTCCCAGATGGAGCAGGTGGTTTGTGGGCTCGAAGTAGCTCTTCTCTATATTGATAGAGAACCCATGGTGTTGTAGTGCCTGGATTGTGACCCGCAAATCCTCCCTTGCCTTGTAGGCAGAGGAGGACTGGATCAGGATATCATCCAGGTACCACTGGACGTGCATGAGCAGAGCCCGAAGATGAACTGCCAATGCAGCCAGCAGGTTTGTGAACACCCTTGGCACTGATGATAGGACGAATGGCAGGGTCTGATACTGGTAATGGTGGCCCACATATTAAAATCGTAGATATTGCTGGTGTAGTGGCAAAATGGGGACATGTAGATAGGCCTGTCAAATCAATGGACATGAGGAAGTCATCCTCCTGAATGCCCCCCAGGATAGATTGGAGTGACTATATCTTGAACCACGGGTATACAAGTTCAGTCTTTTGAGATCCAGAATAGCTCTCCACCCCACCCCACCCCACCCCGAAGCCTTTAGAATCACAAAAAGGATCAAATAAAATCCCTGCCCTTGCTGGCCCTCTGGTACCTGCTGGATTGGCTGAATATCCAGCAGGGGCTGTATTGCTGGTTCCATGAGGGCCTTCTTTAAAAGGTCTTTTGAGACTGGGTAGTGGATAAAGACCTTTAGTGGGATGGAGAGATATTCACGTGAGAGGCCCGACTTCACCATTTCCCAGACCCAAGCATCCAATGTAATCTCTTCCCTTCGGTCAGCAAAGAAGGCTAGGTAACCCCTGATGGGAGGGTTGGACCTGCAGTTACTTGGGGCAATGAAAGGACTGACCTTCTCTGCCACAAAAGGGCCACTTAGACTGTCTAGCTCTGGTCGATCTATCTGGATATTGTCTCTGGATATAATTCTACTGGGGCCAGAGGAATCCCACACCTGTGTCTGTAGCCCGAAAGGAGGGCCGAAAAAAGTACGGGGAGGGGCGAAAGTTGCCTCTATTAGAGAAAGATGGCAAGACCTTTCTCTTGTCTCTGGACTCCACCAATATTGGGTCCAGAGCATCTCCAAATAGATGTTCCCCTTTGAAGGGGGAGGAGGCAAGTCACCACTTGTGGAAGGTGTCCGCCTATCATTGGCATAGCCAGAGCATGTGGCAAGCCACTACAGAAGAGGCAATAGCCTTGAGGCAAATCTGGCTGCTTTGACCATGGCATTTGCCAAGAACTGGACTGCTACCTTGAGCTTGTTAATGTCCTGGTGCATTTTCACATTGGCCGCCGGGATCCTTTCTTGCACCTGGCAAAGCCAGAGCAAGGAGGCCTGGTTGAAAAATGAGGCGGTCATCGATGCTTGGACTGTCTACGCAGCTGCTTGATGATAGCATCTATTATAATACGTGAGCTTGAGCAGCTGTATAAACTGCACAAACTGTCTGCATACAGTGTGGATAATGTTAGATACTGCTGTTTTCCAGACTTAATTTTATCAAAAATCCAACATATACCTTCCAACATATGGTTGCTGAAAATTGTCTGTTGCATGTTCTGCATAGTACAACACAATAGCAGTAGACTTATATACCGCTTCATAGGCCTTTCAGGCCTCTCTAAGCGGTTTACAGAGAGTCAGCATATTGCCCCCAACAATCTGGGTCCTCATTTTACCCACCTCGGAAGGATGGAAGGCTGAGTCAACCCTGAGCCGGTGAGATTTGAACCGCTGAACTGCTGATCTAGCAGTAGCCTGCAGCGCTGCATTTAACCACTGCGCCACCTCGGCTCTTACATTGCAGGAATACATTGCAGGAATAATTGGTTTTGATCCACACAACACTCTTCTCAAGATATGTACATATTTCAGTGTTCTGTTAGCAGAAGAGGTCAATTTAAGGATTTCTGTGATTTTGTTCATCATTGTAATCATTTTCCACATTGTTCAACAAGATGCTATCTCAGCTTCCGGCTATTGACCAGTTGTTAAAATGACAGGATGTTTTCAAAGTTCAGGTGAGGACAAATGCTCCAGGATACTGTGGGTCTGTTTTAGAGATGAAACAAATGAAAACAATGTGTCAAGCTTTTTCCCCCCTTCTTTGCCACGGGATGAAATCCTTTACAAATTGTACTGAAATGTTGGAAGCTAAATCACTCAGCATCCTTACAAAACATGAACTCATGACAGGTATCTCTAAGAAATCTAACAGAAGAATTAGGGCCACTTTGGACCATTTGAAATGGACACCAAACTCAACAAGCAAATGCAGAGAAGCGAGAGGTCGCAAAGAAACAAAGCAATGATTTCATAATTTTCGTAAAAGTATCAAGAAACATTTGAGTGACAGATATGATTCCTCAGAAAGCAGCTTTCACTGGTAGGTGTACCAATTAGCTCTGGCAAGTGCTGTGCTTTTCGAAGAATTTTATGATGAAGTAAATGATTTTTTTAAAAAAAAAAAGAATTTTGATGAATGAGAAATATGAAATTGTGGAGAGTTGTTAATTCTCCTGAACTGGTAAATTGCCAGACAACTGGAGAAGCAGTTATGTTGGCTCTATAATTTCCAGCATACACCACTGATCTTGCTTCAAATTGCTGGCTGTGTTGTAGCTAAACTAAATATTTAAATTCAGTATCAGAATGATTTGAACATATAGTATGCCTGGCTTGGTACAAATTATTGGCTCTAGATAGGCCAGGCGCAATGTGGGAAGCAGGCCAGAGGTGATATTCAGCAGGTTCTGACCAGTTCTGGAGAACGGTTAGTGGAAATTTTGAGAAGTTCGGAGAACCGATAAATACCACCTCTGACTGGCCCCGCCCCTATCCATTCTCTGCCTCCTGAGTCCCAGTTGATCGGGAGGGAATGGGGATTTTGCAGTAACCTTCCCCTGGAATGAAGATTTTACAGTATCCTTCCCCTGCCACACCCATCAAGCTATGCCACACCTACCAAGCCACGCCCACAGAACCTGTATTAAAAAAATTGAATCCCAGCACTGAAGCAGGCATATAAATGATGCAAAAAGGTAAAGTATCCAAATGTATAAATTAATATTGTTCATAGCCATCATTTACATTACGCCATTATTCATATTTGTGCATATCGTTTAATCTCACTTGATCATCCCTGTACAGATTCTAAACTATATGAGATCAAAACAGAGCAAAACAATGTTCAAGAGCCCCAAAGGTGCTTTTTCCAAAAGGCAGCTGGATTTTCTTGGGTTTTTTTCTTTGAAAACATTTTGCTTTTCCAAAGAAAACAGAAAAAAGAAGAAGAAAACAACAAGAAAACCTAGCTACCTTTTGGAAAAAGCACCTTTGGGGCAACTATGAGTTGTTTAACTCAGAATCTCCATATACAATGATCAAGAGTTAGGGGCACGCATAAGTGCACCAGGATGCCTAACGTCCTTGTCCTAAAGTCCCCATTTATTTGTACCCATTTCCTGTATTCCTATTCGTTTATTCTTATTCCTGTTATCTTGTACATGAGTGACAAACTAAATAAACAAATAAACGAATAAATAAAGAGTTAGGTTTCTCTCTTATAGCTGCTTTTCATTAGTTTGCAGGGTTAGGGTTTTTTTTTAATGTTAAATATTCATGTTTATGTTACTTTCATGTCTCATTCTCTTCTTATATTGCTAATTACATTTGTATAAATTGCAATATGATGGGATGTATTTCAGTGAAAAGCACAGCAAACATCTTGGAACAACTGTATGATTGAAGTTCTGCCTTCAAAAATAAAAAGGTTTTGTTTTAATTCATGGTGTGTGCTTAGTTCAAAGCAGTGGATAATTTTCCATAGCACTTTCGTATAGAAGTTGAATAGCATGGGGGAGGGCATTGAACTCTGAAGTATTCTGAAGAGCAGAAACCAAAGGCTGGACTTCCCATTCCCATGTATGTACCATGAATAAATACTATTCCCTGTAATACAGCATCTCTCCAACTTCTAGTCTTCATTGAATGTGAAGGAGAATGCCATAGTAAGTGATATCAAAAGCTTCTGGGAATTCCACAGGACTAGAAGAGTTGAACTTCCACAACACAGACACCAACAAAGCAGTGGTGGGTTCCGGATCCCATTGCAACTGGTACGGTGTCCACCACATGAATGTGTGCAGTGCATGTGCACATGTGCACAGTGCACGCATGCGTCCTTACCTCCTGCGATGCTCCAGCTGCTCGGCAGAGCATCACGCAGGCACCGTACACTCCGTGTGCATGCATGGAAGCACTGAGGAGCTCAAATACAGGTAAGGACAGTGGGTGGGCGGGTAGGCCTTCCAGAGCACCATATAAGAATGGTACCCCATGCTCCCGGCAGGCACCGGTACCCCCTTCCTGGAGTGTACTGCCTGCAACCCACCACTGCAACCAAGTGACCACTGCCATTTCTGCTCTGTCTAGTATAATTCTTGAATGAAAGTGATCTAGATAATTCACCTCATCTGGGATTCTTTGCTGCTGATATCCTATTCCTTTTCCCACAATCTTCTCTAAAAAGAATAATTGGAGACTGGTTAGAAATGTCTTACCACAATGTTGCTTCTTCATCTTCTGGAGCTCCTAGTAATCTAAGAAAATCTTGGGACCAATCAGGAGTCAGAAAAGAGGCTACAAACGACAAAACGACAAAACAGCGCCCAACTAAACCACGGTGACAAAACCGTGTGTTCTAAAGCGCTCCGATGAATGAATGCTGAATCGCGCCGACAACAGCATGGCGACAGAAGCGCGCTGTAAAACTAAACCTAATCCTAAACCTAAACCTAACCCTAAACGTAACGCTAAACGTAACGCTAAACCTAACCCTAAACCTAACCCTAAACCTAACCCTAAACCTAACCCTAAACCTAACCCTAACCCTAACCCTAACCCTAACCCTAAACCTAACCCTAAACCTAACCCTATACCTAACCCTAAACCTAACCCTAAACCTAACCCTTACCTTAAGTTAAATCGGCTTTCTGTCTCCGCGCTGTTGTCTCCACGCTATTGTCACCGCGCTGATGACATTGCGGTTTTAGCAATGCAGTTTAGTCGGGCGCGGTTTTGTCGTTCGCCCTTTTGTCAGGTCACGCTCCCATTGTATGGCTGAAAAAATCTCCAAGCATCTATTGGTCCATCACCCCTGCAAAGATCAGCAAAAATAGCTGATCTCAAGCTGACCAGAAAGTGATTTGACCTCCACAAAAGACTGATAGCCCTGTATTCTACCTTTAGTTCCTGCTCCAGCAGTTCCAAGATGAAACGTAGATTAATTACATATCCACCTATATGGAGTAGGGTTTGACACTTCTTAAAACTCTCTGTTCCAAGAAAGATGGCAGAATTAGGCTATTTTCTTTATTTTACTAAGTAAAGCCATATCGTTGAAGGCTTGTGAAATTAAATTTTTACTTTCTCGACATATGATTCTTTACTTTTTCTCCTATTAAGGGAGAAAACTTTTTGGCAATGGTTCAGTTTTCAGTATCTTTCCCCCCAAAATACTGCTCCAACTTCTTTTAGGAGAAAAAGGGAAATGAAGAGCAGTGTCAAGCAGCCATTGATTCACACAAGCATACATTGAAACATGCAATTGATTGTCCAATTTTCATATAATTAACTTTTCAGAATCTCGCTGTGCTTTGCTTATTCATTTGACCATGTAATAATTAATTAGCATTAATTACAATAAATTGCACCTTCACACTTTTCAAACACATTTAATTAAGAAAAAACACAGGCTTTTGTGACAATCCCATTTTGATACAGAAAAAGAAAAACTAAGCAAACTAAGAGTATCTAATGGGAGGGCACATCTGTTAAAAAAGATATTCAGAGTAATGGGGTGTTGCAATATTTCCTCAATTCTGTTACAAGTGGATTCTTTTAGAATCAAACATATTTAAGTACCAAATCTTAAAAATTATATATAATTATATATTTAAAATTAAAATAATACTTTTAAAATAGTTTAATATAAAACATATAACAAAATACAAAGCTTCCTATATACAAGAGTATAGTACACAGACACGCACAAAATACACACACACTATAATATAATTTGTATATTATTGAAAGTTTTACAGCAAACTAATGCAAGCTAAGATAGAACAGAGACAATAAAAAGGAGGAAAATAATAGAACAAGCTGAAAATGAAATAAGAAATATATTAGAAAAAAGTATAAAAACAGGAAAAATATAAACAAAAATATAACGGTATAAAGAAGTAGCTTCTGATATTCTTCACAGTGGTTATAAGTACAATTATATTTTAGCCTTTCTCTCTCAAGTTATATAATGACTCTTTTTATAATAAATCCCATCTAATCATCAAAACCATAATTTACAAGTTCATTTTTGAACTTTTTTGGGGGGGGAGTCCATAAGGGATTTCCAGTCACTAATAAATGTAGATATTCTTTCTCTAATCAAAGATGTCGGTTTGTCCATTCTTCCCCATGGGGAATATCAATTTTTTCTATCTTTGTGCAAATACCGTGTTTCCCCTAAAATAAGACAGGATCTTATTTTCTTTTGACCCCTTAAATAAGCCCTTGGCCTTGTTTTTGGGGGGGTCTTATTATTTTTGAGGTTAGGGCAGCGAGTGTGGTCAACTCATGGCTGCTGCTGTTTTGCAATATTTTGGGGGAGGCCTTATTTTAGCACATGCACTCAAAAGCTGCATTGGGCTTATTATCCAGGGAGGTCTTATTTTCAGGGCAACAGGGTAGAAGTCTTGCAGCAGTAATCATATTGTCTATTGAAATAAACTTACATGGCCTTTTTCCAATTGCTTAACCATCAATCCTAAAAGTAAAAGTTCTGGGTATATTAATTTTAAAAATCCTCTGTATAAATGTATATATATGAATCCAATTTTTTTAGCTTTTTTACATGTCCACTAAGCATGATAAAATGCTGTGCATATTTCTAATATATTTGAAACACATTTATATATTCCAGAATAGTTTCTCTATTCATTTGTTATGTAACCCATACTTCAGTTCTGCAATTCTGTGCAAGGTCACTGATAAATGTTTCAGAGGACTTAGGTCAAATTAGATTTTCATTTTCTCTTCTTTCTTTAAATAAATGCAAATCATATCAGCCAGTGGAAAATAGGTCTGTGCAAATCCTTGGAGGGGAAAAAGCTTTCTAAAATATGCAGCAATATCTACAAAGGACATCTTGAATTGTTAAAACAGCCATGTCATTTTCCAGGCCAGCTCAGCTACTCTGGAAGCTGCTCCCAGCTGTCACTACATGAATATTCATGCACAGGCACTTCTCTGCATTTTTTTTCTGGGAAGAAGCTGTTATGTGCATAGGCATGTAGTAACTGAAAAGGATAGCTTCCAAAAATCTCTAGGGTAGTGAATAATTATATATATTTCTTTCAAGGACATGTGCCAGATTTGGCCAAATTCAGAAGCAGCACAGAGTAGAGAAGAGCCAGGTTTTAATTTATCTCAAAAACTTCAATAATTGTTCTATTCTAATCCTGGACCTCCACAGAATCATTGTCCCAGTCTGGGATAAGTTAGTGCGGCATCTAGAACTTTCACATATGACTGTAAAACTCCAGGGAACCCCTAGAGAGCAAATACACTTAGGTTAGGTTAGGTTTATTGGATTTATATGCCGCCCTTCTCCCAAGGACTCAGAGCAGCATACAACATAAAAGAAAACAAATATTATAAAAATTAAAAGGGACATTAAATAAAGTATCCAAAAAACCCCAATTGATATTTACAATAAAGATTTAAAACTTAAATTGAAATTAACAACCAAACTTAACAATCATTATGACATAAAAATTGTCATAATGAGCCTTGGTGGCATAGTAGTTAGAATGTAGTACTGCAAGCTATCTCTGCTGACTGCTGGCTGCAGTTCAGCAGTTCAATTCTCACCAGGCTCAAGGTTGACTTAGCCTTTCATCCTTCCAAGATGGGTAAAATGAGGACCCAGATCATTGGAGGCAATATGCTGACTCTGTAAACCACTTAGAGAGGGCTGTAAAGCACCTTGAAGCAGTATATAAGTGTTATTGCTGTTTTTATAAAGTATTTTATGACATAATACAAAATGTCACAAAACATTTCCTGTGGTCAACTCCTGATCTTTGACTGTACTACACAATTCACCATGGGCTACTTTGGAGGCAGATACATCTCTGAATATCTCCCTGAATTTTTAAGAACTTCTATTATCCCACTCACATTATAAGCTCTGTCATTGTTGAAAGCACTGAAGAACCTGGTAAGGAAATATTTCTGAAACAATGACTCAAGACATGGATTGTCTAGTAATTCATTATAGTGATCATCAGGATTTTGAAACTATTTATGGTTATTCTTTAAAACACCATTCCAGGGAGCAGTCAGTGATTTTAAGTCTAATGGTACCTGCGGTCAGGCCACCACTGGAGGGTGCAGATATCTTGGTGGCTGAAGATCTTGTGTTACAAGTGGTTTTGTCTCATTGGAGAATTTTGTAACAGCCTTTGTAAACTGCATCAGCTTGCTGTCTAAATCTAGCAATTTATTAATTTTTATTCTTTAACTGCATAATTTCTCTTGCCTAACACACACTATCTAAAATGCAATTATTATTTGGAATAATTACCAGTAAACTCTCATTTCATCTCTGTCCTTTTCATTATCCATTAATGATACTATGTTAAAGTTATCCTCCTTTCCACATTTCTTAATATACTGTATATTGGGAGAGTAAGAGAGAAGACCTTTACTTTATGAGGTGCCTCAGAGATCTGTCCTTTTCCTGCTTCTTTTCAAAAACAATGGAAGAAATCATTTGTCAGCAAGGAATGTGGAGTCATCTACATGTGCTAACAGTATATTGGAGACAGAAGACCCACAGACTATTCAAAAATCAGATAAAAGGCATCTCAACCCACAGAAGGCCATGGAAAGCATTTCAGAAGGGACCCCCCTAATTTTCTGAGCAGAAAAAAGGGAAGAAAAGAAGAGATCCTTTCAGACTTGCCAGATTCTGTTGATATAATGTTACAATAAAGACAGTGTTAGTATTCATTGATGTGCTTCTTATCTGGACTACCTCAAAGGGCTAACATCAGTCTGAAAGGGTAGAATGGTAACCTGAGAAAACGTCTCAGAACAAGCCCTCCTTAATTGTCATGAAGATAAAGGAGGGGGGATATATGTTAATATAAATATTTAAATAATATTGGTCTACATGGCTTTGGTTTCATAGTCTGGTTTACCTTGAAGGCGTGACAGTGGGGTACATTATTTCATAGAGATTGGTTGCAAAGTTTCATGTAATTAAAGTTCCATCTCATTTTTCTATCATCAAACTGGATTATGAACCAAAATTTCAGAAGTCAAATAAAATCAATCAGATTAGAATAGCCTCCTATTTAGACATAAATGTATGCAGTTTTAAAACCAGGCTGCAACACAATAACTGAGGTATGTCAAATATTCAGCCCGATGGCCAGATCCAGACTTCACAGGCCATGCCCATCCTAGCCCCACAAGGAGGGGGGGGGGAAATCCCGATACGTCACAATAAGACGAACAATGTGATCGGGTTTGACTCCCCTGAAATAGCAGCAACAAACATATAGAAATCAAATGACAAAGAAATCAAAGATTTGTTGCCAGAGATTAAAGCCAATGAAATAATTTTATTTGACTCTTTCTGCACTCTTATGCAGAAGGTACAAAAGAAATACCCTATAAACTGTTATGCTATTATAGCAGAGACCTAAGTGGCTTAGGTAATCTAACTTTTGAGTGGTTCTGATCAGTTAGACAATACATCTGTCTAAGCTTTGCCTTTGCGTGCTAATATTTTTTAACATCCACAAGTAACTCAAAGTTAACTTTCTTAGTTTCTCATAGAAAGCTATCTAAATTCAGGTAGCACCACCTCAGGGAACCCAAAGGGAATCAAACTCTAAAGGGCTACCCCATCCAGAGGTCAACTGTTAAAATTGCAGATAGCCTCTTGATCTCTATTGCATGCTTTCTTCAATATGCATGAGAACCTAATAGCAACCTAGGTCTTGCTGTAATGGGATAATATATAAAATAATATATATTTATATAATATATAAAATAGTCAAATTTCAATTACCAATTAAGATTTCTGTAGAAAGAGACAATATCACAAACCAAAGGGAAACATATCCTTCCACAAGCAAGAATTGTTTTGCCCACTTATAAAGTACTTTTCATCAGTAACTTGATCCTTTTTAAATCAGTTGACTTGTGTGACACAATTCTACATGGCAACGTTTTTCAACCTTGGAAACTTAAAGAACTGTAAAGTTGAAGTAAGGCTGGGTAGAGAATTCTGGGAGTTGTGGTCCGCAAATCTTAAAGTTCCCAGGTCTCGGAAATACTGCTACATGGGATCAGGCTATTAAAAGGACAGTGTGGTGCGATGGTTAAGATGTTAATAGAACCCTTTGGTTCTAGTCTACTTTAAGTTGGGACTCTTCCCCAGGATGACTGCTGAATGGTAGGAAATTTTCTTTTTATTGCTGACATCTGGTGAATTTTCAGCCAAAGCTGGATCTTTAGCACTGCTACTCCCTGGATTTGAATGGGAGCACTTAGGAATGACCCAAGTTGTGTTTCAAACAGCTGGGAACCCATCTGGGAAGGGGAGTCTTGAAGATTCCAGCTCCTGTGGGAGCAGTCAGAAAATCGCTGGCCATCCAACTTCCTCTTGGCAGTTCATTTTTTTTAGTATGATTGGGTTTTAACTTCATCTTTTGAATTTTTTGTTTCACTTTGCTTTTTATCTGTAAAAGGTGACCAGCTGGCTGAATGCTGATTCATTTTAACTCCTAGCTGGGCTTTATCTGTTTCCCCCCCACCCCCACCCCCTTTATAGTGTTATTTTGAATAACGTTTACTTTTCCATAAGGAAAGACAGCATGTTCCTAGATAGTTAAAGTGGTTTTATTTGATTTACATCTATATTGGGCTTATCAAGACAGAGTTTTTGCATTTTATTAATTTGCAAATTATTTGGAGCTTTTTTAAAAAAATATTTTCTCTTTGGATCAAAATATCCCCAAAATATTTTCCCTGTTTCTCTATCTAGTTCTTCACTTTGCTTTAGCATTCTTTGTTCCTTGTGTTCTCTTATTTATCATTGTTAAGCTACACAGAGCAAGCAAGAGCATTATTAAGTTACACAGAGCAAGAATGCATTATATTTCAGGTAAGCAAATGTGTCTGATATTTGCAAAAAAGGTTATTTGGTAACATGCAACTGTTTCATTGAAAGCTTTTTTAAAAAGTTTGATCAAATTATAATCTCTGTGGAAAATATTCAGATGCATGCAGTTTTGGGTAATTAGATTCACAAAAGAACGTGATTTGAAAGCAGAAGATTCAGTGGAAAGAAATATGGACTGTATAAACTTAGAACATACGCCTCTCCAAAGTCTGTGTTCTTTTGCAACAGCAGAAATCTTGATTGGGTGGATAAGTACTGTAATAAATTGGCTTTATATTTCAAACAGTAACATATTACTATTAATTCTTGGGATGATTTGGAATAGATAAAATGCCATGGTAAATTTTCTATGAGTAGATTACAATAACAATTTGTTAATAGACAGTTTTGAAACTTTATCTTGCCTTTTTTATTATTCTTGTTCTTCTTGTTAACTATTTTGCAATAAATATAGTAAAAAGGTGAAAGGTTAATAATTTTCAAATAGATTTAGTTGTTTCAAAATTTGGGGAGCCTGTTTCACAAGGGTGGGAAACTAATACTTTAGTAAACCAGTATTCAACTAGGGGTGGATAATATTTGTATAGGTATTAGTTTTCTTTTTATGCACTTTTTTCAATGTCTTTGTGTTTTTTCTTTTGTGGGGGGCTGTTTTGTTTTTGTTTTTTATTAAAAATAGAGGGGGGAAACACTCTACCTAAGCCCTTGATGTTTGCTGGGTAAATTCCATCTATTCATTATCTCTCAACCCGGAGTCCTACGGGATTGGGCGGCATATAAATTTATTAAATTACAATTAAATTACAAATTACAATTCTGTCTCATGATATGGTTATTCTGAAGACAAAATGGAGGCAGTAAGGTTGTGTATTTCATCTGGAAGAAAAGCAGGCTATAATTCTAACAAATAACTCAAGCAAGATTGATCCTTTAAAGAGCTTCCAGTTGAAATGGCACAGTAGTCAGACAAGCATCAACATACTCTGGCATTCCCTGCAGTTTTATTATCCTGACAATTGTTTAAATGTTACTGTTGGAAGGAGAAACAGGTGATTAACTCCAGTTTTATTATCAAAGAGGGTCTGTTTGCTGATTGCTTGGATGGCACCCAAGAAAGTTCTGCTTCTACTTTCCCTGGAAGGCAACAGCTGCGTAGACTTAGATAGATGTTGTGTCTGCCTTCAAGGGATCAGGGAGAGATATAAACTATATTAAATCTATTGTTATCTCCATAAATGCCAGATTGAATACAGTGAAAAACAGACTATCTCAACTGGAAGATCATGACAATTCTGTTGATCCAGCTAAAACTGATTTAATGAAGTCTAATAGGAGGCTTTAGGACAAAGACATATACAGTACCTAAATCTCTGTCTTGTTGGTCCAATTTTCACAAAGTGGGAATTTAACTAAGATGGGAGGGGTTAACCTGTTCCTCTTACAGAAGCACGAATACATGGAATATTAATATTTTTGATGATTTTAACAGAATATCAGCTTCTCTTTTGCTATCACTTTTTGTGTACTACTGGTAGGCTTAGTTATTGTGAAGTTTCTCCAATTCTCTATGATGGATGAAAGAAAGCTAAATCTACTGAACAAAGAATAAATCCTGCATTATGTTTTTTTAGGGGGTGGGGACACAACAATATAGAAAGATGTTTGGTTTAATTAGTTACATATTAGAATACGTACCTGATTTTAAATTTGGAAGATGATGTAAATTGTATTCCTTTCTTATAGTGTCTGAAATGGTGTCTTCTGCCTGACACTAGAAGACCAACTCTGTTATTTGTTATACTATATACTCTTGTTCTCTCTGGGATCTGTGTGGACATTTGTAAGTATTCTTGGTTTGGGAGTGGTCAGACAGACAGACAGACTGACTGACTGACTTAAGCAGTGGAATAAAAATTCTATTTCAGAAACAAAGTTTGTGAAATTACGTTTATCATAGATCAATGTTTTATATCAATTGAAAGATGGATGAAATGAATAGATAATTCTTAAATAATTCTTTTTCTCATCTAACAATTTAAACTTAACTAACAGTTGTTTCTTTTAGTTGAAGCATATGCTATAATTTGGTGGTGTTGCATACAAAAAGCAGTAATGTAAACAATTCCATTAAATTGAAGTATTGTTTCCTGTTCCACCTGATTAACAAAATCTTTATCTTTCAGTAAAGATACATTCAAATATCCCTTAAAGTATGTAAATAATCATCAGATAAATCAGTGAGCTTCAGAAGCATGGTCTGAGTTTAGGATGTATACTGTATAATTTAACTTTAGATATTAAAAAAATGAGAAGCCATCTAGCCAAAAGTCGCTTCTATATGTAGAGAAAAAAATGTATGTACTGTATACTGTGTATTTCAATGGATTTTGACTTATTTTTGTTTTACACAAAATGTTGTGCTGTGGATGAACATGATTTATTCAGCTTCTAATCACAAGTGATTAACAATAGTGCACTTTCACCTTTATTAGGCTTTACCTCACCTATCAAAAATTCTCATATTTTCTTTTTTAATTTAGCTTTAGAACTCTGTTTGAATTGTCACAATTTTTTTAAAATAGCAATGGAATTACAATAGAAAGCACTTTGTCCAATTTTATTCTTTACAGATAATATTTCGTGTTTTATAAGTTACAAATTGTTTTATATGGAATGGAACGGAACAGAATAGAACAGAATAGAATAAAGATGGAAGGGACCTTGGAGGTCTTCTAGTTCCACCCCCTGCTCAAGCAGGAGACCCTACTATTTCCCACAAGTAGTCTCTACCTATAAATGTATAGCATTACCTTATTAATACATGAACTTAAAATCTTACCTGATTACATTAAATAAAATATGATGCCAATAGGTCACAGTAACTATTAAAATACATAAGATTAGGACTTGCATTTAAAATTCCAGAAATTTGGCTCAATTATCCTTGTTTCGAAGAGATAAATATCTAATCAAGGTCAGTAAGCTGAATACAGGTAGTCCTTGACTCATGAGCACAATGGAGCCCAACATTTCTGTTATTAAGTGAGATATTTGCTAAATGAGTTTTGGCCCATTTTATGACCTTTCTTGCCACAGTTGTTAAGTGGATCACTGCAGTTAATAAGTTACTAACCTGGTACTTAACTGAATCTGGCTACCCCATTAACTTTGCTTGTCAAAGGGTCCCAAAAAGTGATCACATGACCCTGGGACTCTGCCACGGTCATAAATATGAACCAGTTGCCAAGCATCTGAATTCTGATCATATGATCATGGGAATGCTGCAAAGGTTGTAACTCTGAAAAATTGTCATAAGTCACTTTTTTCAGTGCCATTCTAACTTTGAACAGTCACTAAATGAGGACTAGCTGTATAACTTAGATAATGGTTTGATTTTTTCTTTTGAGAAGTCTTCCTATATTGATGTTATAGTTTATGTGAATTTACCTGATGCTCAATGAATTTTGTAACATTTTCATTGTGCAAATTATAGTTACCTGTTAGGAAAGGTGGGTTTAAATGTTCACACTTTCAGGCTCATCATTGGCCATTTATCCTAGTGCTGTTATCCTAAAAGGGCATATAATTGGGACAAAATACCAGAAAAAATAGCAAAAATCTGCAAGGACTGTATCAGGAAGTCTAAGGTTCAGAATAAGACTTGCAATAAAATGGCAAACACACCATCAAAAAGATTCTTTAATGTTTAAGAAGCAAGTTAAGAAAATGGGTGGTCCATTAATGGGAAAAGATGAAAAGAAGATGACATACACTAGGGAGAAAGCTTTATACCTTCTTTGTGTTTATGCAAAAAGAAAAGAATATTTTTCTCAGCACTGAACAGCAATTTGTTTGACAAGGCCCAAAGCTCAACTCTGTCAAGGTCCTTCTGACTCTTGAGTCTGTCTTCCAAAGTGTTAGCAATTTCCTCAAGGTTGGTGTTATCTACAAATTTGATGAGGGACCCTTCAATCCTATTATCTAAGTCATTTATGAAGACATTGAAGAGCATTGGACGCAAGACACAACCTTGTGGTACTCCACTGCATGCTTCCTTCCATGTAGATGAAGTTCCATTGAGGATCACATGCTGCATGTGATTGGTCAACAAATTCATCTGGTGATGGCACTGTCTACCCCACATTGTTCTAGCTTACCAAGAAGTACGCTTGGTAGGGGTTTACTTTATCAAATGCCTTATAAAGTCTAAGTATACTAAATGCACATAGTTTCTTCTATGGTTCTGATTTCTTCTTCTATAGTTGTGATTCTGTGATTCTGATTCCTCCAAACATGTTTTTCTACTTCACAATCTTTCTTATGGCCCTGATATTTCCAGTAGTCTCCTATACTGTTGAAGTAGTAAACAAAGCTGAGATTATTGAGATGAGCCCAGGTTTGATAGGTGTCACCATTTGACTAGAACAGTGATGGCGAACCTATGACATGTGTGTCAGTGCTGACACGCGTAGCCATTTGGGGTGACACGCACAGGATTTCATGCGATTCATCCTCGGCTCCTGCACGGCTGCCGAGGATGAAAGAATCTGTGCTGGAGGAACGGGGGGGGCGTGTGATCTCCCCCGCCCACACTCACTTACTGTATCGCCGCCGCCCCTTTCTGAGCGCAGGGGCTGCTGGTAAGGCGTGCGTGCCGTGCGCACACACGTCATCAGCGCGGCGAGGGAGGACCCGCAGGAGAGGAGCGTGGGAACAGTGCGCGCCTCTCTCCAGTCAGGCCGGCACAGAGAGTCTACTCCTGGGACTGTCGGTTACGACCGCACCACAGCAGGGAACAGCGGAGTGCCAACGGGAACTGTGAGCGCCATTAGCAGCAACTATAAATTGCGCAAAATTATGTTTTTGTCGAAGTGACACACAACGCGAGTTATGCTCGATTTTTTGCCGATTTTTGACACACCACGCCAAAAAGGTTGCCCATCACTGGACTAGAACCATAAAACAATGCTAATAATGTATTATTCTCCAAGAGTGAATTGCTCTGTAACTTAAACAGTAAGAAGAGGAAGGGATTAGCTGGTACTTTCTAGAAGTAATAAAAATAGGAACAAATGTTCTCATCTGGAACGGCTTAAGAATTATTTGAGTACTCATTGAGCATGGCTAATGGTAGAGAAAACAACAAATGGAAATGAGATCATAGGATTGGAAGGGCTCATAAAGTTCATGTGAGTGCAGCCCCTTGCTTAGCCTTGGAATCCAAATTACAGTATTTCCTGCTTGGCCACATCCTAAACATAGCCTGTGAATTAAAAATACTAACTCTTGAGTAATAGATGCTAGTAATGGTCTGTTTTTATTATTTTCCCTATCACTCATTTAGAATCTGCCTTTCTATAACTGAACTGCTCTTCCGTGTCTTGCATTCTAGAATAAGGGTTCTTCTCTATTGCATTGAAGTATTTGATTATTGTTGTTTTATCTGTTTTATCTTCTATCTGCATTTTTCAAGTCTTAACCCACCAAGTTCCCTCAATTTCTCTTAATAATTTCTATCTCCATTTTCTCTGCCCTTTTCTGAGACTGTTTGACTGGCCTCTGTATCCAGAATTGGTAAAGATCTTATGAGTGCATAAGTATAGTGGTATTGCTTTCTATGTTTTTGAATTGATATTACTTTTGGGGAGCCTAAAATGTTATTTGCTTTTTCTGCAGCCACATGACACTGATGATACATAGCTTATGATCAGAGTAATTATTAATTCCTTTTCATATGTGTTATCAAGCTGTATATGCTTCATCCTGTACCTTGGTTTTGATTTTTTTTTCTTAAGTAAAAACCTTGGCTTTTGTTAAATATCATTATTATTTTTTCAATATCCCCAATTCAATCATTTTGAATTTGTTTTGTGTCTTTTAGGATATCCTACATAATATTGTGTCATCTTACAAAATTGACAGTCATTGCCTTAATCTTGTCCTTCAAATAATTAATAAAAATGTTGAAAACATAATTCACACCACCAAATTTTGGGTCCCACCTCTTAAGGCCTCTCACCATTCAACTGAAGCATCCATTGAATATGGTGTTGGATCCCACTAAGTGTTTACTTAAGCATTATGCCATCTAGTCAAGTTTTCAAACGTTCATTAGTTCTGAGACCCCTAAAAGAGGACATACTTGGGGAAAGAGTGAAATCTCTTGCTGTGCTTACCATACAATAAGTACAGTCTGGTTGCACTATTTTTCTATGCTCCTTTTAGACACTGTGGAGAAATAAGAAATGTACATTTCAAAGGAATCTCACAGAATATGGAAGCTAGTAAACTGAGGCTTGGAGGAGACCTTGAGATAGAAAAAAATGATGGAGCAGAGGGAGTGGAAGTTTGAGCTGCAACAATGGAATAGAGCAGTACAGTACATTTGAAGAGATGCTAGAAAACCCCTTGTCCACTGACTATTCAGATCTGATCAAATAAATCATTGATGAAACCATGTCCATTGAAACCACTGATAGTGGCAAACATTAGAGGCTTAGTAGGAGGAAGACAAGATAAGAAGCCTTTACGTTTATTAAGACCTTTCAACTACGCTTTAATGAGACAGCAGAAATCTGATAGAAAGATAGCTGGTTGCATTGTTCCCCCATGGAGATATAAAATAATCTCTCTCCTGTTCTTTAATGAACAAATACCATACTCCCACAGCTGGCTGCTTTTTGGCTGGGAAAACTCAGCACCTCCCTGCACTTCCTCTCTTTTTATGCTGTGTAAATCATTGGTTTTGGTGATTCATCCTTCTGGGATGGATTTTTCTAAATGAGAATTTAAATGGCTGCCAGCCTATCTGCTGATAACAGAAAACAGATTGTCAGTGTAACAGGGAGGCAATCAAGTCAAACAATTCCAGGGAGAGTGGCAGAAGGCTTAATATTAGGATAACTGGCATTCACAGTCTTTGCTAATGAGTTAACAATTATTTGTGCTGATTTCTGCTGGCACTGATATGCAGAAAGACTCTCTTTCAAGTTAAAATCAGAGGAAATTGTTAATGGATTGTTATCCAATCCAAGTGTGATACTTTATGTATTCTGACCTTAAAAAAGAAAGCAAATGCATGAGTTTCATTCAGTAAAGGCTAATTCAGATAAAAAAATTGAAATATCCACAGAAGAATGGATATTATTTTTTGTTTCACAAATGTATAGGTTGACTAAAGTAGTTTACAAGTCAGAGGTGGGTTCCTACCAGTTTGCACCTATTCGGTAGAACTGGTTCGTCAAATCTACCGAACCAGTTATAAGAGGTTCTACCAGTGGACCCGGAAAGCAGGCCACACCTACAGAATAGGTTCCAAATTTTTTTCAAACCCACCACTGGTCCTTGGATATGATTATTCTACACTGTCATGCTCATATTTATAAAACTCAGTGCCTCTGTGAAAGGTAAGGATGACTACTGCGTTTGTGGTGCAATCAGAACATTGCGTGTGCTGAAGTTGTTTTAATGCAAATCAAAGATGCCTTTTAAAAAACAAGTTTACATCATATTCTTATGCAAGTCAGTGCTGTGTGTGAGGTAATTTAAGGTGGTTCTGACAAGTGTCGTCGGTATCTTCATATCCGGTCACATGGGCAGCAAGCCACTCTCACAAAGGAGGCCACACCCACAGAATAGGTTCGAACAATTTTTGAAACCCACCACTGCTACAAGTAATCATAAATGCAATATTATAACAAAAAAATCTAATTATCTAATACACACAAACCACTGGAATCCAAATGCTCTGCAGAACAGCCAGAAACTGAAGTATTTCGGAGTGTGTGGACATTTTTTGAGAAGGCATGTCACTGGACTCTTTCTATGTCATTCTATATTGAATGTACATTTAAATAAACCTGCCCTACAAGAACACATGAGACAGGACAATTGTGAATGGGGGAAGAGAATGTTTCAAGTATCTAAGAACCAAGACACTCAGGACTTTAAAATTATTACCAGTACTCTGAATAGGACCCGGAAGCAGTTCAGTAACCAGTGTAGGAACCACAACTTTTATTAGATGACTGTATCTACAGGCTACTGCACTTTGTGCCAACAAAAAATTCTTCAAAGGCTGCTCCAGGTAGAGCATGTTGCAGTTCATCTAGATGTAAGGTGATAAGGGATGTCAAGGCTTCCTGGTCCACATAAGTACAATACAATACAATAGCAGAGTTGGAAGGGACCTTGGAGGTCTTCTAGTCCAACCTCCTGCTTAGGCAGGAAACCCTATGCCATTTCAGAGAAATGGTTATCCAACATCTTCTTAAAGACTTCCAGTGTTGGAACGTTCACAGCTTCTGGAGGCAAGCTGTTCCATTGATTAATTGTTGTAACTGTCAGGAAATTTATCTTCAGTTCTAAGTTGCTTCTCTCCTTGATTAGTTTCCACCCATTGCTTCTTGTTCTACTCTCAGGTGCTTTGGAGAATAGTTGGACTCCCTCTTCTTTGTGGCAACCCCTGAGATATTGGAACACTGCTATCATGTCTCCCCTAATCCTTCTTTTCATTAAACTAGACATACCCAGTTCCTGCAACCGTTCTTCATATGTTTTAGCCTCCAGTCCTCTAATCATCTTTGTTGCTCTTCTCTGCACACTTTCTAGAATCTCCACATCTTTTCTACATCGTGGCGACCAGAACTGAATGCAATATTCCAAGTGTGGCCTTACCAAGGTCCTATAAGGTGGTATTAACACTTGACATGATCTTAATTCTATCCCTCTATTTATGCAGCCTAGAACTGTGTTGGCTTTTTTGGCAGCTGCTGCACACTGCTGGCTCATATTTAAATGGTTGTGCACTAGTACTCCAAGATCCCTTTCACAGTTACTACTATTGAGCAAGGTACCACCTATACTGTACCTATGAATTCCATTGTGAGATTAAAAAAAAGTTGACATGTCTTATATTTATCATATGTTTTCCTGGTGATACTAACCCAACTTATGTGTTGTAAATCAATAAGGCTGACTAATTGCTTTAACAGTAAAAGTTATAAGAAAGCAGAAAATAGATTGCTAATAGTAGCAAAACTGTTGTGAAGTAGAAGAGTCACAAATGTTGTATAAACTCAATGGAGACATCTGTGCCCTTTTAATCTTGAAATAATTTCTTGTAAAGCAAATAATGTACAGTAAGTGCCTCAAAGACATTTAGATTGAATTGGTATTCCTTCCTTTCCTTTCCTTCCTTCCTTCCTTCCTTCCTTCCTTCCTTCCTTCCTTCCTTCCTTCCTCACACCCCATGCATATTTCAAATGGATTTCATTTTATTCAATAATTTGATGTAACTGTGAGCATCAGTCATCACGCCTAATAATTTCACAAGAAAATCAGATGAGCATGCTTGGAGTAAACTGAAAGTTTGTAAAATTATCTATGCACCCCAAAAAGTGTTTATTCTGCATTGTGTGGATCATTCTAGCTACTTACTATCCATGTATTGAACAAGTACAGTATTGAATGTAAAGATGAATCCTTCAATCATAGTGTAATATTCATAATCCTGTACAATAAATAAGAGATATTTTTATTTTTCTGAGGGTTTGTTGTAAACAGGGAGATGATTGTTAGGCAATCCAGAAAATGCTTATCAAATGTCTCACTATAAGAACATTGGAGCATAAGCAGGACTCCATAGGATCCCTGGTCCATCTCGTCTAGCAATCTGAACTCAGAGAGGCCAATCTACTGCACAACAAAGTCTATTGGTCTCCAAGCAGATAGCCTTTAGAGATAGTCACAGTGCAAATCCATCACTCATCCCCATGAATACTTCAATTCCCCCCCCCCACTTTTTAAAAAAGCTAGAAACCAATACTACATATTATGATTGAAAACCCCAGAGGTGTATTACATATTATGGGGGAAAATTTTTTTTGTCTGTCTTGATTCTTCCAGGATTGAATTTCATTGTGTGATTTTTGGTTCTAGAGTTTGGGGAAGAAGAAAATAGCTTCTCTTTTTCCAGTTTACTCTCACCATGCATAATTTTGTACTTTTCAACATGTTCCCCTCTCATTTGCCTCTTTCTAGATTAAAAAAAAACCAACATCACAAGTTTTTTGTCACAGGGAAGCTCCTCCAACCCCTTTATCATCTTAATTGCTTCATCATCTTAATTGCTTAGTATTTACTTAGATCAAGATGTTTCCTTATCTTCCCCAGAATAGATGCTAAACTCACCAGGCCAACTACTATGCTTATATCTCTTAATGAGCCCTTGTTATCTTTTTTTTTGTGGGTGGGTGGGCGGGTGGACTTTTGCAAATCTAAATAGATACAAAGTTTTATACAAAAAATATAAAATAATAGGAACTCAATCTCCTTTAGATTTTAAAGCCATTAATACTTTTCATTCTTGTTTACTAAGAAATGTTGAATGGTCAGTTACCAGTGATATTTCATTTGATATTAATGTTATATTAATGTTTTAATATTAAAATTCTGCTTGCAAAACTAAGCTCAGTTTAATCTGTTCATTTAGATACAGTGTTTTTATCTTCTAAATTATGCAGAAATAATATCTCCTTCACTATTGCTCAGGTGAACATAAGTTGCAGATTTTGAAAACTCTATTGCTAATTGCTAGCTATAAAATTTCTGGTTTCTATATATTGAAATCAGACCCCTCTAGGCTATTGGCTCAGCCTGCTGAGTTCTAATGGAATGTTTATTAACTTTCCAACTGCTAAGAAGGATAGAAAAGATCTGTAAGCATAGATATTCAGATAAAGTTAACTGATGCAAAAGATGCACAAAAGAGAGAAGGCAAGACTGTAACAGTGAGGTAATTCAACTAGTAAACTGAATGTGTGAATGGCATCTGTGTGACGAGACTGCTACATGAATGGAAAGTGTGAGGAATTGAGATTCAAGTGTGAATTGCATCAGTTATCAAAATATGAAAGGCAAGCAGAGAAACAAATAGAAACTATTTCAAACAAGCAAGACTTAAAAAAAATAGACTTGCAAAATGTTGCAAGTTATCACTTTTAGGTAAATAATCCAATAGCTGTGGCTATATGCATTGTTTGAGAAAATGAAATATTTGCTTAGAAGAGGGGAAAGCTGTATTGTTTCAAGATCCAAACAGTTGGTCTGCAAACACTGAAAAGTGTTATTTCGAGCTGTATACATAAAGGAAAGTGAGGATTGTAAATTACTTTATGTTGAGGAATTGTAGTAATAGGTCTTTGGCCACAAAAGACTAGATGAAACTTTCCAAGATCATATTTGTAATTACATCATGTAGATCAAAACAGCTCTTAATCCAGGAGGTAGTAAATAAACTGTGAGTTTCTATTGCTATAGTCAATGAAATAATTCTGAGAGAAGCTTCCAAACATATGAAATATTACTTTGCCCGCAATACTACCTTCTTGGTTCCTTGGAGCACAATTCTAGCAAGTTACCTTCACATCAAGATCCCTCCTTGTAATTTATATGGTCTGATCCATGGTGATTTCTTACTGCCTTCTTCCGGGATATTTCTTAATCATTCCAGTTTAGCCTACAGTCCTGGACTTCTCAGAAGGTTCCTCAATTCAGGTGATTCCTCCATTCAGGCCAATCAACTTAGTTTCTAGATTAACCAAGGCCAGCTAAGTGCTGCTGCCTACCTGGACCCACAATCCTACAGGAATATCAGGGATGTTTGCAGATATAGTAAAGAAAAAAAGGTATGTTTAAAAAGGAGCGTGATTATTTGTTAAAAGAAGTCAGCTTTAATGTTAAGTTTAATTTCAAGTTTTAAATTTGTTGCCTCTCACGTATCCCAGGTTTGGCAGTGTGTTTATGAGGAAAAAATAGGCATCTAATTATTAAAAAGACCATTCATTAGTGTGGAAAACAAGCAATAAGCTAAATTGCTTAGAAACCCTAGAATTGCAGTGCTTCACCCACAACTAATGGGTAATTTTTCACTATGTAAAATCACTCATGAGTTGCACTTAATGCCATGGATGTTCAGCCTGTCAATGAGATTTTTGGCACCTACTGGCTAATAGTTCTTACCCAGAAATGGAGCAAGATTAGGAGGAAGAGGAGGAGAGGAATTCTAGAGAGAAAATCAAAAGAGAATGGCCTAGGAAATGAATGGCCAAGGGCATGTAAACACTCTTTTAAGGGATTTGTTAGGTTGATGGCTACCATTTACCAGAAGACACACCAAACCTCTACTGCTGTCCTCAGTGCTATCATTAGTTGATTCCATTTTGGACGGATAGATCACACTTCCAAAAAGCTAGCCTGCCACTATGTCACATTTTTTTTTATTTTCCAAAACCTGCTTAGCAGGCCTATCTACAATTTTTAGAGTGAAAAAACCACCAGGCTGAGGCTATACGATGGTATTCTGCTTTCATTAATTAAAAGTTAAAAAAAGACAGAATAAGTAGAATGAGCAACAATGGGGAGAGGGCTGCAGGAAAAGAGGTTAAGAACAGAGATGAAGTCTGAAAGGGATGCAAATAAAGAGAAAAAAAAGATATATAGAATGACAAATTCTTTGGCCGAATTATTGAGTAGTGACCTTTTTGAAATTTGGTGCACCATTTTACATAATGGATCATCTTAAACACATCCCAGGATTTTTATTATATTTAAATTCTCTCTTTATTCCAAAGTAGCATTCTCAATTTTTCTCCCCCTGAGTGTGTACTATCAGCTGTTTTTGCTGGTGGGCCAAACCATCCAATGACTACTGTGCTCCTTCACCCATAGACTTTCCAGCAATGGCTGCAAGTGAAAGAGGATGGCTTGGATTGCTACAAAATTGTCATCCTCTGCTATAGAGCAAAACAACAATAAAAATGTATGTGTGTGTTTGTGTGGTGGGGGTGAATTTCTCAAATAAGTATGTAAAATTTTGTAAAATTTGCAAGAAAGAATGACTGTAGTTCATTGTAATTTTCCATATTTAAAACATCTACTATGTGCAACACATTGGTAAGTCATTAATAACTATAAATCTATATTGTTTCTCTCTTTCCTTTTGTTTGTTCTCTTTGTTCTTTTGTCTTTGCTCTCTTAAATTAAATGAATAAAACCAAAGATGGCAAAAATATTTTTTTGACTAATCTTGGACTCCACGTAAAATAAATTATAGTCATAAGTCTAGAAACGGAGCCATTGCATAGTACAGTAGGAGTTTGTTTTTTTATTATTATTTTTTGGACTAAGAGTTGTAACAATATAACTCTACAAGGTAGGCAACAAGATTTATTCCAAGGTATTATAAAAGCAGTTAGGATTATAACTATTCCAACTATAGTTATCAATCACATCTATGAGATACAATATATGTAAGACATCCATAAACTAGCATTATTAAAATAAATTATAACATAATATAACACTGCATTCTTTATATAAAGGTTTTGATTTTAAAAGATATTATAAGTGAAATTAACACAGATAAAAGGCAATACAGCAGCAACTTCATAATTAAACATTTAATGAACATTTGGGGGGAAAGGAAGATTCACACAGCAGAATTACCCAGAATGGAATACTAATATAAAGCAAGCCCAACCTATTAATAAGTTATTACATTTAGGGTCATTTCAAAAATGTGTTTAAAAGAAAACATCTCTCTTGAATCCTCTCCTTAATATCTAAAGCTTTTTGTTTATAAATAATGTTAGATACCAGCTTCAGTTATAGTCGTTTCCATCAAGGTCTTCTGTTCCGGAGGGAACAGAGGTTTAATCTCATTGGTCAAAGGGTCTGACAGCTCCCTATAAAAGGGTCAGACTCAACCTTTGCTGGATTGTACTTACAATAAAGAGCTGTTGTTGCCTTTAGCCTGGGTGTGCCTTTCCATTACCCGACCCAACACTGGCGACGAGGATGGGATTGGAAGGCAACTAGGTGAACAAAAAAGAGCGTAGCAATCCAGCAAGTAAATCCAAGCCGGAGCTCAGCATGGCTTCGAGCAGCACGGCCATTTTGAGCGGCAAACTCAAAACACCCTCAGAACACAAAATGGCCATGCACACCCCACCGACTCCGTATGACCCAGTCACCAAGCACTGGGACTTATATATGCTGAGGTTCAATTGCTTCCTTGAAGCCAATGACCTCATGGGGCTTTTTGAAGGCCGCAAGAAGAACATGTTCCTTGGTTACTGTGGACAGGAAGTGTTCAAAACTGCCAAAGACCTGTCAGAGCCGACGCCGCTACAATCGGTCGCTTGGTCCGTGCTCCAGCAGACGCTGAGGACACACTACACTCCCAAGCTGTCTAAGCACGTCCGCCAGCACAAATTTAATATTCGCAACCAGAAGGAAGGCGAATCAATCAACGAGTACGTTGCGGTGCTACAAAAGGCGTACTGCGAGTTCTGAGACCTTGACGAGCTTATTCTTCACTGTATCATATGCGGTGTGCGGGACATTAATTTACAGAGGAGGTTAGTGCCAAATCTAACCTCACTCTACAAATTGCCTTGGATGAAGCCAGGGCATCAGAACTGGGCATCAAGTCAACAGAAACCCTGCAGCACCAAAGCACTCCACAGGACATGCAAAAGCACACACATATACATTGTGAGGCTGCAGTGGCCAAGAGCTCAAAAGGCGAAGAAGATGACAGCTGCCGCATGTGCAGTAGCTGCACCAAGCCGGTGCGCAAATTTGAACCATGATTCCTACCTTGCGCTAGCTGTGGAGGAGACTATGCCCGATCGGCTTGCTATTTCCCCAACGCTATCTGCCAGCGCTGTGAGCGAAAGGGGCACATCACCAGAAGCGAGCACCCTGCAACGACCTGGCAGCCAAGAAGCTGAGCTAACTGCCAGCAGAGGCCCAACCAAGGGGCATGGCAGAAGTCACCACAGCACTCAGAGGGCGACACCAGAGTCACCTACCACACCTCAATTGGCCAAGTCTGCACTAGGCGACCAAAAAAGCTGAAGATCACAGTCCTCATCGAGAGCTCTCCATGCAAGATGGAGATTGACACGGGGTCATCACTGACCATCATTCCATGGTCCACGCTCAAGCGGGCTATCCCTAACCTGAAGAAGCAGCATCTATGCTCCCCTGACATCTGCCTTCACGATTACCAGGGGAACCGAATCCCCATCATGGGCCAGGGCACCTTCCGGGTGCAATTCAAGAAATACAACAGCCAGCTCCCAGTGACAGTGATCAGCGGTGACCTGCAGAGCTTCCTGGGGCTTGACTGGTTCGAAGCCCTGGGCCTAGAATTGACCAGTATCAACGCCTTGAAAGACGAGAGCGCTGAAGCAATTTTTAAGGAGTTCAAGGACGTTTGCTGGATTATACATACTTGTTCTGTTACAATAAAGAGCTGTTGTTGCCTTTAGCCTGAGTGTGCCTTTCCATTACCCGATCCAACAAATAAGATAATTCTCTTAGCTGATTCCAAGGCTCAATAGAGCTAAAGTTCTTCATAAAATGTCAAATTACATAAGAAAGTACCTGATTTTATTATTATTTTTTGCAGTAGTCATTAAGGAACCATGGAAGTCATTAAATGAATGCATTGTTCAATATGGGGCTTTTTTTTGTGAAAACCAGAAATAAATGCCAGGTTTTGGCAAAAACATGATAAACTCTGGTTATGTGATTATGGGATGCTGCAAATGGCCAAATTGCTGAGCGCCCAAACTGCGAGTACATGACAAGAAGAATAGCTGTTGGAACTTCAGAACTAGGTTGTAAGTACTTTGGGGGGAGGGAGGGGGGTCCACAATAACTTCAAATGGTTGCTAAGCAGGGTTCGGTCCTGTCCCCCCTTCTTTTCAACATCTACATGAAACCGCTGGGTGAGATCATTCGACGGCATGGGATAAAGTACCATCAATATGCGGACGATACTCAGTTGTATCTGTCCGCCCCGTGCCAACTCAACGAAGCGATGGATGTGATGAGCCAGGGGCTGGATGCTGTTAAAGACTGGATGGGGGTCAACAAGCTTGTGCTCAATCCAGAAAAGACCGAGTGGCTGCTGTGTTTCCCTCCCATGAATTGGCCAAGTACTCCATCTCTCAGGCTGGGGGGTCAAATTATACGCCCCTCAGACAGGGTTCGCAACTTGGGGGTCCTCCTGGACCCACAGCTGACCTTCGAACATCATTTGTCAGCTGTGACCAGGGGGGCATTTGCCCAGGTTCGCCTGGTACACCAGTTGCGTCCCTACCTGAACCGGGAGGCCCTCACAACAGTCACTCGTGCCCTTGTGACCTCTAGGCTGGAATATTGCAATGTGCTCTACATGGGGCTGCCCTTGAAGAGCATTCGGCGACTCCAGCTAGTCCAGAATGCTGCCGCGCGAGCGATTGTGGGTGCACCTCGGTTCACCCACATAACACCTATCCTCCGCGAGCTGCATTGGCTACCTGTTGATCTCCGGGTGCGCTTCAAGGTGCTACTTATCACCTATAAAGCCCTTCATGGTAGTGGGCCTGGGTACTTGAGAGACCGCCTTCTGCCAATTACCTCCACTAGACCGATTCGATCGCATCGATTAGGCCTCCTCCAAATTCCATCTTCTAGCCAGTGCAAACTGGCAACTACCCAGAGGAGAGCCTTCTCGGTGGCTGCTCCGTCCCTTTGGAACAAACTCCCCATGGAGATTCGGACCCTCACCACCCTCCAGTCCTTCCGTGCCGCTGTAAAGATCTGGCTGTCCCGGCTGGCCTGGGGTTAAGATTGTAGCCCCACTCGAATTGTGCGATTGTTGTGTTTTCTTTTTAATAAGAAAATGTAATTCTCATAATTCAGTCATTTTACTTGGTTTGGCTATAAACCAAATAAGTCTACAAATGTCTTCTGCTGCCTGTAGCAGAAGCCTCAGGAGGTTTTGTAGTCAATAAAATCATATAGCAAAAACATATCATCAATATTAAATATCTTACCTGCGATATGAAATGCCCTACACCAGGAAAAATTACGTGAAGTCCTTTTTTGTTTACTTTGAACCACATTTAAAAACTGGTAGGAACGTCAGGGGGAAACTGTTCAATATGATATTCTCGTTCTTAGATGACTTATTTACTCTTTCTGTAATTCTAAAGAGATTTCCAGTTATCACAGACTTTATTGTACCCAGTGCAAAGCATTTAGAAAGCAACATCAGCTGTCTTCTGGAAGCATTACCATTGGCATGGATACTCAGTCAAGAAGCTGCCAGAATTATGTGTCTGAGGCAGTTGTATGACGATGGTATGGTCAATCAAAGGGCATTTTCTCTTGCATTCAAATGGGACTGAAACATGAATACATACTGTATTACTATACTTGCTGATAATGCTCCAAGCAATGGGTGCCTCCAGTAGATGACAAGGATGCTAGTGTCTTTGGGTTTTCAAAAGGAAAGCAGCATTTTAGAAGAGTAATGATAATGTCATGCAGAATTCATTTGGGCTTTTCCTCAGTCTATTGCCTCCTCTTTGCCTGCCCCCAGCTCTTCCTATTATAATGAACCTCTTTTATTCATGCCAGCAGGTTAGTTTAAGAGAAGACAGATGGACAGACAGATGTGCTAAAATAAATGATGTATTGTTGAAGATAATCTGATATGGAATGAGAAAAGATGCTATTCACAAAAGAAGTTAAGTAAGAGATTCAAAGGTTCCTTTCTGCAAATGAAATGTAAGATGATCCAGAAAATAAGTGCCCAATATTTAAAATAGCATGTCACTATGTTATTTTTAAAAACGATGCATCCTCAAAATATATGCTATTTCCTGTTTGACCTTTATTATGAAATGATGTGTTTCTACTTAAACCTTGGTTGCCTTATTTCATGATGCTCTTTCTCTTCGATGACTATCAAATTGACATGATGTATTTATTTATTCATGGTATAAATACAATACAATACAATACAATACAATAGCAGAGTTGGAAGGGACCTTGGAGATCTTCTAGTCCAACCTCCTGCCTAGTCAGGAAACCCTATACCATTTCAGACAAATGACTATCCAACATCTTCTTAAGGACTTCCAGTGTTGGGCCATTCACAACTTCTGGAGGCAAGCTGTTCCACTGATTAATTGTTCTAACTGTCAGGAAATTTCTCCTCAGTTCTAAGTTGCTTCTCTCCTTGATTAGTGTCCACACATTGCTTCTTGTTCTCCCCTCAGGTGCCTTGGAAAATAGTTTGACTCTCTCTTCTTTGTGGCAACCCCTGAGATATTGGAAGACTGTTATCATGTCTTCCCTAGTCCTTCTTTCTATTAAACTAGACATACCCAGTTCCTGCAACCATTCCTCATATGTTTTAGCCTCCAGTCCTCTAATCATCTTTGTTGTTTCTCTGCACTCTTTCTAGAGTCTCCACATCTTTTCTACATCATGGCGACCAAAACTGAATGCAGTATTCCAAGTGTGGCCTTATCAAGGCCCTATAAAGTGGTATTAACACTTCACGTGATCTTGATTCTATCCCTCTATTTATGCAGCCTAGAACTGTGCTGGCTTTTTTGGCAGGTGCTGCACACTGCTGGCTCATATTTAAATGGTTGTGCACTAGGACTCCAAGATCCCTTTCACAGTTACTACTATTGAGCAAGGTGCCACCTATACTGTACCTGTGCATTTTGTTTTTCTTGCCTAAATGTAGAACTTTACTCTTTTCACCATTGAATTCCATTTTATTAGATAGTGCCCAATGTTTAAGTTTGTCAAGATCCTTCTGGATCTTAAGCCTATCTTCTGGAGTGTTGGCTATTCCTCCCAGCTTGGTGTCATCTGCAAATTTGATGAGTTCCCCATTTATTCCCTGATCCAAATCATTGATGAAGATGTTGAAGAGTACTGGGCCTAAAACAGAGCCTTGGGGTACTCCACTGCATACTTCCCTCCATGTAGATGCAGTTCCATTGAGGATTACACGTTGAGTGTGGTTGGTCAGCCAGTTACGAATCCATCTGGTGGTGATGCTGTCTAACCCACATTCTTCTACTTTATCTAGTAGTAGGTTATGGTCTACCTTATCAAATGCCTTACTGAAGTCCAAGTAATCGACGGCATTCCTCTGGTCCACTAATTTTGTCACATTATCAAAGAATGCAATAAGATTAATCTGGCATGATCTGTTTTTGACAAACCTATGTTGGCTTTTGGCTATTACTTTGTTTGCTTCTGGGTGTTCACTAATTTGTTGCTTGATTATCTTTTCCAGAATCTTTCCTGGTATTGAGGTCAGGCTGATAGGTCTATAGTTTCCTGGATCTATTTTTTCCATTTTTTTGAAGATGGGAACCACATCAGCTCTTTTCCAGTCCTCTGGTAGTTCCCCGGTGTTCCAGGATCTCTGAAAGATATAGTTCAGTGGTTCTGAGATCTCGTCTGCCAGTTCCTTCAGAACCCTGGGGTGTAATCCATCCGGTCCTGGTGATTTGAACCTGTCTAGGGTAGACAAGTGCTCACTTACCATTTTTTTCCCTATTTCAACTTGTGTTCCTAATCTGATTTTTGTGGTGCTGTTTTTGATAGGTTGGACTGTTTTATCCCTTTGGGTAAAGACAGATGTAAAAAATGAGTTAAATAGTTCTGCTTTCTCCCTGTTGCTTGTCCCCTTCTTGCCACTTTCTCCCAGCAATGGACCAATTGTTTCCTTAACTTTTTTTCTTGTTTTTAACATGTTGGAAGAAACTTTTTTGTCATTTTTTACTTTTGTGGCAAGACTTTCTTCATTGTGAGCCTTAGCTTTCCTCACTTCATTTTTACAGGCTCGGGCTATTTGCTGATATTCTGCCTTAGATATGTCCTACTCTTTCCACTTTTTATACTTATCTTTTTTGTCTTTCAATTTGTCAGAGAGTTCTTTATGCAGCCATGCTGGTTTCTTTTGGGAGCTGTTATTTTTCTTCTTCATTGGTATTGTGCTAGACTGGGAGTTTGTAATCTCATTTTTCAAAATTTCCCAAGCTTCTTGAGTTGTTTTCCCCTTGAGGAGTCTCATCCATGGAATTTTTCCCACGTTCCCTCTAAGTTTATTGAAATAGAAACTATCCAAAGTTTCATAGTCTTTTCTGGGCATTTTTAAGTGAGTATATGGATGAAAAACATTTTCAATCAGCTCAATTTGACTGCAGGTTCAATGTGATGATTCTGCATTTATTTGTTTTATTATTTGTGAAACAAACTTATACTTTTGCCTATCTTAACCAATATAATACTGAGGTGAACAGGATACAATACAATACTGAGGTGAACAAGAACATGAAAACATAATGAATAAACAAAAACTGTCAGAAAGCTAACCTAGGCATCTTTAAAACTGTATTCAGTAACATAAAATAAAATACACCTGTGTTGGGTTAGTCCTGAAAAAAGTAGATTAAGTTTTATATTTTTTACATTTATTTTAACCACTATCTCTCAATTTTTTTCTGCACTTACATATTATATGTCAAGGAACTGTGCAGCTAGTGTCCCAATGGAGCCAGATATATTGACATGAACTTGTAGTTTTATATAAATAAATATATATTTACATCTATATATACAGCAAACTACTATATTTTTCGGAGTATAGGACACACCTTTTTCTCTCAAAAAAGAGGGTGAAAATCTGGGTGCGTCTTATACACTGAATACAGCATTTTTGGCCTCCAAAAACCCCAACCCATTGGCAAAAATGGCCATGCATAGCCTTTAGAAGGCCTCCAGAGTGCTCCGGGGGCTGGGGAGGGCAAAAATGAGTGAAAAATAGGCTGTTTTTGCTCATTTTTGTTCCCCAGCCCCCAGAAGCACTCTATAAGCCTCCTAAAGGTTATGCATGCCCTTTTTGACAAAAATGGGCCCATTTTTGCAAAAAAAATGGCCGTTTTCAGGAGGTCTGCAGAGTGCAAAAACTTTTTTTTATTTGCCTCTTCAAAATCTTGATGCGTGTTATACTCCAGTGCTCTTATACTCTGAAAAATACGGTAGATGTTTAGAAGGAGCATCATGAGGTAAATCACAGAGCATACAGGGCACACAGAAGAAAAAGGCAGGAAAAAGGGAAACTCCCACTCCAAAACAACCAATCACAGTACAGATTGCCTCACACAGGGGCCAGCACTCTCCAACCAATCAATAACTGTGCCTTCTGGCTCACTGCACAACCCCACCACTCCAGCTACTAAATTTAAATATTTTAACATCTTGCTAAGAGGGAATGGCAAAACAAATGCGCGCGCGCACACACACACACACACACACACACACACACACACACACACAACCAGTATTATTTATCAATTCATAAATGGAATACAGCAAATACTTGAGTTATAATTCCCCAATCAACATGTTAACTGGAGATAATGTCTTCCAACACATATAGGTTCCACCACAAAACCGCGATGACCTTATCCGCGCCGACATAAGTGCGGAGGCAAATCCGCGGCGTCCGAAGCACTAAGAAAAAAACGACCCTACCGCCGCGACAACAGCGCGGTGACAGAAGGACATTCTACATGCTTCGTTCTTTGCCTCCAAAGGTAGCCCTCCTCCTCCAACTGACAGCGGCAGCGGGCACGGGGCAAAGCGGGCTGCCCAGCAGCAGCAGCCCGCGGGAAGGGTCCAGCTCAGCCACGGGGGGCAGCAGGAAGCGGAGGAGGACACGGCAGCGGCGGCGGCTGAGGCTCTCCCGGGCCGGCGAAGCGGGCTTGCCTGGTGGCAGCGGCCGCCCATCCAAGGAGATGTTGTTGAGGAAGAAGAGGGCGGCCTGCCTCTGCCGGGCAAGCCCACTTCGCCGGCCCCGGGAGAGCCTCAGCTGGTGCCGCTGCTGCGTCCTCCTCCGCCGCCAGCGTCGGCAGCCCTGCTCGGGCCCCCCGCGGGCTTCCTGCTGCCCCCCGCGGCTGAGCTGGACCCTTCCCGCGGGCTGCTGCTGCTGGGCAGCCCGCTTTGCCCCGTGCCTGCAGCCGCTGTCAGCTGGAGGAGGAGGGCTACCTTTGGAGGCAAAGAACGAAGTATGTAGAACGCCCTTCTGTCGCCGCGCTGTTGTCCCCGCGGTGATGACACGCGATGATGACGTCGCGACTTTAGTGACGCGATTTAATCTCCGCTATTTTGCGTAGCGCGGTTTTGTCGTGCCACGCACATATAAATGTTATTGGATAAGGGAAGATGAAAAATTAAGCAAAGAACTCAAATTGCTAGTGCTAGTTTTGTAGTTCCTGCAGTATTTATATGAATGTTAATCAAGAGCTATGTCACCTTGTATGATAATCTCTTTTTTGTTTTCTCAAAATGTGAAACCCTTTCAGGATTATAAATATTGAAGTCCAGCACCAGGAGACACCATATGTATCTCTTCAACTGGAGCCTAAGTTTTCAGAAACCCTAATTTCTTTTAAAAAAAACAACGCCTAATTTATTTTAAAAAAAATGTTGTCATTGATTACCTTTCCCTCTAATAATGACATAAATGATGAGATACTCCAATTTTGTTTTTGTTTTTTTATTTTACTTACAAATTTAGGGCCATCTATTGATTGTTGAAAAATATGATCAAGGATGAAGAAGACTAAAAATGTTCAGCATCATTTAAAATGTCACAGAATATTAAAAAATTGCTTCAGAGGAAGAGTTAGACCCCCCACCCCATATGTATACAGTATATGGGAAATTGTGATTCTGCTCAGCCAACAGACCAAATACTTCTGGTGTTCATTATATGTGAATGTTTTCATGTACTGTACAAATGCATAAAACTATTTACCTTTAAGTGGTTGAGATGTAACGTTTGTTATATCGTTTTAGCCATTGTCTATCCACTGCAGGATGAAGGCCTCTTCTGTATGTTTCCAACCAATATAGTCTTAAACTTTCTTTTGCCAACTGGGCTCACAATACTTGTTGATGTTGTCGATCCATCTTGTTTTAAGTCTTATATCTTAAATTCCATCATTTTGTTATATGCAGACCAATTATTTGCTATTGAATTAACAGTTAGATTACACAATCAGATTAATCCATTGAATTAATATTATTAGTACTTTACAAATACATAACAAACAAAACAGAACATTTGTAAAATGTATTTGCAAAGTATTAATAATATTCTACTGATTAATTTGATTGTGTAACCTGACTGTTAATTCAATAGCAAATAATTGGTCTGCATATAAGAAATACATCATTTAAAATATAGTCCTATGCAAGCTTCTATGGATGTAAGTTGTAGTATAGTAGTATAATAGTATAGCCTTTATTGTCATTGTACATCATATGTATACAATGAAATTAGTTTTAGCCTCACTGGTACAATCCATGACAACAAATACAAACAACATAAATAGTAACAAGAATAATTCCTATGCAAGTAATTGGGAAAAGAAAGAAAAGAAAAACTCGTCATATGTTTCCATGTGTGCATGGATTGTTTGTGGTTGTGTTTAAGAGTCTGACAGCCAAAGGATAGAAACTATTTTTTAAAATCTATTTGTTCCCCTGGCTATGCTTTGATGTCTTCTGCCCGATGGTAAAATTGCAAAGAGACACTGACCAGGGTGTGAATCATCTCTAAGTATCTTCCTTACTCTGCTAAAGCAGCGAGACCTGGTGATGTCATCCGGTGGTCTTAGAGGGCAACCAATGGTTTCTTATGCCGAATTGATTGCTCTCTGTAGTGCCTTCCTGTCCACAGCAGTTAAACCAGCATACCATACTGTAATGCAGTATGTGAGGACACTTTCTATTGTAGACCAATAGAAAGAGGTCATCTGCTGTCGTTCCACCTGATTTTTTAGCAGGACTCTAAGGAAATGAAGTCTTTGTTGGGCTTTGCCAATCACCAGGAACATGTTGTTTCCAAGTGAGATCTTGACTAACAAGCACTGTCAAGAATTTAAAAGAGGAAACCCTCTCCACATAGCCCCCCCTCAATAATATACTGGGTCAGGTTCCTCTATGGGTTCCACCACAAAACTGCGGTAGACTAAAGCGCGCTCGACGAAAGCGCATACCTGACGTCATCACAGCGCGACAAAAACAGCATGCTGTGAGCGGTAAAGTTAAAATTAACGCGTAAACCTAAACCTAACCCCCCCAAACCTAACCCTAAACCTAACCCTAAACCTAACCCTTAACCTAACCCTAACCCTAACCCTAAACCTAACCCTTAACCTAATGCTAAACCTAACGCTAACCCTTAACCTAACCCTAAACCTAACCCTAACGCTTAACGTAACCCTAAACCTAACCCTAAACCTAACCCTAAACCTAAACCTAACCCTTACCTTTATGTGAATCAGCTTGCTTTAAAAGCGCTTTTTAAAGCACCCTTTTTTCTCCGCGGTCGTATTTGTCACCCTGCTGATGACGTCAGGTACGTGCTTTAATCGGGCGCGCTTTAGTGGACCGCGGTTTTGTTGTGCCACGCCTCTATGTGCTTCCAGAAATCCAGCACCATCTCCTTTGTCTATTTAGATGTAAGTTGTTTTTTGAGCACCATGAGGATACCTTCTGGACTTCTTCCCTGTATGCTGATTCATCCCTCCAGTTAGGAGATCCAGAACCATTGTGTCATCTGAAAACTTTATTATGATGTTGGATGGGTCAGAGGATATGCATATATCAGAGCTTATCAGAAGATAAGTTCTAAAATTATTAATTTTTATTACAGTAGCTTAGACTGAGATTCTACACATGCCTTCTTGAAGGTCAGTCCTCATCAACTCAGTAGAACTTTCTAAGTAGATTCATGAGTAGATACTGATAGACATTTAACAGCTGTCTAATAAAAACATTCTTGGCAATGATTTTTTTTAAAAATGGAAATACATTTAAATTTTGAAGGATGAATGTGTTTAACAACATACATTGGCACCATTTCAGCTTAATCTGTGGTGCAATATTTAACATATACTGAATATCTTCACTTATTAGTCAGCATTTCTGAATGATTCAATCGTGGAAGGATATGATTGGCCAAGTCATGATACTTCTATGCATGATATATTGTGTAAAAGAGCTTAGTTTGTAAGCTATCTAAGGCTACCCTACATCCAAATTAGTAAATAAGCAGGGAAAAAACTCTTCATTGAACCCTGAATGTGAGGGTCAGAATAAGATTCAGCAAAAGTGAAATACTTTACCTATAATATTTCTGGGTCCTTAAGAGTGTGGTGGGAAGGAAATGTAGATATATTCATTCACAGGTGTCAAACTCACGTTGTAACGTGACATATCACAACTTTCCCCCTTTGCTAAAATGGGGTGGGCGTGGTCAGTCCCTGACACATCCAGCCCATGGGCCAGGAGTTTGACACCCCTGCATTAATCAAAATATGTGAAGTCCATTTGGAAGTCAAGCTACTTTAGGGATATACTTTTTTAAAAAAAAATTCATTTTCATAACATATACACATGTATACTATTACATAGCCAAAATCGTATTGTGTTATTAAATGTTTACATAAATTCATCTTACCATCAACTCCCAAAAATGATTATTGGCTCTTCTGCTCTCCATATACCATATTTGTACCCTATCAATCACATTCTTCTCCCCCTCTCCTCCCCCTCCCTACCTCCTTTCTTCCCTCTGTCATCCTTCCCTTCTCTACTTCCCCTTCCTCTCTCCTTCTCCTCTCTCCCTTTTCCACTCCTCCTTTCTTTCCTTCCCCTCCCCGCCTCTCTCCTATCACTATCTTCTTCCCTTACCTCTCTCCTCTGCTTCACACTCTTCCTCTCATTTACTTGGTGTATTTCAGCCTCTGAGCAGCTCCATTTTATGTTGATGGTATTTATAATTCCTTTTCAATATACATATTTAATTTTAACATATATCTTCCTCCTCCTTTTTTTAAAGAAATAGTACAAAAAAGTATATGTATACATATACAGTCATTGTGCCTTTAAACACTCCACCCCACCCACCCCCAGACTAATTTTGGCTGAGATGAAGACCTGGTTACAATTCCCAACTATTCTCATCATTATATTTATATAATGAGGCATACACTTTTCATTCAAATATTAATTTGTGTTGTGAGATAATATTCTGCTAGTTGGGCTAATGTAGCTTTATCAACCCTTAAGCAATAAGATTTGTGGCTTTTTATAGCAAGAACCTTCTCAAAAATAGCCAAGCCACACCCACAGAATAAGCACTTCAAGAATGCAATTATGTTCTGCTTTTCAAAAGTAAAGAGAAAATAGGTGGATGTTTGCATTTTATTTCATTACATAGCAAAACAAAACCATATCTTATGTTTTATAGGAAGTATGTGATTTTTTTTTTAAAAAAAATGAACTGCAGCTGCTTTTTTTGTGGATGGGAGGGGGAAGGCACAAAAAGGATCAGCAGATGCCATGGCATAGATGGAAAAACATTGGCAAGGAAAGGAGGATAGGCTTCTTTCCAAGCTGGAAGAAAGCCAAAGAAGATTCCAGACAGACAAGAACCACCTGTTAAGAGATCAGGGCTGGCAGAGACTTCAAACACGAGGAAGAGTTGATTCTATTGATCATTTTAGTAAACATAATGAACACGGATACAGAAAGCAAAGAGAAGAGAAGGGTTGGGAGTGACTGGTAAGTTTTCTTCCAGTACTTGAGGGACTGTTACAAAGAGAAGCGGGTCAATTCATTGTGCAAAGCACCTGAAGGCAGTACAAGAAGCAATGAATGGAAGCTCACTAAAGAGAGATCCAACCTGGAACTAAGAATAAATGTCCTGGCAGTACAATTTAACAATGGAACAGCTTGCCTGCTGGAGTTGTGAGTGCTCCATCACTGGAGGTCTTCAAGAAAAGATTAGATAGCCATTTATCCAGAATAAAATAAGGTCCCCTATCTTGGGGCAGGGGGTTATTGCAGCAAGTTCACTAAAATAAGTTAGTTTTTTAAAATCTTTGTAGTCATACTTCACTTGTGAAAGTCAGCATGATATAAAGGAGAAATCCCTAGATAGAAGAAGACCAAGACATACGGGTGACTGGGTGATATTGGGTCAGTTGCTTCTTTCTCAGCCATAGACTGGGAAGAAGTTCCAATATCTCAGGGGATGCCACAAAGAAGAGGGAGTCAAGCTATTCTCCAAAGCACCTGAGGATAGAACAAGAAGCAATGGGTGGAAACTAATCAAGGAGAGAAGCAACTTAGAACTAAGGAGAAATTTCCTGACAGTTAGAACAATTAATCAGTGGGACAGCTTGCCTCCAGAAGTTGTGAATGCCCCAACACTGGAAGTCTTTAAGAAGATGTTGGATAATCATTTGTCTGAAGTGGTATAGGGTTTCCTGGCTAAGCAAGGAGTTGGAATAGAACAGCTCCAAGGTCCCTTCCAACTCCTATTCTATTCTATTCATAAATAAAGCATCTGCCTCCCAGCTTGCCCTGGATTATGTTAATAGATTATAGTATATAATCTTTAGTGAAGAAATCTCATCCTGGAGTGAATTGATTCAGGATGATGATAATAATGAATTGTGCTGTCAAATTGTAATCCTATACATTTCATTGAATTGCAGCATATGCAGCCTTTTGAAAATAAAACCTGAACAATAAAGCTGAATTTTAAACCTAGCTTTACTAAAGCCTGTGAAAAACATAACAATGGCAGATTCAGACACAAAATAATTTGTACACTTTTACAAGGATGTTCTATCATTATCTTCCTAATCATACAATATATGCAGTGGCCTGAATTGTCCTAGGAAATTGCAAGCCATGTTAATTTCAAGGTGTTTTTTTTTATAAATCAGGATGTCTTAGTAGACCGCAGCCCTGGCCAGCTTTGTCTGTGACTGGAAACTAAGGAAGGTTACACCTGATTAATGTTTGCAGGGAAGACTGTGTGGGACTCACTGGGCTCTAGATCAGGGGTGTCAAACTCACAGCCCATGAGCCGGATGCATCATGCACTGGCTACCCCCACCCCCATTTTAGCAAAGGGGGGAGAATGCCATGTGACATATGCCCCATGACAACAATGTGTCATCGCAAGTTTGACACGTTGCTCTAGATTAGCCTGGCAAGTTACAAAAATAAAAATAAACCTAGTACTATATTATTGCCAATAAATTTGTATTGATTCATTCCTGAGGTCACCAGGATTCAAACTGTTGCTGAAACACAGAATAGAGGAAATTCTGCATCTCATAGCAACCACTTTTTGAAAAATCTATAAGCACATAACATTACTATAGGACAACATGTTGTGGTTATTGTTAGGACTGCTGCTAGGCAGTGAATGTTTACACTTTTCTATTTATGTCAGCCAAACATAAATCCCAGAGTTCATTAAAACTTACTCCTAGAAATATGAAGTTGTATAGCTTGGAACAACTTTTATAGATTTGACTTTTTAACTGACCATATCCAAATGTTAGTTGAAGAATAGGCACTTTCCAGAAATTTTCATCTTTGCAAAAGATTGTGTGACTGTCCAAAATGGGAAGAATACAGTTTTGTCAATTTTCCATTCTGCATCTCATAAAATAGTAGTTATTCCTAGTTACAATGTTGATCTCCATGATTTTGTTTCAATGCTACTAAGTCTATACAAAGTTATCAACAGTTATAGTTGAAAGATTTCTATACCATACCACTTTTCTGTTCAGGTTTGATAGACAATAAAAAAGCAAACCATAGAAGCATTCTAATATTAAAACACTGGAACTTTTTATGGATCATTTGGACCGAAATCTATGACTTCATTTTCTTTATCTTCTTAAAAGTTGTAATCGACTGTATGTTACGGCTAAGAAATTGTTAATAATAACTTGCAGTTCTAAACAAGGACCGCTGGCAACAGGATCTCCAAACGCTTTATACCCCTTTTGCCAGCTTGTCATTCTCTGCACCGACTTGTACTTTCTGCTCAATGAAAGACAATAGTTAAGCGTCTCCCCCGCCCGCGTCCCCGTCTATTTTTCCGGGTTTTATAATATGAAATCCGCCAAAATGCATTCATGCGGGGTTTCCGATTAAACTGTTTTGGAAATAAAGTTTTGCGAGGGGGTATCCTTTCCATACAGGGGTAGTGGGGGCGGGGGAGAAGGAGGGGAATGTATAGAGATTAGGGATGTGGCACAAAAGGACGCGCGTGCCATTCAACCGGGCGCAGCTAAGTCACAAGGAACTACGCTAAGCGAGACCTCGTCAACTTCGGGGAAGTTCCGAGGCAACCTTTGAAAAGGACCCCTAGTTCTCCCGGAGACTCTCGCCACCAATGAGCGCCGAGTATGGAAATTGAGGGGCGGGGCTTGCGAGTGGGATGACGCTCGGCAGCGAGCCATTGTGAAAGCTTCCTTCGGCTTAAAGGGAGCGAGGATGCGTGTTCCACCCCCCCCCCCGCGCACCCCTCCCGCCCACCAGGAAACAACATCTGTTAGGAATGACAGCTCCTTGTTTTGAGCCCTTTGTTTGCAAGTGTCTCCCGTTGCTGAAGGCTCACTCAGCACTCGTTGTCGGGGAACGGTCTCCTCTCTGGCCGCATCTCCCTTTCCCAAGCTATTTCTCCTCCCCTAAACTTTGCAAACTCCGCAGCTTTAAGGCAACCTACACAGACACACACACAGAGAGAGAGAGACACTCAACAACACTAGAGAATCTACTGTGCACCCTAACCCTGGACGGGACAAGTGTGTGAAATAATCCCCATCCCCATAAAAAGATTTCCCGGGAAATAGTTCTTGGATTTCTCTGGGCAAGCCCATCAGAAGGGGCTCTCCCCCCCCTGCCCTCCCCAAAGGGGACAGTAGCGGGGGCCGGCCTTTCGCCCGCCCCGGAGCCGGGAGACGCGGCGGATCGTCCCCTTCCACCTCTCCCCCTCCTCTCCCCGGTGGGTCTTTGGAACTCGTTCGCATGGCAGTCACGTCCGGCAGTGGGAGCGTCGCTGGGGCTTCATCGAGTGATGAGAGAACAGACGTCAAAACGGCCTTATGAATATTGATGCGGAGGCAAGGCTGCTTTCGTAAAGGAGCAGAAGGAAGCAAGATGGCTGCCCTTTAGGATTGGATCGACAGATTGCTTTGGCTGGAGTCGGCGAGGCGGAGGGACTGTCGAAGGAGGTCAGAACCCTTCCCGCGTCCTTTCTTTCTCTCCCTCCTTCTTCCTTTCTCTTTCCCCCTCCCTCATTCACCCTGCCTTCTCCTGCCTTTCCCTTCTCTGCGTTCTCCGTCGAGCTTTGTGGCATGACTTAAAGACTGTTTTTTCTTGGAGGGGAGGGGAGAAATGGGGAAAGCCCCCCACTCAACTCTCCGAGCCTGCAGTACTAAGTACAAAGGTGGTGGTGGGGCGACGAGAGAAGGGAAAATTATAGGTGTCAAATAGGAACATGGCTGTCAAGTAGGGTTTTTTTTAAGCGAAGGTTTAAAAGAGGTTCCTCGCTCGCTCGCGCGTTTCTCTTCCCCCTTTTTCTCTCCGCGTCGCCGTCGCCTGGAGAACTTTGCTACTGAGCTCCTGCAACCCCGGAGGGGTGGCTGGTTATTCCCCTCCGTTTCCAGCGAAGTCACGCTTGTCATTTTGAGAAAGTTCCTGCTTTTATTTAAGTTGCGCTTCTCCTCCCTTTCTTTCTGCCTTCTCTCTCTTCCTCCGCCCTTTAAATATATGCTTCCCGTTCACACACGTGCGGACCTCTCCATCGCTTTGGCTTTATTCTGGAAAGCGTCTCCTAAGTGGGGGTGTGTGGGAGCACTTTGGATGGGAGCTTAAAAGAAACCGGGGAGGGGACGACGACGGGACGAGGGCACAGAAATCAATGGCTGGGTGAGCTGGACAAAACTTTTCAGCATTTATCGGGGTTTTTTTTCTTTTTAAAAGTGGCGGGTGGGCGAACTCTGTTTAGAGAAGTCTCTTGAGCTTTCTGTTTGCTGGGGCAGAAAGCGGGTGGGCTGGCGAATTTAATATTATTTGGTTAATCTTTGGTGAGATGATTATTATTATTATTATTATCATCATCATTATTATTATCATTATTATTATATATGCAAGCGTTTCTCCTGGGTTTGTATTTTTCATGACTGCACCTTCATTTTGGTTTACCAGTGAGTGACAAGCAGACACAAAGACAGGCGCAATGCAAGGGGGGGGGGGGTGGCCGAAGGGAAGAAAAGAGAGAGATTTGTGGAGTTTTGAGGACTAGATAGAAGGTCAGCGCGCTTGAAGACACTGAGGTGCCATCCGAGGAGAGAAGAGAATTGGAAAGAATTGGAAACATTAAGGTCGTTCCCCCTTCCCCCATTGAACAGTATCGTCCCCATTATCTATATTAGGGCTATTATATTTTGTCATAATAACTGCTGGCCTGTTTTCCGCGTGGGCTCCAGAAAAACACAGAAACACGCATCCCTCAAAAATGATGGCCCCGTGACAAGCTCATAAATAATATTGGCAAGGAATGCTCCATTCAAAATGCTTCATTTTAACACTGGGAAAAAGAAAAAGAAATCCCAGCCACCTCTTCAGTGATACTTTGGATGTGTAATGGAAGCCTTTATAACATTGTTTCCAACCGAGCTAAGTTTCCCCCAAAGCTAATTTATGTGCAGGTCAGCTTTGTGAAGAGAAGGGAAAAAATGTGGATTCAGCTCTCTATCATGGGTACAGTATTCTTTCTGTGACTGTTTATGGGGGTTAGAGATAAGGAAGGAAGGGAGCGAGCTGAGCCGAGGCTTACAGACACATTCACTCTTAATGATCTCATTTGGAGTGTTTCCTCCCTCCCCTCCCACAGTGAGCATATGCAGATGCAAAAGCTGATACTACAACATGGCAAGTGATGTAAGAGAGAGATTTGCTTCATATTTTTTAAAATGGAGACAAATCTCTCCATTTAGAGAAAGGCAGGGCTGTTGTTTGTCAGCTAATGAGGCCATTGTATTTGCATTTTAATAGCCAGCTAACATTGGAAAGGGGGTGGGAAGACAGAATAGTGGGTAGCTTGTAAATTCATTTGCTTAATTGAATGTGTATTTTGTGATGGCACGCTCAGTGAAGAAGGGGACATTACAGGGCTTATTTGTTAAACAAATTCAGCAGATAGATGTTAATGGTCAAGGATCACAAAAAGTCTCAGTTATAGGGGGTGATAAAAAGCATAGACATTCACCTCACCAGATATCCCCAAAAAAAACATTGCATGCTGCAAGTCACCTTTCCCAATTTTGCCATCCTTCTTGAAGTTAACAAGCTGCAGACTTTTTAGAGTGCATCCTGAATGGCTGAGATAAAACCGCTTGGGTTGTTTCAGTTACAGTACACTTGGCCATTATTCTGTGAATTTAAGAATTAGCATTTCCCCTTCTTTCTCAAAACCGGCAATAGAAGTTGCTAGATTTATTGAAATATGTCAATTATAGATAGGTGTCAATACTTTTATTTTGAAGAAAGCTATTGATGGCCCCTTGGTACACCTAGCTTCTTTATCCATGACTGAATTGATCATAAGGCTGTTAAATGTATGTACCAAGCTTTTATGAAACTTAACTATTAAAATCTTTAAATATTTGGATCTTGAATGCTTCTGCCCACATACTGCCTTTTTTAGTTAGAAAGTCCAGCACAAGATCATACTTGAAAACTCAGTATATACACAATAATCCTGTGCGTTACAATATAGTTCATGTCCTCAATTACTGTTGTAGATTTCACATGCATGGATGCATAGTCTGGATAGTAGTACCAATACACATGTAGTAAAATAAGTAACTAATTACTTTCTGCTCACCATGTTCTCTGCTTTAACCTAAAGTTAAACTAACGGGAACCAACGTCCAATCTGAGATCTCAGGTTAATGGGGTTCAGGCAGAACATGCTCATCAATTCTTAGTTGCTTTTTCATGCTTATTTCCTCCCAAGCTTCCTCTAAATGTTCCTCGTGTTTCTTTTGAGGTTTAGCGCAATTGGTGGTTGTTTTCCATTGATTGACAGAATTAGAAGAGCCTCTGTAATCTTAAGAGAATGTTATTTTTTCTTAATTTGGAGATAACTTTTTGTTGCCTTTCCGCCAAAGCTAATAATTGATGGCATCCTTGAAAACTTCCCCTCCCTCAAACGCTTTTAATTTTCAATTAGCACCTTGGGACTATCTACATGGCCCTTGGCTGTTCAGAAATAGACAGATGTGTTCCATCTGAAATGGTTGAGTCTAGTGTTCCTGAAGTTCCAAACAATATGAAAAGTAGTTATAAGCCTCAATACAGTTAAGTGTATAGAGTAAATATCAAATATATTTCCTGCTTATCACAGAATGCCATTGAAAATATTTCTTTAGAGGAAAGGGCTTTATCATGGTATGAAGCATCTTACAGAGTTTTTGAGGATATTTAATTTACAATATGTTTTACAGGGGGAGAAAGTATGTGTGTTGGGGGAAGGAAGGAATGTATTACTTCTTTGAAAATATTAATATTTTTTCAGTAGGTAGGTTAAAAATAGTGATCTTTTTTCACCAAGCATAAGATAACTGCACTGTTTTTGTTCAAGAACAAAATGAAACTACGCATTAGTGACTTGATCTTCTGGCCACAAATGTTGCATTTCATGAACTATTATTGTGAACAATAATTTTAACATTGGTAATAATGACATAAGCATATTCTAGCTGCAGTCAGTGAGGCTTTCTTTTGAATTTTTATCTAACCTGAAGCTGACACCATCCAAATTAATTGGAAAATTCAGAATATCTATACAACATGGTTTTGCCAAATAAATGTGCTTTGGGCTTACTGATATTATTCACTCACGCAATCACCTACTCACTCACTCATTCATTCATTCACTTCTATTAGATTTATAGCCCACATATTGTTCAGGAAATCTTCCATTTTCTTCACAGCAACAACAATCCCATGAGGTAAACTCAATTGTAAATGACTGACTCAAAATCATGCAATGAGCTGCCGGGAGTCGGGTCTCCCTAGTTCTTGTCCAACACCTTAACTCCTACCCTGTAATAGCTTTATTGTTGTTGTCAAAAACATTTTTACCACTAAGATTCCATTGAAAACAATGATTACACATTGCATTAAAAAGACCTCTTAAAATTCTCGTCTTATTCAGTTGTGTGTTCTATTGAATAAAATGAATGCTTCAAAGTGCACAAACTGTACAACTTGATTAAAGTTTATCTTTACCGCATATCTAGCTTTTAATTTCTGACCACAGTCCTTTTCTACTTTATAATTACAGAGTCTTCATGAGGTTACTTTATTCAGAATTACTTCTGAAAGTCTGAGTAATTGTTGTGTTGGCATAAATACTATAGAAGAAATATAAACTTAATAGGTTCCTGCTTGAAATTCAAATAGGCATAAGAAGTTGTTGAAATTAATGTTGGCAAAAGGTTTTATACCAAATATTATTGCTCTTATTTTATGGAGAATTTTCATACGGCAACCATATTCAGAATTCAGCAAGAACAGCTTTGCAACCTTATTCTTTTGCAAACAAATCTCTATATGCAATTAATGCAGAGGTGGGTTGCTCCAGGTTCGGCCCAGATTGACCGAACCAGTAGTGGCGGCAGTGGGAGGCTTCACCCACCCGCCCGGACACTTCTGTGCATGTGCGAGCACAAGTGAACCAGTAGTACTGGGATTTGAAACCCACCTCTGAATTAATAGATATGTTGACTAGCCTGTTCCTTATGGTTTAGCTATTATTAAATATTTTACTTTCTTTAAACTCTGAAAAATAACCCAAGAACATAAAGATATCAAACCACACATGTTTTATAGTTGTGATGATCTTGTAATAATCTTGGACAGATGAGCTTAAGCTTTATTAAGTATTTTTTAATCCATTACGTCCATGAAAATTCCAATCCCGGCAAGACCATAGAGATTCTTGATATTTATTTCATGTATATTTTATTTTTCTGCTAAAAATCTATGTTCAAGTATGTTACATTCTTAACCTTCATGTTACATCCAAATGTGGAATACATAGGTGGGAATGGGCCCTGGAATTGGAAAATTATATTACTCCATGAAAGTAAGTATATTGAAGAGTCGTGGTGGCATAGTGATTAGAATGCAGTATTGTAGGCTAACTCTGCCCCCACTGCCAGGAGTTTGATCCTGAGCGTCTCAAGGTTGACTCAGCTTTTCATCCTTCACAGGTTGGTAAAATGGGGACCCCAATTGTTGAGGGCATTATGCTGACTCTGTAAACTGTTTAAAGAGGGATGTAAAGCACTTTGAAGTGGTATATAAGTCTAAGTGCTATTGTCATACCAACTGCTATATTACCCCTACCATTAAATATATACCATTATATTGAACAATATATCACTACTTTCAAATCTTGTTGAAATTGAGTGACAAAATACTGTAAATTGCTCAAAACTAACTGCCAAATATTCTTTGGCCTATCAAAAATTAGTAGTAATGTTTTTGTGAGTGAAGATAGCCTAGTTTTACTATATCTGTAATTACTCTAGATGACCTCACTCAGCTGCTACAGCTTCAGCAATTTTCCCCCCAGGATTTCCTTTGTTATAGCATAGCTTTCTCACTTTAATATGGGCTATTACTGGCCAATTCTAAGTTACAGCATTTCCATCTGTATATTTACATAATCATAGAAAGGGTCATAGAGGCCCTGAAGGCCATCCCTCTGGTTAATTCAAAAATCCCAATTAAAGCTTTACAATAGATGGCTGTCCAACTTCAGTTTAAATGCACCCGGTGAAATGAATGCTTCTTTTCCAGGTGGCCTGTTCAGCTGTCTGACTTTTATGTTATTAGGAAGGTTTTCATCTCATCGAAGTGTAATTTTATTTCCTATATAAAATTATATTCCTTGTCCTCCAGTCTGGGATAATAGAGAATAATTTATGACCATCTGTGTATCTCTTTAATATATTTGAATAGTGCTATCATATCTCTACTCTGTGTCTTTCTCTTGGTTTTTAAAATACTTTTGAGTCATTTTAGGTGGTCAGTTTTAAAAAGACTTGATAAACTATCTAAGAAACATGAGGTTATGGTCACAAATTAATTCATCTTAGAAGATAAAATTATTGATTTATTTCTGTTTCCTGATTGCTGCAAAGGCATTTTGCCAATTCTTAGTGCTGTGACATCATTCAAAAAGGCAATTTGCTTGACATGCTGCTTCTGAAACGCAGTGGGATGCATTATGAATCATAAAAAATTGACTGCAGTCTGAATCAGAAATACAATAATCATATGACTAGATAGAAACTAAAAAGGATTTTTGCATATGTATATCTACTGTTTCTAAGACTGGCAGGTAACAGCACATATACAGTATTTTACTTGACCTATAGAAACTTAGTTCAGATTTTTTAAATGGTGCTGATATTACTGATTCTATGTTGTGTATTGTACAGAATTGAAAAGTATCTTCTCTGCATTGGAGCTCAGATGTTATTTTCCATTTCCAGAACTTATAGTAGCTGCCTGAATGATAAGCACCAGCATCTGTCAGTCCTGATCTATATTAGTTACTAAGAATTTGAAATATTAAAGAAGGGCTATCCAATTTGATTCTTCCTTTTATACACGAATGAACCTATGAACTATGGCCTTAGGCAAACTACTTTCTATTGAGCTCCAGATTCTTTTATTATACAGAAAGCTACTTGATAATGAATTAGATCGTTAGGAATATCCAGTATAGTATTAGGTGGCTACGGTTATCTACCACTGATGGATAGAGATTTATATAAACAAGAGACTCTCCTATCCTGGTATATCAAGATATAATTTGCAAAGTTCTGCAAAACCAGAACTTTCTATTCTATTAAGTTTCTTCATTATCATACACTTTTGATTAGGTAACATAAACAGTTTTCCTTTAGGTTATCTCATTGTAGTAATCCTGTAGCAGCTGAACAGTTGTGAAATAACTGAATTTGTATGACGTAGAAAATATGGACTATAGAACTTGATACCCAATGGATCTTCTGCACATCTTTATAGAATCACAAGACTGATGGCCTCTTTTACAATACTTGTAATATCTCACTGCCCATCTTTGAATGAATCTCCATTAGAAGGAAATTAAGTCTTGCTTTTCAGCAGATGGTGGCCTGAAAAGTATTAATACATTGATTAGGTGTCTTAACAGAGTGTATGCCTTTTGTGTGTCTATATTATGATTATTTCAGTAATAATACAGAAGTAATGTATATTATACAGTACTTTGCCATTGGTGTAATTACAACTGAGGTAACCGTTTTCTTCATTTGCCTGAGGTATTTAAGGAAACTATAATATACGAGAATTGGGATATTTAGGTGATATTTAGGTCTAATACAATATATTGGAGAGGGATATTTAGGTCTAATACAGGGGTGTCAAACTTGTGTCGTGACGGCAGCGTCACATGAGCTAACAGGACTTCCCCCACCTTCGCTAAACCAGGCAAGGGCACGTGATGTAACTGACCCACGGGCCGTGAGTTTGACACCTCTGTTCTAGTATAATACATTAGAGAGTAAGTTGCCAAGCAGGCTGCAAAATATGGACGAAAGGCATTGTGGCTACAGCTATATATAATTATTCTCTTGAATGTATTCTTTTATCCCATATTGATATGGACTAGAGTAGTTTTCAGACTCTTTTTGATTGAACTTTGAAGACTTTGGTGTGAATCTTGAGCAGAAAGCATACTTTGAAATTTCATTTTTCAATGACATTAAATAAAGAGTGGTTAATAATATACAGAGTTTTGGTAGAAGTGGTAGATTAGTAATCATCCTATTTCCATGCCTATATTTTCCATGCTTTACAGGTAACTCCCAAAACATCTTATGTTGGAAGGGAACAGAACTCATTGAAAATATGTGTGTAGTCAATGGTTTAGTTGAACTGGAACGTGGAAAATATACAGGCAGCATATATGGGAAATAAATATAAATCATTTGTTATATGAGCCCTTCTCCAGAATACTGAACCTGAAAACACCTAAGTGTGGAAAAGAAAAGTAGGAATCTTCAGACATTTAGTTTCACAGCGGTGGAAAAAAAAATACAGGTAATCCTCGAATTACAGTGATTCATTTAGAGACCAAGGTTACGACTGCACTGAAAAAGTGACATAACTTTCACACTCACCACCATTGCAGCATCCGCATGGTCACATGATCAAAATTTGGGCACTTGGCAAGTGGCCTGTGTTTATGACAACTGCACTATCCTGGGATCATGCGATCCCTATTTGTAATCTTCCCAGCCAGCTTCCAACATGCAAAACCAATGATTCATTTAACAATTGCAATGATTAGCTCAGCAGTTGTGATAAAAGAAGATTGCAAAATGGGACAAAAACTGCCTTGCTTAACAATGGAAATCTAGGCTCAGTTGTGGTTGAGTCTTGACAATCTGTAAGGAATAGTGGCTTTAAACAACAACAAAATATTCCCACGAGGAATTACCCTGGTTCATAACGAAGTTTATTGAATGCAAACATTCCCAAATAAATATAAACTCTACAGCTGAATCTGAATGTTCTTCAATTGGTGAAGTCCTACTGTAGACATCTGTTGGAACAACTTGGTGCTTGGAAAAATAAAACTTTATTCTGATTTTAATTATTGGGGAGTTGGATCTATTGAATTCAACTGCTAATTAATTACCCTGCCCATGTTTTATGCCTGACTCACAGGAGAGAGCTTTTAGTCTCACTAGATCCAAAGTTTTGCTATCATATATGTACTCAGTATAATGTGTATACAAACACACTTTCTTTAATATAACATCAGCAAAGAAGAAACCAAAATGTTAATCAAAATTATCTACAGTATATAAGATTTTCTCTCACATGTATGTATGTAGTTCACATAAAATTTTATGCAACAATTTAAATAAAGTCTGACTTTATTTATTATAATTCCCCATATACAATCTGTGGTAATAAACAGCATGTATTTAAATTGTACATAAAGTAACATTACAGTAGGTCTTCAATCCACGGAATAACTGGCCCATAAATTTATCTTTCCACATTGACGAACTAATCTTTTGGTAAGTGAGTAAAGAATCCATTTCTATTGTCCATTAATAAATTTCCATGCAGGAGAAATACCAGAAAGAGCTCAAAAGGATATGAATGTCCAAAAATATTAAATCTCATATCAAAGTTAAAATAACACATATAATGACATTGAAGTTAGCAATTTTAGCTCTTGCAAATTCATATTTTAATGAAAAAGTATTTCATCTACTCCTTTTTTGCTCAACTCAATGGTATACTGTAAGTTGAATTTTAAAAAGAATATTCCTTTCCTCTTAATATACTTCACTGGTGATTTCCAGAAGAGTTGTGATTTTTTTCTAATGTTGCTGCCTGCCATTTATTGTAGTAATTACATTTGCTTAGTATATTTTCTGTAAAAAATTTCTGTTGCTGTAGAGATTAATCTTTTGGATTGTTAAAATGAGAATGAGAATTCAGTCAGACATAGATTGAGTGGAAATTTTTAATATCTTATTCCAGACAATAAAAGAATATTGTTCAGTTAGGAAATTGGCTGGCAACTTTTTAGCTTTAAATCCATTAAATGGCTTGGGACATAGTACAAATAGTTCTTTTAAAACTCCACCCCAGATGTTGGAGGGGGAAAACTTCGGATGTTGGAGAGGAAAGATGTAGGTGCTTTCTCTTTTCTCAGTCCAGAACTCAGAAGGGTATATAAGAAAACATACCAAACTAATTTTTAAAAATCCTTTAGGCTATTTTTGTTGTTGAGTATAAACATTGCTATGTTATTCTAAACAAGAACATTTCTATGATGAAGTAAGGGCATAGGGTTGTAGCAGGTCACTTCAACAAACGATCCAAATTTGTGGTGTCAAATGTATGCAGTGAGGCAGATCACATTCCAAATATGTACACATATTTTCATAAATGAATTCATATTTAATCTATCTGTATCATACTAACATGAACCCATAATGCTGATTTAGCAACTTGCATAAATCACTTTAACTGTATAATTGTCCAAAGAAAATGAACTTGCATCAATATTAGCACATTCTAAACTATTCTCCCATCATTTCTTTGGGCTGGAGAGATAGTATGCCTTAGTTAGAGGTTTTATATTTCCATCTTCACAAACTGCTACTATATCAATCTACATATCAATCTACATATCCCCAAACAAAAGTACAGTGAAAATAAAAGGAAATTGCCCACAAGGTTACTTCAGTGAGATTAGATTGAGGGTAATAAAAGAGCAATAATCAAACAGCATCTTTAATTTTTAATTTTAAACTCTCAAAATAAATTCCAGGCTTTTGTTTCAAACAATAATTTTGACTCCCACCACCCAACCTAAATGCACAGGTAAACCCTTGCATGTTTTTGTTAAGCTTTTTTATCTATTCTGGTACTAAATATATCTGTATTTTATTCTGTCTTCATATAACCCTTTTAGTAATCATTGAAGTTCGGTACTCAGTTTGGTCTTGTTTCAGAGTGAGGACAGCAAAACTAGTATTGTAAATGTCTGTCGTGCTTCCAGAATTCAAATACGTTCCATGATTGACCTTCCTGTAAAAAAAAAAAAAGTAAGATGTATTGCCTCTGTTCTACCATGGACGGAGTATTTGTTTTTCCCTATTCAGCATTTCTTCAGATCCAGGCAGAGTAAAGACACCACGTGGACTTTGCGCACATGGCTACTACACTGTTTACAAACACCCTCCCAGAATCCTTAAGACCTGTGTGTAATAGCCAAGCAGGCGCAACGTATCACTAGTTAACAGCATTACTCTGCACAAGTTCCACAGTTTCTACTATATTGTTCGCTACTGCACACAACAACCACATATTTAATGCAGGCTGGATGATATATTCATGCGGGATGGGGAAGTTGGCTTCCCTTTTTTTAAAAAAAAAACCTTGTTTTGGTGACGCCCGGCTCTGTAGCGTACAATAAGGTCATCTGTGGTGAGCCAAAAATAGAAGCGTCACTACTTGACAGCGAACTGGGCAGTGCAAGCTAGAGATTGTGTGTCATAGTGAATAAATATTCATTTCGGCTTGTCAAAAAGGCTAATAAAAAGTCTGCAGTTACAAACACATATAAGTCAAGATAAATAAGTTCTGGTTCGGGGGATTGTAAAAAGTGTGGCACAATCCAATCAGCATATATTATTAACCAGAGCTACAATATATTTGGATGCTGTAAATCAAGCGAACAGAATTTATATTGGAAAGGGGGAAGGTAATCTAAGCTATGTCTTATTAAAAAGCCTGTATTATTATTATTATTGTTGTTTTTATTATTATTATTTTGAGATTCTCTTTAGCTAGAACCGTTAGTGCATTAAGGCCAGTAAGATGGACAGGATACTACCAATTCACAGTTATTAAACCAGAGAGTGCTTTCTGCTGTTTAAACAGCAAGGCACAAATTATAATAATTTTGAACCAATTTGCCATACATGTTTTATGTGGCTGGCCCAGAGAGCAATTAGTATCAACCATAATGAAATGACATAAATTCTCAAAAACCCTCCTTCTTTTAGCGGGACTTGATTTTGAAACAATATGCCAAAAGTAATAGTTTTAATTGTTCTTTAAAGTATTTATTTAAACAAACATAGGTATGTAATAAATTTTGCAATATCTTATTATATTTTCTGCACTTTAAGTACCTTTATTGAATCATCACTGTTTTAAAAAATCCCTTTTATACTCTTGTTATCCATAACACATGCTCACTGTTGCTCTGTGAGTGAAATGGGCAGTCTTTAAATGTGATATATAAATAAATAAATTACTGCAGACTTCAAGTAGCTTATAAATTCAAAGGTCCAGTCTTTGACTTGGCTTAATATGAAAGCTATAGATTTTCCTTGTTCCAGATTTAAATAGTCTAAATCAGGGAGCACTAACCTCTGGGCCATGGCCCACTCCCAAGTGGCCAGATAAGCAGGGGTGGATTCCGGATTCTTTTACTGCCAGTTAGCTCAGGGACGCACTTTGGGTGCACAGGTGCATGCTTGATGCGTGCTGTGAGCACATGGGCAGTAGTGAAAAAATTGCTTCTGCGCATGTGTAGAAGCAAAAAACAAGATGGAGCCACCAATAGAACTGGTTCAGAAGTGTGGGCGGCTGAATAACTACCTATTCGGCTGAATCAGTCCGAACCAGTAGGAACCCACATCTGCACATAAATAACGGGCTGGCGTGCGTGCGCGCCCCCCCCCCCACAGCTCAACTTGAGCAAATAGGTTCAGTTCCCCTCTCCTCTCCACCAGCCAGGCTGCTAAGCTGCAAAAATTGGGGACCATTGGTATAAATTACTCAGGATCAGTAGATTTAATTTGGATGGATGGATGGATGGATGGATGGAGAGATAGAATTAATAAGGATGCCCAATAGATAGATAGATTTTTACTAAACCATTGGTAGACCTGTGGAACAATTGAAATAAAATAATCCTAATGATAATCTCACTAATCTATTATAAATGGTGTATATGTAAATTTTAATCAGATGTTGAAAATACTTCCATTTAGTAAACAGAATACAAGAAAAGAAAAAAGGTAATGGCTAATATTTGAGTTGCTTTAAAAATTAGGCTTCCTTTTGTTGCTGTATCTGTTAAAGAAATTTTGCCAAGTTTGTTTGCCATTAATACAATATTTGTACAGATTATTTGGTTTTTAAATAGTTATTTTTTTCTTAAAAGGTGAGATTTAACAATGGACCATTTGTATGTACAACAAACTGACTATAATTAGCTACATTAAAATTGACCAGAAATAGTTAAATATTTTCTATATTATTTGCTAAATAAGGCTGAATGTTTTTCCTTGGATTAATTTTTTTTCTATAAATGCAAATTGTTTTTAAAAGTTAATTGTAATGGAAGAAAGCAGAGACCTTAGCCTTTCCTTGAACTTAGGGACATTTTAGAATTAGAAATAAAGTTAAATTGTTTTTAAGACAGATTTTTGACAGCATCTTATCAGCTATAACAAGAGAACTCACTGACCTCAAAAGAACCTCACATTATTCTATATGACAAAGACAGCTTAAAGGCATAAACTATGTCAGTGCCAGAGTACCTCCAGAGCTAGAGCTACAGGTCATTTTGTCATTTCACAACGTGGTCGTCGCGCACACATGGTTATAATGTTTACAAACATGATCCCAGAATTCCTGAGGGTGGTTATGTAACAGCCAGCAAGTACAGTATCAGACTGACTAAATGACCTGGATCGCAGATGTCGGTGTAGCGTAGTCTCAGCGAAACCGTTGGATGACAGGAAAAAAAGCAGAGCCTGGGAAAAACTGCACATTAGATATACCTGAGCGGGCAACATTCCTTTTGCAGCTATTTTCGGAGTCGTGAGCAAAAGCATCAGGAATATAGAAAAAATGCAATGATATATTCTCTGTATTGTACTGTAAGCTTTTGTGATTTAGAATATACTGTGAACATTATAGCAGCAAGGTGTCTTCCTCAAGGATCTTCTTAGTTATTAAAATGTATTTGACATTTAAATTGTATTTTAAAAAGAAAGACTGGAAGAACTGCTTGCAAATGCAAATATTTGTCCAAGCGGTGAGTTATGTAAAGGACTTCATCTGCAACAGGTTTGCTCTGTGCGCAGAATGCTGAATATTGTGAAAGATCATATGTAGTTATTAAAAGTCTCACTGGAAACCACACAGTATTTACACAACCTGTAGTAATAATGAAGCCAGTGGGTGCTAATCAACTCATTTGCCATATGTTAAGATTCCATACATGCTGTGAAAATCCTAAAAGTTTGTGAATGCCATGCTAATCATAGGAAAAGCTGGTCTGTTGTATTTATAAATATAGTCATAACAGTTATTTTCAGGGATATATTTTTCTGTTCTTATAGCATATTAAAAACAATCTGTTGCCATAATATATTTTTGTTTTCACTCCTGGAATCAATTTTAGGTTTTCAGTGTTATTTTTGCAGCAACATAATTCATATTATTTTCTGCCATTTCTAAATTGTAAAAGTAAACATTAGAGATGTTCTGTAGTTCACCACAGATGTAACCTTAAACCTTAGTGTTTTAATTAATATTGATTTTCAGAGACAAGTATTAGCTATTATGGTATTAGATCATGGGTGGGCTGCTGGGGGTTTGCGGGGGTTCAAGAGAACCTCTAGCTAAGATTCTGTGTAGTTTGAAGAACCCCCAAATCCCACTCCTGGCTGGCCCTGCCCACCCCGCTCTTCCCAGGAGTCCCCACGCAGGCCATTTTGGATGAAGGCAAGTGTAGGGCGCACATGGAGGCTTGGGGAGGGTGTAAAATGGACCTACCAGAAGTTTCAGAAGGCCAGAAACGGGCCCGTTTCTGGCCTCCAGAGGGCCTCCATAGCCTGGGGAGCCTGTTTTCGCCCTCCTGGAGGCTTGAAGAAAGGGCAAAAATACCCACACAGAGACACACACACTGTGGCGTAGGAGGCCAATTAGGCCATGCACACCATGGCCACACCCATCCAGCAGCCAGCTAGAGAACTCCTTGCTAAAATTTTTGAAGCCCACCCTTGTGATTAAAAATAATGCCGAGGGAAGCATAAATGACTAATGCAAACGTTGCCCCACCATGGCTTATCATACGTTGAGTGAACAACCATCATTGATATTAATCAAATATATAAGCTGAATATGACTGTGTGGGATCCTTTAGAGAGCAAAAGGGATGCACATACACACTCATTCAGAAACCAAGGAGCAACTTATGAAACAGCTGTGAATGCTTTTAAAAAGGCATGGCTGCTTTATTAATTTGAAGAAATGTTCTTTGTCTAGACTTTTGCCTTTGGCAAAATACCCTTTTCAAAGGATTTGCAAGCCCTGGTGTTGAACCATTAATTAATCCAGCATCCATATAGTATCTCATTGAAAGTGTGTGTAAAGCATTATTATATGATGTTTTGTTAGGAATGTGGTATACTTACACATTAATTTAGAAGTTCTGAAGGTAGAATGTCATTGATACCATGAATGAATTTAATCATTATAGCTTAGCGTTCACAGATTGTAGATGGTTTGCAATTCTGTTACATCCTTGTATCTCATTTTAGTTGCTTCAGAGTATATATTGAAGGAAAATCAGCAACTCACTCTTACTTTAAATGGGAACATTCAGAAACAGAATAAAATGTTATGAGGTAAAGTTGGTACCTTTGTTATCAAAAGTTTATGAAATTGTATATTACACTGGAAAAGTTCAAGGACAAAATCAATGATAAGTTCAGGACATGAAATATTATTGTCATTTTCCATGCTTTTTAATGTTTCTATTATATCTTTCCTTTCCCCACTGAACCTCCTTGAGTTCAGTGTCCCTACATATATACAGTGCAAACTTTGGAGATGAATCTCTGCTGATCACATTAGATTATTTGCTAAAGTCACTTGACTGTTTCAACTGTTGTTTCATATGAATGAGGTAACCAATGGTGTATACATTGCTGACATCCCATGGTATTTATCTATTTTTAAATGCTATGAGCCCTGCTTCAAAGGACTATATTTTAAAGCATTAATTCACTATCATAATCAAATAGTTTTGAAGATAGGTACAACAATACAAAGTCCCTTAAGATTCAGGAGGAGAATAATAAAGGCAAAATCCTTTGCACAGAATTAAATGTTTGAAGGCTGTAATTGTGAACCTTGAAGGAAGCTTCACTGAGCTTAATGAGACTTATTTCTGGCTAGACATGTAACACTGGAAGTATTTTACATCATTCTTCTGACCTCAAGAGCCTTTGAAGTAATGTACTATTTTAAAACAACATAGCTGCAACTCAGTAAACAGAAAACAAAACAATTACTATCTCAGTAAAAGCAGAATACTAAAATCCATCAACTGTGCAGTAATATAATGCAACTTTTTTACCCTATAAAATTCAGTGCAAATAGAATCATCTGTTATTCTTTTCACAGTCAAGCTGCTATAATAAAAGGAACTCTGTAAATTTAGAATAATTATGGCCAAGTGTCACTGATATACAATTTATTGTTTTTGAGGAAAGGTATAATTTTCCAGGTTTGGATTTTTTTTTGTAGCATCAAAACATATTTGCAAGCTTTTCTATATACTTTTGTAGTTAACAGATTTTGCTTAGTATATATAATGAATTCAACTCTTTTTTCCTTGTTTTGCTGTTTTAGTAAATCAATATTTCCAAAGAGGCAGTGTTTAAAATGATATTCAGCATTTCAACAATTTCAGCAATTTTGGTGAAGATATAAATTGTCTCTAAAAATCATAAAAAGATTTAAAAGTTATGCTATTTAGGGACACACGTAGGCCCAATTTTTTATAAGCAGCAGATGCAAGATGTCTATTTGTGTGTGTGTTTTATTGAGTCACTTGAGATTGAAAGTGGGGGTTTTAAATTTGAATATTACATTGGAAAGCGATTCACTTTAAGCATAAAAATAGACTGGTAAGAGAAGGGTATTTCTGTATGTAGGCTTTTATTTATTCAGTATGTGCAAGAAAATGTCAAGGACATACATTTTATACCCAGTCTGATATCTTCTTCATTGTTTGAAAGTGTTGAGTAGCATCGTAGTGCATCTGTAATGAAATAATTAATTTTTCTGGGGATTCTACCCCTTATATTAGCCTACCAGGAAATACTTCAGAGAATGTAAAGTATGGCTAGTGTATCAGGGCTGACAAGGATCAAATTACAATAACTTGACATAGCAGTCTATCCCCTTGCTCCCATGTAGAAATGATCCATATTTTTGGAAGTAGTATCTAGTAGTAGTAATCTACTAAATACAAGTTAGGGGACATAGGCAATATTCAGGGATACTATAATTAGCCTATTCTCTTACCACAGACTTTTACTGCTATTTTTTTTAAATTATTGAAAGTAAGGGCAGACAAGCTTTCTTTTTTCAAAGTCAAATACAGCTTTTTAGATTTGCAAAAAGCAATTGCTGCGTGTGTCAGCTTAGATTAATGACTCAGAATAAATACAGATGCTCTCATGGGTTTGTCATCTAAACAGCAAAAAGGAAGAAAGAAATCTTGTCCAGCAGGTTTAGCAAAGCCACACCTTAAGCTTGAATGATCTGTCCTGTCCTTTTGCTGTAACAGAAGTGAGTTTCAGGTATTGAAAGATTACGTTTAGAAGCCAATTTTATACAACAATTATTTTTCTGTAGAAAAGGTATCATTGAACAGAACTGAAGACATGCTAGAAGGCTTTGGAGGATGGCTTTTCATACAAGGACTGCTGAGTTCCTGAACTATAAATAAAAGCACTGCCTTTAGACAGATGATATTTCAGTAGTTAGAAACTAGAAGTCTGGGATATAAACCTGAAAGTTCAGATTATGAAGGTTTTGCCTAGACCTTCTGCAATAGTCCTTGAATATTTCTGACTTTTTGAAAAGAACATCTAGACTTAGATAACCTTGTTCCAGAGAAATGGGAAAATGGACTGATGGACTGAAAATATAAAAGCAGAATCCTTTTCATGGACTTTGATTTCTGAGGTCTGGAGCATAAAATTTCCTAGAATTGTAGGAAAAGATGCACAGCATCCTTAAATAATCAAAAAGGATGAAATGTCAAGAATAAAATTGCCATATTTTAAACAGAAAAAAACCCTCAATCAATAATACAAACAGTTGCTACATAAGTAAGGCAGATCATTGAGAAACGGTTTGAAATTTGTCCACTTGAGTGCTTAAATCAGCTCTGGGAATATAAAAGATGTGATTATTAAAGGTATTGTGCAAAGGTCTACTACATTCTTACATTTCTAAAGAGTTGAAACAAGTTCCAGGAAATTGCAGCAGACGTCAAAAATATTCAAGAAAGATATTCTTGCATGCACTCCTTTGTTTCCCATTTTAATATTTCATGAACATGTGATATTATTTTAAAGCCAGCAGGGATGGACTTGCAAAGTTTAATATTTAAAGCAGATGGCTGCTTTAATAAGATGGTTGCTATAGGAACTGCACTCTGAATGCAGTGGTTAGTATAATGACTGTCTCCTTTCTAAATAGCTGAAATGCTCTTGAAGTAAACACTTGGAGTAGTAGCATAAGATGGAATATAATGGTAATATGGTCATGTGTGTGGTCTCTTAATTTTAAGTGGGATGCACTTGAACTGGACCCTTGATATTTCTGAGCTTTGCTCAGGTTTTCCTTGACTCTACATAGAATGAGAGTGAAGATATATTCTAAAAATAGCTCCGTTCAGCTGCTGCTGTATGATATGGTAACTGGGATAATTCTGCATACATACTATTCAGGGAGAGAAAGGAAAGGAGACAGCAGTGCATCAGAACCTCCTGTTCAAAGGTGGTATTCAGCAGTTTCTGATCAGTTCAGCAGAAATTTTAAGTAGTCTGTAGAACCAGTAAATACCACCTCTCACTGGCCCTGCCCCCATATATTCTCTGCCTCCCGAGTCACAGCTGATCGGGAGGAAATGGGGATTTTGCAGTTACCATCCCCTGGGGTGGGGAGGGGATGGAGATTGTACAGTATCCTTCCCCTGCTACACCCACCAAACCATGGCCACCAAGCCACGCCCACAGAACCAGTAGTAAATATTTCTGAATCCCACCACTGTTCTTGTATTTTTATGATTAAAAAATACAGAACCGGTTACAACTCGATGTGAGAAGCTCTTGTTCAGGAAGAAGTTACTAGTCAATACCTGAAATCTTCACTTAAATCTTCATTGACAACACTAAGGGAAAGAAGCTGAGTAACTTTTGGCTGAAGTGAAGTACTGGGACTGAGATAGTCTGGATCCAAAAGACTGAGCTTAAAATGAGGAAATGTCTTCGTGATAAGCAATAATTTGGTTCAGTAGTGCTTATTAAAATAATGGTAATCTTTACAGCAAACATTGTGGTTTTTTTCTGCCTTTGAATTCGTCTTGATTCCAGGTGACTGCCTGGACCAGTTTTCTTGGCAAGATTTTGGAAGTGGTTTTCCCTTGCCTTCTTCCTAGGGCTGAGAAAGGGAGTGAGTGACTGGTTTAGGATCACCCAACTTTCTTTGTGCCTAAGGCAGGACTAGAACCTAAAGTCTTTCAGTTTCTAGTTGATGCCTTAAAGCTGTGATGGCAAACCTATGGCACACATGCCTTAAGTGGCACGCAGCGCCCTCTCTGTGGGCATGCGAGCCATCACCCCAGTTCAGCTCCATCGTGCATGTGTACGTGCCTCCTGCCGGCAAGGTAGTCTTCAAGTCCCTGCTGCGCACATGTGCGGGCAGAGCGCATGGCGGAAGGTGGCTGCAGGGGAGCGAGGGAGCCGTGTGTGCATGTGCAGGGGGGAAGAGTGTGTGTAGGATGTGTGCCATGCACACATTGCATTTGGGGGGGTTGGGCATGTGCATTTATGTGTGCGTGCATGCTTTAACCATCACTGCCTTTAAAATTCCTATATCAAACTAATTCTCCAATATTTACTTCAGTTTAAAAAAAATGCCTTACTCTGGGCACTGTACCCGTGCTCTACAGGTAGTCCTTGACTTAAAACCATAACCACTCAAAGTTATGATGCTGCTGAAAAAAGGGACTTATGATTGGTCCTCACGCAACCATTGCAGAACCCCCATGGTCACATGATCAAAATTGGTGTGCTTGGCAACCAGAATGTATTTACAAGGGTTGCAGCATGCTTGGAAAGCTGGCTTCCAACAAGCAAAGTCAATGAAGCTGGATTCAGGTAATGACTGCATGATTCATTTAATAAGCCAGTGTTTTGCTTAAGAATTGTGACAAAAGGTCATAAAATTAAGTATAACTCACTTACCAAGCACCTTACTTAATGTCAGAAATTCTGGTCCCAATTGTCATAAACTGAGAATTACTTGTGGTAAAGCTGGACCAATAAAATGAAAAAATAAGGAGATGTGCCCCCTACCTCTAAAAACAACAACAATAACAACAAAAGCCCACACCTTAACTCATACAAAACAATTAAACAGCTTTTCAACATCCTTCTTTAATATCCTTACACTTGGCACCATATCTGGGGGTAGGTACAGAGGGCTGGTGTTGCAAAAATGAAGGTATACTTTATCACTAGATTGCACTGTTTAAATTGAGTTTAAATTGAACCTGAAGTGCAACTATTCAGAAATAGGTAGTCCCTCAAATAATCAAGCATTATGCTATAAAAGACTTTATATGTAATAGCCATCATCTTGAATTTCATTCAGAAGGCTAATGGCAACCAATGGAGCTCAAAGTGTAACATTGGTTTGCTGGGATATGCTTATTATTGCACCACCGCATTCTGGACCAGCTATGGTTTCCTAGTGATTTTTCAGGACAGCCTAAAGCAGGGGTGTCGAACTCCATTTCATTGAGGGCCACATCAGGGTTGTCTTTGACCTGACCACACTTGGCCAGTGTGGGCGTGGCCAGCTCAACGTCACTCATATTGGCCCCTGTGATGGCCAAATACTCTGTCAGTGAAGACGGGCTCCCGAGTTCCATTTTCGACTGTGACAATCTCCTGCAACCCTCTGTCATGGCCTTCCCAAGCTCCATTTTCACTGGCAGAGGCATTGCAGGCTGCTCTTTTGCTGTTTCCAGGGTACTCCCGCAAGCAAGAACTAAGCACCCGCAGACTGGATCCAGCCTGCAGGCCTTGAGTTTGACACTCCACCCTAAAGTATAGCACATTGCTGTAGTCCATGCTTATAGTGATAGAGCAGTGACTGTCCAAAGAGCTTCTGATCCAGGAATGGGCACAATTGGCATGCCAGAGGGATCTGTAGAAAGGGTCATATGACCGCAACTGCCCAAATGTGTTCTTGAATGTGGAGATGCATCTCCTATCCAGACTTGCACAACCTCTATACAATAGAAGTATGTAGTACGCATACAAATCGCACAGGGTTAAGTTGTATAATTGGCTATCATCAATATATCACTGATACCAGGCTCTAGATGAGCTCCTCAGCAGATTCAAGTAGTTATTGAACAGGGGGGGGGGGAGTATTGAACCTGCAGTACTCCAAAGATGAGAGTTTGTAGACTTGACTATGTTTTCATTCACAGTACCATATTTTTTGGACTATGAGACACACCGGTGTATAAGATGCACCAAGATTTCAAAAAGGTAAGTAAGAAAAAAACGTTTTTGCCTTCCCTCAAGGCAAAAACGCCCCTGTTTATCTTGCCCCAGCCCTGCTGAAGCCTGCAGAGAGCTGCTGGGGGCTGAGGGAAGGCAAAAAAGCCTCTGTTTTTTTTTAAAAAAACAGCCCATCCCCCCTGCTTTTAGCAAAAATGGGATGCAGGGGTGGGGCTTCAGGAGGTATAAAATGGCTGTATTTGGTGTATAAGACGCACCAACATTTCCATGCTCTTTTACGGGAGGGAGGTCCGTCTTATACTCCAAAAATACGGTAATTTAATTTGACTGTGAAAAAAGAAAGCTTGTCTGTTCTTACTTTCAATAATTTTTAAAAAATAGCGGTAAAAGTCTGTGGTAAGAGAATAGACTAATTATAGTATCCCTTGTAACCACATGTGATGTGTTGAGCCTCCTTTGGCTAATGTGGCTTTCTCACTTTGCACTCTGGTGGAACTCTGGTGGTGTCTTGATCTTTAAATTAAAGCAGTGGTCATCACCACTTTTGACAAACTTCTGTCTCATGAGAAGGGATTCTTTCCTCTCCCTCCAGATTCAGACCCGTTAACCATCATTTTAGCTTCACAGCCTGAATATTGTAATGAAAACTCTGTGTAGGCAATTCACAATTATGCTCAGAGGCATAAAACCCATTCTGTTCATGAAGCAGTCAAGATCCTGGCAGTATTAACACATTTTCATAAGAGAAATTAACAGGTACTCCTTGACTTACAACAGTTTATGTAGTGACAGTTCAAAGTTGCAATAGCACTGAAAAAAGTGACTTATGACTGTCACTCAGAGTTTACCTTATGGCCTTTGCAGCATCCCCTGATCATGGATCAAAATTCAGATACTTGGCAACTGGTTCCTATTTATGATGGTTGCCATGTCCCAGAGTCATGTGATCAGCTTTTCTAACCACCTGACCAGGAAAGCCAATGGAGTAGACAGGATAGTAACTTATCAACTGCAGTCATTCACTTAATAACTGTGGCAAGAAAGGTTGTAAAATGGGTCAAACTCACTTAACAAATGTCTCACTTTACAACAGAAATTTTGGGCTCAATTGTCGTAAGTCGAGAACTATGCGTGCGTGTGTGTGGGCTTTGCAAGTATGCGATGCAGTATTAAATACTAACTCATCAGATAGAAAGAATAATAAATTTTTAATAGTATCATTTAGCTTTTAACATTTCATTTACTTTCTCCCTTTTGTGACTAATGAAAAAGGAATAATTTACCCAAAGCAAACAAATAAAAATAGAAGTATTGTTTGGTCTCATAGTGTAAGTGTATGTTTTATGATTACAGGGGCCAATTTTTCTTAGGACAGGCTGACTAACTGCCTGGCTGGCTTAAACTCTTGGATAGAATGTTCTTGATAGTATCACCAAGGCGCACAAATATATCTTAGGCTTTTGCAATATCAAAAATAAAAGAACAGGAATTATTGTCTTTTCAAAGCAAGAAATTAAGAACATTTTAGTGTATGTTTGGGACTTTTATTTTGGCAGCATGTTTCTGAAGTAGTACAGCAACTTGCTTGATAGAACTGAAATTCTAGATATGATTTTGCAAGTAACAGTTAAACTCTCATCTGGTTTTTCTTGCCCTGTTTTCCTTTAGGGACTGCTAATAGATATTCATAAGATTGCAGGTTCTGTTTTCAATGGAAAAATGATTCATGAATCTCTATTCCAATTACAAAGAATAAAATCTTCACCTATGCTTAATCTTTTGGAAGGAGAAGAAGAATAAAATGGCTGAGATTTGATGCTTACAAAAGCAGAACCAGCCAAGGAAAGACATTTTAAAGAAAACACAAAACATAGGAAGAAAATGCAGCTCTGTTAAAAATTCAGTTAAAGAAGAGCAGAACATGAGTCCCTTTTTCCGCTCTTTACCAGTGTTCAATAAGCCCTGATTTCTTAATATGTCTTAAAGGATGAACTTTCATCATGTTCTTGGTGAGAGATTGGGTATGATTCAGTGGTGGGATTCCAATTTTTTTACTACAGGTTCTGTGGGCATGGCTTGGCAGGCATGGCATGGCTTGGTGAGCGTGGCAGGGGAAGGATACTGCAAAATCTCCATTCCCTCCTCACTCCAGGGGAAGGTTACTGCAAAATCCCCATTTCTTCCCAATCAGCTGGCACTTGGAAGGCAGAGAATAGATGGAGGCGGGGCCAGTCAGAGGTGGTGTTTACCAGTTCACCAAACTACTCAAAATTTCCACTACCGGTCCTCCAGAACTAGTCAGAACCTCTGGTATGCTTGGATGGTGACATGTATTTCTCATTAGATTAGGTCAGGGGTGAAATGCTCTGAAGTCTATTACTGGTTTGCTTCGCGCGCACATGCGTGCCAACACAGCTGATTGTCGGAGCTACCTGTTTGGGCAATCAATCAGCTATGCAACAATCAGCTGTGCCATGCAATTTCTAATCACGCAGCACGGCTGATTGTCACACAGCTGATTGTCGGAAGTACCAGCTTGACCGAACCGGTAGTAAAAAATGCTACCGGACGATCAGCTGTGTGACAATCAGCACAGATGGTATCTTGCCATGTGTGCCAACACAGCTGATTGTCAGAGCTACCAGTTCAATTTCTAATCGCGTGGCACAGCTGATTGTCGCACAGCTGATCATTGAAACTACTGGTTCGCCTGAACTGGTAGAATTTTTTACTACCGGTTCAAGTGAACTGGTCCGAACCGGTAGCATTTCACCCCTGGATTAGGTCTTCATATACATTCCCTCCCCACCAATAGGCATCTTGAAAGTTTTTTGGGGAGAAAATGTACCTTAGTAATGTTCAGCTAAGAACAGTTACAGATAAAAACAGTAGTCAACAAATAAGAAAAAAGTAGCAAGAATGGGCAGGCTTTCCATTTTGTTTTGTTTTAAGATCTGAAGGGAGTTGATAAATCCTCCCATTGTTCAATTCTACAGTCCAGGACAATTATGTATAAAGTGATATCTCACTTATACTTGCCAGTATAACCATTTTCTAATCAGGTTGGAAGACCTTGGGTTGCAGATCCAACCTACTGTCTAAGAACAGTACATAATTTTTTATTTATGTTGAGGTCCTATTTCAAAACAGCTCTTTCTGTCTTCCATAAAAGCTGCATTTGGTTCAGTGGTGAAGAGTGGAATAAAGTAACTTTACTGGCATAGAATAAGATCAGTGGAAGTTTCTTAGTGTTTGGCTGTATTTGGGCTTTAATAATTTACACTCCTGTTCCTTTGCCTCCATTCCCCTTGAACAACAAGAAGCTAATGTAGATGAATTGCAAACATTTGGGTTTAATAGTATTGAGAACCTGGACTTTGTGTCCTTCCAAAGTAGCATTTAGGCTACATCAAAATCATTAATTAAACCTGCTGGAAAAGATGAGGGGGGAAAGATTGCTTTAATCTTCTTTCTTGACAGGATATCTTATCAGATATGATAGGATATCATACATCTCAATTATATGCACATCTCAATATAAAATATTGTCAAGGCTGCAAAACCAAGAAAGACATATGGAATTACTGCTGAGCAGTTTCCTTCTTTGTTCCTATAGACAGAAATTTTGCCAAACTAAAGCAACTATTTTCATCACTATAGGCAGAGGTGGTATTCAGCCGGTTCAGACCAGTTCACCGAAACTGGTATTGTATTTGTATTTGTATTTATTTGTCTTGTATGCCGCCCACTCCCGAAGGACTCCGGGCGGCTCACAATAGACAAGGGAAGGGGAATAACTAGACAAAGACAACACTTTAAAAAAACCCGCAACATTCACAGTTTCCGTGGGGCTGGATGTTTCACAAGCCCCCCGGCCTGCTGGAGCAGCCAGGACTTGGTGGCTTTGCGGAAGGCCGGGAGGATAGTAAGGGTCCGGATCTCCACGGGGAGGTCATTCCAAAGGGCTGGAGCTGCAACAGAGAAGGCTCTCCCCCGGGGGGTCGCCAGCCGACATTGGCTGGCGGATGGAATCCGGAGGAGACCTAACCTGTGAGATCTAACGGTCTATAGGAGATAATCGGCAGGAGGCAGTCTCTCAGGTACCCAGGTCTGATGCCATGTAGGGCTTTATAGGTAGCGACCAGCACCTTGGTAGTGGAAATTGCGGGTGGGCATGTGGAAGGTGCACATGTGAACAAAGCACAAGCATGGAAGGTTGGGCGCATGCACAGAAGGGGGCATGTACCCACCAAACAGTGGTAACAAAATGTGAAACCCACTGCTGACAATAGGGATACTTAGAGAACCCTCTCTTTTTTCTGACCAAACTTTCCATGTTTTGCTGCCTCTTTGCCTGCTGGAATGCAACCCTTCCTCCTGGGAATCCAGACTACTTTCCACCACAAATATAGTCACTGAATGCTCACATTTATAATTAGACCTGGTACTTGTTGAAGGAGATTGATTTCCTATAGTACAAGACTGCTGTTTTTCTAGATATCTTCAATACAGGTAGTCCTTGACTTATGACTGGTCATATAGTGGTCCCATTAACAGTTATTTATGACCTAGTTCCAAAGTTCTGATGGCTGTCCCCCTTTCCAGCCCCTGCCTTTTGGGCACTCAGCAATTGGCTCATTTTTACAATCCCACAGTTACATGCTGGTTTTGCCAGAAATTGGCATTTACTTCCTGTTTCTGGCAAAAAAAGCCCATTGTGAATAATGGGTTTACTTAATGACTACAACATTTGCATAATGACTTCAGTGATTTAATGACTGCCAGAAAAAAGGTCATAAGATCAGATATGTTGGCCTGCTTTTTGACCATCAAAATGTACAACCATAATTGCCAGTCTCAATTATGGTCATAAATCAAGGACTACTTCTTCATTCTATGAAGACTGAATAATACAGATCAGATCAGCATGTTCTTCTGGAATTAAGATAAAGCACTCTGGCCAGTTTAATTGACTTTACAGAAATCAGAATTATCCACTAACTAAATAGTACTTGAAACAAGCATGTTGGATCATTTGCACTCAGACATGATTTTAAAGATGAACTGGCTCATAAATGTCTCATCATATACTGTATATTTCTGGACTCTTTTCTGAATGCCAGTGCAACACAGTTGTGTTCATCTGTTGCTTGGTCCTAAAGTTATAGATAGATTCATAGGAACCCAAGGTGATTAAAAATGGGTTTCCTACTAAGAACTCAGATGTCTCTCTAACTTCTCTTTTCAAGCATAAATATTTATTTTGATTGTGAAAATTATTTTCGTGGAGAGATGACATTCTTTAAATGCAGGATTCACATTTTGCACATTTTGTGACACCTCCAGTTAATGCACATTTTGTGACACCGCCAGTTAAAATACAGAGTGGTAAACTCTCTGCCTAAAAGTCTTAACAGAACTTCTGTAGACAACACTTGGCTAGATGCCTGTGCAGTTCATCATGTAAGACAGCTTCCTAAGATCTCGTACTAAATGCATTTCTTGGAAAGGACTTGGGGGCTGCAACACAAACCTCTTGTGTTCAAAGAGGTTATTTAAGTTACTGCTGACCTTCCAGTTGATAGCACATGAACTCATTTATCATGTTTGGCCATGATGCATACTACCCTCTGTCCTTAGGTGAACTTGGTAGGATTTTTTCCAGACTTCTGTTTAATAAATCACCCTGCTGTCAGGCTGCAGCCTGATTTTGAACAAATGCATGCATCAATTACAGAGGGTGTATTTATTTATTTTGGGGGCATATTTGTCCAGCCTTCCTCCATCTCATGTTCTTATGCTACTTTTCTCTATTGTACATTCCTGCTGTTTTGAAATAGGCACTGATTTTCCTGCTTAGGTTTTAATTCATGTAGCCTCATTCTTATGGGTGCTGAGCAGCTATAAACTGGAGGCTGAAATTGTAAACTACTATTTCAGTAAACATAAGCTCTGTTCATGCATCACTGTTTTATGTCTGCTCACCAGTTTGTTCTCTGGAAAATCCACCCCCCCTTCCACTGATGTTGCTCAGTCATGCAGACTCTTGGCACACATGGAAGCCAACTCCTGTGTAGGCATGAAGCGTTCTTCCTGTAGATCGTCATGCTGAATGTACAATTGACTACAGGCTGCTGGCATGACCTGAACAATATTGTCAGAGATAGGACTAATGTGGGATTCTCTCACATGTAGTAGCATATTAACAGAACTCTATTTGTATTTTGTCATGGTACAAAAGGCTAGAGATTCCCACTGAGTTATCTATGAATTTAAATTACTTTGTTTAATAAAATATGAAAAGAATTATACTCTTCCTATGGTTTTACTTGTGTTCTCTGTCTGTCTGTCTGACTGACTGACTGACTGTCTGTATAACTATTTATCCACACATATTCACACAAGCAACTTGTTTCTCACCTTAATTTCATCCTTTTAGGTCAATCTGGTAGAACATAGGATCTCCTCCTTGTTCTTCTTCCTAGCATATTCCCACATGTGCAGGGCCCGCTGTTTGGATCACTGAACCTCATTTTGTAGGGTCAGCTGCTTCTTCAGGGCTCAGGCCTGTGGCTTCCATATCTTTGTTGATGGTGTCTTGCCATCTCTATTTTGGATGCCTGTGAGGTCGCCGACCATTGACTTCTAGTTGGTAGGCAGTCTTGGACATGGTGGAAGATGCTGCCCTCTGGACATGTCCATACCAGTGGAGTTGGCCTTCTGTCATCATGGAATGACATTGTTGTCCCAATTTCTGTTCTGTTTTCTTTTGTTCTTAAAAGCAGGGAGCCCAAGTCTCTAGGTTATTGGAAGGCTTTCTAAGCAGGGAGGGACAGCCAAATATTACGGTTATCAACTTTACTTTTTTATTCAGTAAGGATAGAAAGATGCTCAAACTAAGAACTGCTGTCCTTTTACAGCTAGAGTAGAAAGGCTATTGCATGTGCATTTTCTAAGAAAAGAGAATAGGCAAGTATCTGTGCATAATGCTAACACAAAAAGACTAGGTATCACAAAACACAGCTAATGCCAGACAATACTTATTTTCCAGTTTCCTTATTACATGTTTATTTTAGGACATGGCTCTTGACTAACATCTTACTTAGAAAGCAAATTGCAACGAAAATAAAATCTCTGCAGGGGAATGTCAAGCTAATTCAAAGCAAAAAATACATATTTTGCAAACATACATACACATACAGTATCAAACAAAAGAAAACATTTTCTCAAATCTCTCATATTTGGTTCAGATGTAGTATCTTTTTCTCTTAAATTCAACAGATGGTATTATATCTCAGAAAATTTATGTGTGTGTTTTTATATATTATCCATTATCCAAAGGTTCTTGTGGTGGGCTACATCTCAGAGTAGAAATCTCAGAATAAGCAAAAAAAATAAACCCAAGTACAATAAACAATCCTTTAAAATCACACCACAATAATACTGATGGAGAGACACTTAGGGGATAAAGAAATCACAGTGAGGTTATAAACACAAAATCTTGAATGTACAAGCAAAAAACTTGGTCTTCACTTAATGCTAAAATACATAATGTTTGCATCAGCCTAGCATCTGGAGGAATAACATTGCAAAGCCACGATAGGACAATAGAAAACTAGTCAAACCAGGGCCCTGGTAGTGCTGTAGTTAAAATGCCGTATTGCAGGCAAACTCTGTCCAAAGTCTAGAGTTCAGTGCTGACAAAACTCCAGATTCACTCAACTTTCTATCGCTAGGTGGTTGGTAAAATGAGGACCCAGATTCTTGGAGGCAATATGCAAATAATTCTTACATTGTAAACCACCCAGAGAGTGCTGTACAGCATTACAGAGTAGTAAAGGTAAGGTAAAGGTTCCTCCACACATGCATGATAGTAGTTTACGGCTCTAGGGGGTGGTGCTCATCTCCGTTTCTAAGCCAAAGAGCCAGCGCTGTCCGAAGATGTCTCCATGGCCATGTGACCGGCATGACTAAATGCCGAAAGCACAAGAACGCTGTTACCTTCCTACCAAAGGTGGTCCCTATTATTCTACTTGCATTTTTACATGCTTTTGAATGGCTAGGTTGGCAGAAGCTGGGACAAGTAACGAGAGCTCACTCCGTTATGCAACGCTAGGGATGTAAAATGCTGAACTGCTGACCTTTCTGATCGACAAGCTCAGTGTCTTAGCCACCACATCCCTTATATACAGAGCAGTAAATGTCTAAATGCTGTTGCAATTGTTATCCACCCACCTACTCTCATGTAATATCTTTCCCAACTCTGGGAGACTGAGGAAACTCTTTCAGCTCTAAATGTTTAGTCAGTATTTGCTTGCTTGTGCGAATCCCACATTTATTATTTTTACAAACAAGGTGGTGAACATATCCAACATACCTTCCTCTTTCTATTTTCCTCACAACAACCATCCTGGTTGGAGTGGGAGGAAATGACTGGCTCAAAGTGGCTTCCATAGTCAATATGGGACTTGAACTCAATGATCTTTGTACTGCAAGAAGCATTCCCCGAAGGGATGAGAGTCCAAACTGATAAGGACCATAAACTAAACTCTGAAGACCAACATCAAAAGCCATTGCCGTGTCTTTCATGACCAGGGTTGTGATCTGTAGCACAGCCTATAAATCCTAAAGCTAGCTGGAATACCGTGGTGGGATTTACTACTGGTTCTATGGGCATGGCTTGATGGGCGTGGTTTGGTGGGCATGGCAGGGGAAGGAAACTGCAAAATCCCCATTCCCTCCCCATCAGCTGGGACTCGGGAGACAGAGAATAGAGGGGTGCAGGGCAAGTCAGAGGTGGTATTTACCGATTCTCCGAACTACTCAAAATTTCCACTAACAGATCACCAGAAATGATCAGAACCTGCTGAATACCACCTCTGCTGGAATATCAAACTCATCTTTATGGACTAACCCATGCAGAGTGTCTTGCAGTAATTGAAATGGAAGGTTATCAGAAAATTCTTTGTCCTAATTGGAATTTTGGCACACAAAAGGATTTTAATAAAGCATCCTTCATGCAATCCTTAGTTTCAAAAACTTACCCATTACATTTACAACATTTACTCAAGAAAAAATTGCATTCCATTTGATTTGAGTTAATTTGTAAGGTCATGCCCAATGTAAGATAATAATTATACTGTATTCCTTTCCTGAACATGTGTATTCATGTATAAATCTTAAACTTACAAGTCTATCTGGCTAAACATAGGACTGTACCCTGTGCAATAATAACATGACGTGATTTGGAGTATAATGCTCAGAAATACGATGATAGGCAGACATAACCACTGCTTGTGCATGTATCTGCTTGCCAGACTGCTAGCTAGAGGATCAGTGACAATAATTATCTCCACATGGGAAAAATGTTTTGTACCACAGATGGAATCAAATACTTAACATATTTCCTATGCTAGGAATAGGGAAAAAGTGTTTTATAAGAAAGGAGAGAACTCCATTGAATACACAGGGTAATATTGTTCCTTATACATATGGATTAAAGTTTAGAACTTCCAGGAAACAGAGGGAAATTTAGATACATGAACATGAAACATTTCAGCCAAGATTATTTCTGTTTTCTGTATGATGTAATAGTAATTTGGAATTTGCATCTTTTTATGGAGTGGACAAGCACTAACCTGTGGTCTCTTCAGAGCACTGTATCTATTATTATTATACAATTGTATCACAGTGGCCAGTTGTTTCGCCGGATTTGGCATTGGTTACTAGTCGGGCCCCACCCAATTTGCCTGAATTTCCTCAAGTTCAACTTCACTAAACACTTTATTCCGTATAATAAATCGCCTTTGATCTGTTAGTCATTGTTCACTAACATTTGAATCTGGATATTGTTCTTTCCATAATTCATACATTCGCTTTAAATAGCCTCTTTTTTCTGGCTCTGAGTTGTAGTAACAGGCCATTATGGCATGGTTTTCATCTGCACTATATTTTTTATTATTATTATTATTATTATTATTATTATTATTATTATTATTCATTAAACATGAAACTCAGCCAACTGAACATTCAAAAATGCATCACAAATAACATTGACGCTGGTTTTCTGCCAGCGTCCTAGGTATCAACAAAGTACCTTCTTAAAATATAAGATGTTCTGAGTAGCGCAGTTTTTTGCAGTTCCGCTGGTGTTATTGCCGGAAGCTGTAATTTGGGGATGTATCTTGTAAAAGTCTTGGACATTGTGCCAAGTACTCCTATGACAATCGGTATCACTGTTACATGCTTCATCCATAACCGTGTAGTTTCGATGGCCAGGTCACAATATTTCATTATTTTTTCTAGTTCTTTTTCTTCGTCTCTGGCATCTCCAGGGACAGCAATATCAATAAACTGTACACTTTATAACTGTGATATCTGGTGTGTTGTGCTCCAAATGACGATCCATATGTATTCGAAAGTCCCACAAGATCTTCACCTTCTCATTTTCGATAACTTTTTCCACTTTATGTTCCCATGACTTTCTGGATACAGATAAATCATATTTTTTACATAATGACCAGTGGATTAATTTAGCAACTTGGTCATGTCTAGCTTTGTAATCAGTTTGTGCAATTTTGCTGCATTCACATATTAAATGTGAAATTATTTGCAAAGTTGGCAGTTTGGGTTGTCAGTGGATTTTTGTATCTTCACTTTCATGGCATTAGTTTGTAGTGCTTGTTCTTGAGCAGCGAGTATTAAACCTTCCATTTCTTTCATGATAGTTCCCATCTTAAGCCATGTCCATGTCAAGTTGTCATCACATTTTCCTTCAATGTTTTTCAAGTGCTGTCATGCAAAGCTTTGGTTTTCCATCTATTTAATCTGTCATCCAGCTGTTTTTCCTTATATTTTGCCTTTGTTTCTGTTGTTTTTATGCTGTTCTCCGTTTTCACAGCCTGCAGCAATTTTTCTGTACTTTGATTCACATAATCATTCAAACTTCGTTATTATTATTATTATACAATTGTATCACAGCGGCCAGTTGTTTCGCCGGATTTGGCATTGGTTACTAGTTGGGCCCCACCCAGGGGCCTAGGACGTCATAACGTATTTTCGTAATATACGTGCAGATCCAAGCAGTGCAGCTTTTTGCATTTGACTGATGGTGATTTTGTCAATTTTTAACTGTTTTAAATGTAATTCCAGTGCTTTTGGAATAGCACCCAGTGTGCCAATTACCACTGGAATTACCACTGCTGGTTTGTGCCATAGTCGTTGAATTTCGATTTTTAAGTCCTGGTATCTTGCGATTTTTTCATGTTCCTTCTCGGCGACCCTGCTATCACCTGGTATTGCGATGTCTATGATTGTGACCTTATTTTTCTCAACCAGTGTGATGTCTGGTGTATTATGCGCCAGTATTTTGTCGGTTTGTATACGGAAATCCCACAAGATCTTGACCATCTGATTTTCGGTGACTTTTTCAGGCTGATGTTCCCACCAGTTTGTTGCTGTTTTAATATTATAATTTTTGCACAAATTCCAATGGATCATTTGTGCTACTGAATTGTGCCGCAATTTATAATCAGTCTGCGCGATTTTTTTACAGCAGCTGAGTATGTGATCAACAGTTTCATCAGCTTCTTTGCAAAGTCTGCATTTGGTATCATCAGAGGATTTTTCGATTTTGGCCTTAATGGCATTTGTGCGGATAGCTTGTTCTTGCGCAGCCAGGATTAGTGACTCTGTTTCTTTCTTTAATGTACCTGTTTTTAACCATAACCAAGTTTGTTCCCTGTCCACTTTATCTTTTATTTTTTCCAGAAATTGACCATGCAGTGCTTTGTTCTGCCAACTCTCCATTCTTGATTTTATCACATCTTTTCTGTATTCTTGTTTTGTCTGTTGGGCCTTCAGTAGATTTTTGTTCTTTACTTCGATTAATAGATGTTCTTGGCTTTCTTTTAAATAATCAGCCAGTGCATGTTTTTCTTCTTCAACTGTTTGCTTCACTTGTAATAATCCTCTGCCACCTGATTTTCGGGGCAGATATAGTCTATCAGTATCACCACGTGGATGTAAACTGTAGTGCATTGTCATTAGTTTCCTGGTTTTTCGGTCCAAAAGGTCCAAATCAGCTTGTGTCCAGTTAACTATGCCAGCTGTGTATCTTATAACTGGTATTGCCCAGGTATTTATGGCCTTGATTGAATTTCCACCATTCAATTTAGATTTCAAAATTTTCCTAACTCTGTTGGTGTACTCTCGTCTGACAATAGTTTTTACTTCTCCATGCTTGATGTTATCCAACTGCAGAATGCCTAAGTATTTGTAGGCTTCATTTTCTTTGCATTTAATTAGTTGGCCATTGGGCATTTCAATTCCCTCACATGCAGTGATTTTGCCTCTTTTTATGGATACAGTGGCGCATTTTTCCATGCCAAACTGCATTGAAATATCGGTGCTGAATACTCGGACTGTATTTGTCAATGATTGGATTTCTATTTCTGACTTTCCGTAGAGTTTCAAATCATCCATATATAGTAAATGCGAAATTTTTTCGGCTTTTTTGGCTGTTTGGTAGCCTAATTTCATTTTTTTTAAGATTACTGATAGTGGGATCATTGCGATGATGAAGAGAAGAGGTGAAAGTGAATCACCCTGGAAAATTCCTCGCTTGATATTAACCATTCCGTAGCTCTCATTCCCTACTGCCAACTCAGTTCTCCATTGTTTCATTGCCTTTTCAGTAAAGGATGTAATATTTTTGCTAATGCCAGTTGTTTCTAAGCATTTTATGATCCAACTATGTGGCAGTGAGTCAAATGCCTTTTTGTAATCAATCCAGACCATATTCAAGTTCGTTTTTCTGTTCTTACAATTTTCTAATATCATTTTATCAATTAGGAGCTGATCTTTTGTGCCCCTGCTCCTTCTTTTGTTGCCTTTTTGCTCTACTGGCAAGATGTTGTTTGTTTCCAAATAATCCATCATGTTATCTGCAATAATGCCTGTGAGTAATTTGAAGGTTGTTTGCAAGCATGTTATTGGTCTGTAGTTTTCAGGTGTTGTTCCTTTAGTTGCATCTTTCTGAATCAAGTATGTTTTTCCAGTTGTCAACCATTCATCAATTTGGCCCTTTTGTAAAATTTCATTCAGTTGCCTGGCCAATATTGCATGTAAACTGGTCAGATATTTGAGCCAGAAACCATGTAATTGGTCCTTTCCCGGTAATGTCCAATTCTTTACCTTTTTTACTTGATTTTTGACCATCTCAGTTGTTATTTCTAATACTTGCATTTGTTTGTTGCCAATGCTTTTCTCAAAGTCATGTATCCACTTTGCTTCCTTGTTGTAGTCCTTTGCATTTTCCCACAATTCTTTCCAGAATTCAACTGTGGCCTGTTTTTCTGGTTTTTCACTTTTGGTGTCACCATTTACATTAAGACTTTGATAAAAACGCCGTTGGTCTGATCGAAATTGCTGATTTTGTTTATATTGGATGATTCGTGCCTCATATCTTTCAATTTTTCTAGCTGTTGCTGTTATCTGCTGTTTTACAATCTCTACAGCTTCATTGATGTTTCTTGTATCCAATCTATATCTTCTGATTAGCCGATGTATGATTTTGTTGTTTTTAAGCCGTTGCTCATGCATGTTCTTTAAGTTACTAGCATCTGCCCTTAATTTTTTTATTTTTTGTTCTAAACGGATTTTCCACTTTGGCTTTGATGCTTTTTCTGTTGTATGACTAGGTACTTTAATTTTAATGCCTAGTTCATTAGTGACTATTACAGCTGCGCTGTACATTAACTCGTTTGTTTCCAAGATGGATCCTGGTTCAATTGTTGAAAACACTGCATTAACCATTTTTAACCATTTAACCATTTTATTATTATTATTATTATTGTACAATTGTATCACAGCGGCCAGTTGTTTCGCTGGATTTGGCATTGGTTACTAGTCGGGCCCCACCCAGGGGCCTAGGACGTCATAACGTATTTTCGTAATATACGTGCAGATCCAAGCAGTGCAGCTTTTTGCATTTGACTGATGGTGATTTTGTCAATTTTTAACTGTTTTAAATGTAATTCCAGTGCTTTTGGAATAGCACCCAGTGTGCCAATTACCACTGGAATTACCACTGCTGGTTTGTGCCATAGTCGTTGAATTTCGATTTTTAAGTCCTGGTATCTTGCGATTTTTTCATGTTCCTTCTCGGCGACCCTGCTATCACCTGGTATTGCGATGTCTATGATTGTGACCTTATTTTTCTCAACCAGTGTGATGTCTGGTGTATTATGCGCCAGTATTTTGTCGGTTTGTATACGGAAATCCCACAAGATCTTGACCATCTGATTTTCGGTGACTTTTTCAGGCTGATGTTCCCACCAGTTTGTTGCTGTTTTAATATTATAATTTTTGCACAAATTCCAATGGATCATTTGTGCTACTGAATTGTGCCACAATTTATAATCAGTCTGCGCGATTTTTTTACAGCAGCTGAGTATGCGATCAACAGTTTCATCAGCTTCTTTGCAAAGTCTGCATTTGGCATCATCAGAGGATTTTTCGATTTTGGCCTTAATGGCATTTGTGCGGATAGCTTGTTCTTGCGCAGCCAGGATTAGTGACTCTGTTTCTTTCTTTAATGTACCTGTTGTTAACCATAACCAAGTTTGTTCACTGTCCACTTTATCTTTTACTTTTTCCAGAAATTGGCCATGCAGTGCTTTGTTCTGCCAACTCTCCATTCTTGATTTTATCACATCTTTTCTGTATTCTTGTTTCGTCTGTTGGGCCTTCAGTAGATTTTTGTTCTTTACTTCGATTAATAGATGTTCTTGACTTTCTTTTAAATAATCAGCCAGTGCATGTTTTTCTTCTTCAACTGTTTGCTTCACTTGTAATAATCCTCTGCCACCTGATTTTCGGGGCAGATACAGTCTATCAGTATCACCACGTGGATGTAAACTGTAGTGCATTGTCATTAGTTTCCTGGTTTTTTGGTCCAAAAGGTCCAAATCATCTTGTGTCCAGTTAATTATACCAGCTGTGTATCTTATAACTGGTATTGCCCAGGTATTTATGACCTTGATTGTATTTCCACCATTCAATTTAGATTTTAAAATTTTCCTAACTCTGTTGGTGTACTCTCGCGTGACAATAGTTTTTACTTCTCCATGCTTGATGTTATCCAACTGCAGAATGCCTAAGTATTTGTAGGCTTCATTTTCTTTGCATTTAATTAATTGGCCATTGGGCATTTCAATTCCCTCACATGCAGTGATTTTGCCCCTTTTTATGGATACAGTGGCACATTTTTCCATGCCAAACTGCATTGAAATATCGGTGCTGAATACTCGGACTGTGTTTGTCAATGATTGGATTTCTATTTCTGACTTTCCATAGAGTTTCAAATCATCCATATATAGTAAATGCGAAATTTTTTCAGCTTCTTTGACTGTTTGGTAGCATAATTTCATTTTTTTTAAGATTACTGATAGTGGGATCATTGCGATGATGAAGAGAAGAGGTTAAAGTGAATCACCCTGGAAAATTCCTCGCTTGATATTAACCATTCCGTAGATCTCATTCCCTACTGCCAACTCAGTTCTCCATTGTTTCATCGCCTTTTCAGTAAAGGATGTAATATTTTTGCTAATGCCAGTTGTTTCTAAGCATTTTATGATCCAACTATGTGGCAGTGAGTCAAATGCCTTTTTGTAATCAATCCAGACCATATTCAAGTTCGTTTTTCTGTTCTTACAATTTTCTAATATCATTTTATCAATTAGGAGCTGATCTTTTGTGCCCCTGCTCCTTCTTTTGTTGCCTTTTTGCTCTACTGGCAAGATGTTGTTTGTTTCCAAATAATCCATCATGTTATCTGCAATAATGCCTGTGAGTAATTTGAAGGTTGTTTGCAAGCATGTTATTGGTCTGTAGTTTTCAGGTGTTGTTCCTTTAGTTGCATCTTTCTGAATCAAGTATGTTTTTCCAGTTGTCAACCATTCATCAATTTGGCCCTTTTGTAAAATTTCATTCAGTTGCCTGGCCAATATTGCATGTAAACTGGTCAGATATTTGAGCCAGAAACCATGTAATTGGTCCTTTCCCGGTAATGTCCAATTCTTTACCTTTTTTACTTGATTTTTGACCATCTCAGTTGTTATTTCTAATACTTGCATTTGTTTGTTGCCAATGCTTTTCTCAAAGTCATGTATCCACTTTGCTTCCTTATTGTAGTCCTTTGCATTTTCCCACAATTCTTTCCAGAATTCAACTGTGGCCTGCTTTTCTGGTTTTTCACTTTTGGTGTCACCATTCACATTAAGACTTTGATAAAAATGCCGTTGGTTTGATCGAAATTGCTGATTTTGTTTATATTGGATGATTCGTGCCTCATATATTTCAATTTTTCTAGCTGTTGCTGTTATCTGCTGTTTTACAATCTCTACAGCTTCATTGATGTTTCTTGTATCCAATCTATATCTTCTGATTAGCCGATCTATGATTTTGTTGTTTTTAAGCCGTTGCTCATGCATGTTCTTTAAGTTACTAGCATCTGCCCCTAATTTTTTTATTTTTTGTTCTAAACGGATTTTCCACTTTGGCTTTGATGCTTTTTCTGTTGTGTGACTAGGTACTTTAATTTTAATGCCTAGTTCATTAGTGACTATTACAGCTGCGCTGTACATTAACTGGTTTGTTTCCAAGATGGATCTCGGTTCAATTGTTGAAAACACTGCATTAACCATTTTCATGATAGGGGCCAAAATTTTCTTAGGCACAGTTTTTAGTGATGGTAAACGTTGCCTTTCCTCATTAAGCAGAAAATGCTCCATGATCTTATCCTTCAATTCTTTTTGTTTTTGAGTTAGTTCATCAGTTGGTTCAGTGATAACTGGTTCTAGTGGTGGTGATGTTATTTCCTCCCCGAGAGCTTCTTCTGGGAGTTCTACTATAATGTCTTTAGTTGTGTCTTGAATATCTGTTATTTCCGCTTGTGATATTGCTTTTTGGGTTTTGCAATTTGCCTGAATTTCCTCAAGTTCAACTTCACTAAACACTTTATTCAGTATAATAAATCGCCTTTGATCTGCTAGTCGTTGTTCACTAACATTTGAATCTGGATATTGTTGTTTCCATAATTCATACATTCGCTTTAAATAGCCTCTTTTTTCTGGCTCTGAGTTGTAGTAACAGGCCATTATGGCACGGTTTTCATCTGCACTATATTTTTGTCATTTTGTTGGCTGGTCCACTTGTAGCCCACTTGTCGATGGATGTCCAGGGACCCCAACATCCGCCGTGGCCCTTGTTAACTCGCGCGACGACCGATGCGGTATGGAATTCTTATTTATTTTTTTCACCATATTGTATGGATTGGCGGGGTTTTTTTTACGGGACCAGATGCCAACCTGACCCCAACCCTCCTCCTTTCTCATCTGGGCTTGGGACCGGCAACGGCGGAGTTGTTGTTGTTATTATTATTATTACTACTACTACTACTACTACTACTACTACTACTACTACTACTACTACTACTATTATTAATCTTTTCCTTTTCAATGAAGTTGCCAGCTTTATTATTGATCTGAGAACCTATGTAATTTATTTCCTTCAGTCCTGAACATTTAATATTTAAAGTTAAAGATATGGATGTTCGTGCATACCTTTTAACTTTTAACATTTCTAAAAAAAAACTAAAGTTTGATTCAACATTTCTGAAAGGGAGGAGAAGTAAGGCTGAATCTTCTAGTCATTGCAGATATATACTACATGACCAAGAGGTTACACTCTTAACATTATTTACATTTTTTTTTTACATTTTAACATTTTAATTACTAGGAAGTCAGCACAGGTTATTAAACCCCTGTCTCTTTTAGACAGCATTTCTTCTATAGATGAGTATGCTCCCCCTCTTTCCTTCCTTTCCTCCCTCCCTCAGATGCAACAATAATATTTGCTATTATGGAGGAGAAATGGTGTTTGGAAAACAGAACAAAAACATGGAAACAATGAAAGGTTTGTGATAGTCAGTAATAATTTAACTCAAAATAGCAGGCAGTTTTTGCCAGTGGCTGTTATTACTTGTTCACAAAAGCTGACAGATTTTCTGAAGCCCAATGAAAATTAGGAGGGGAAGCTCCTTGTCCTGTTTCCTTTTGTTCTTTTAGCAGAATAACCTTAGGAAGAAAAATACCTGATTAAAATAGATTTATGGTTTCCAGGCTTCAAAGAGCATAGGGTACCTAAATATTAACAAGCTTCAACTTTACGTCCCATAGATCATCCCAGAATTCATTGGAGTTGGGCAGTTAATAAATTTCAATAAATAAATAAGTGCCATTCTGTAGCATTGAAAAAATCCCATGGGACTATCGTAAAATGTAGTTAGAGTTTTAATTGGAAAATTGGAATTTTGGATTAATTCATTTAGAGAATATGGTATATTTCATTTGGGGTTTGCTTTTTTTATTATTCAGAAAGATGACTACAAAACAGATACCATGAATATCATTATTCATTTTGACTGGGAAAGGTTCATTTGTCATTTCTTTAAATGAGTCTTTCCAGCAGAAGAAATACTAATTAAAATGTGAGTGTTTAGGAAACTATCTGTATCTTTGTTCCTTTCCTCAGAATACAGTTTTCTCATTTCTGCTTTTATTTATAATTATTGCACTAGTTCCATATCAACTATTTTTTTGGTGTGTGGGGGAGTACCTGTCAGTATTTATGCAGCTAGTGATTCGATCCATTGATGTCAGTTTGGATGCATGATAAAAATACTGATCATCACATATTTTTTATTTATTTGTACTGCATATTTATCAATATTCACTAGCTGCTCAATTCTCTCAGCTCTGAATGTTTGGTTATCCTGCTTAGAAGGCATGATTTCCTGCTACTGTTAATGATTATTTGGAGATGCTGTTCTTTCTAAGAATGATCCCAGCTAGATAATCAAAGCAACAAGCATCTGAATGTGATTAAAAGTAAATAAAATGCTGTCATTCTCTGAATTGCCAGCCTCCACCCTTGAAAGAGGCACTGTGTTAACATAGATGTTCATATGTGTTAAATCTATACATATGATTGGCTCAATCAGTGGTGGGATTTACTTACCTTCCCTACTGTTTCGCAAATGTGAGCACACTCAGGCTTTGCACCTTCTGCGCATGTGCACCGCCTTCTGTGCGTGCGCAGAAGGTCACATATTATGTTGGGGCCATTATGTGAGTGGAGCCTCCTGCAGACGCTGCTACCAGTTCACCCAAGCTGGAGAGGACTGGCTGAATACCATCTCTGGGTTCAATGTGTACTGGTCACAATGATGTTTCTTCTCCACATTCTCATTCTGCTCCATCCCTTCTTTCACCCAGCACATTTATTGTTCCCATTTTAGATGCATGCAACAGGATAATTCAACTACATTTAAAATTATTATGCTTAAACTAATCTAGCACCTGGGCTTTTGATGAACTCCCCCGAAGATGTTTCTGTATGCTGTTCCCAAAAACAGTTCTTTCCATTCAGTGACATATATACATTGCTGGCTAACTGCCAGAAATATGGAAGCTATGGATGGAATCTTCTTTTTCATAATGTATTGAATGGTACTTACATGTAGCCTCAGTCAATCTAGTTTTCTCTGAGCGTTTCAAATAACCCCCAATTCTGCTGTGAAATATTGGAAGATTATTTTAATGGAGGTTCTATTTAATTTTCTGCAATTGAGCTTTGCAAATTCTGGTTATTTTGTAAGCAAAATTTGAAGCTATTTTCCAAAGTGTGAAAGAGAATGGGAATGAATAGATAACACTATATAAATCAGTTTAAGTTGGTGTAGAACTAAGCCATTCATCATGCTGAAATATCAACAAAATTCTTTGTAAGGGTTTGTAAATGCTTCCGAACTCCAAGGGAGAAAATTTTGAAATGTTTATTCTACTTTGTATTTCTGTCTTTTCCCATTTATCAAGGAATATTAAAAGGAATAGTTGCAAATATAATATGATCCAGTGGTGGGATTCAATTTTTTTACTACCAGTTCTGAGGGTGTGGCATGGTGGTTGTGGCATGGCTTGATGGGTGTGGCTTGATGGGTGTGGCAGGAGAAGGATTCTGTAAAATCTCCATTCCCTCCCCACTCCAGGAGAAGGATACTATAAAATCCCCATTTTCTCCCAATCAGCTGGGACTTGGAGGCAGAGAATAGATGGGGGTGGGGCCAGTCAGAGGTGGTATTTACCAGTTCCATGAACTACTCAAAATTTCCACTACCGGTTCTCCAGAACTGGTCAGAACCTGCTGAATACCACCCCTGGTATGATCCATTGCAAGGTAAATTTCCATTATCCACTTAAGTCTGAAGTTCCTAGTGTGCTCAGGAGCACTAAAATGCTGGTGGAGTGAGCAGTTTCCAAATGCCCTCTATCCTACCTGATCTTTTACATTTAAATAAACATTTTAATTAAAAGTGTGGCCATACTGTAAAGCAAAATGCCAGTTTCCACTTTGGAGATGAATTCCAGTTCACCTGCTATCAATTTGGTAAGTGGCCATAACAAGAGGATAAAGCTAAGCAGGCATAGTAGGGAGAAATGATAAGTAATTTTTGGAACATTGATGCCTTTATCCCTTATGGATTTATTTTAGGAAAGGGGACAACTTCCATCTCTACATCGAATTTGCAAAAATGCCTAGAATAAGTTTTCAAAATTCTAAATGTGATTACCAGATCAAACATTTGGAGAATGATGGAGAACAACATAATATATGTCTTCAATAGTAATAGTAAGTGTTTGTTTGTTTTTTAGATATGCTGTCCATCTCACTCTGTAAAGTAACTCTGGACTCTTTTCCAATTTTATTTCTTATTGCTACAGATCATGAAATCTTTCCTATCTCTTTTCTCCTCTTCCAATATATTGGCTTGTTTTCCAAATAAGCATTATTCTTCTTTATTAAAATACTTATAGCAACGTACTTGTCTGTAGCAAATATATAAAGAAATTTATTTTTGGTGAAGGGGAGGATATATAGACAAAATTGGACATTGTAATTAACACAAGCAAATAGGCTTGGATTTGTGGATATGTTTCACTGCCAAATTATTTTGAGCATTGTAGCACTTAGAAATAGCACTTAGACTTATATACTGCTTCATGGTGCTTTACAGCCCTTTCTGAGCGGTTTACAGAGTCAGCATTTTGCCCCCTACAATCTGGATCCTCATTTTACTTACCTCTGAAGGATGGAAAGTTAAGTCAACCTTGAGCAGGCAGCAGGCAGCCAGCAGCCAGCAGTCTGCAGAAGTAGCCTGCAGTACTGCATTCTAACCATTGCTCCACCGTGGCTCATTATACTGTATATAAAACACATTGAAGTTGGGCCAGAAGTGATCTTGAGCTTCAAAATGCAATAATTTTGCTGTTACTGAAACAGATTTATGCCTGGTCAGTGCTCTAGGCTAATCTGGAAATTTAATCTTTAATCACTATTTTTTAAAGAAATCCAGTTGACCACCCTCTCCCTCCCCCCCTTCCCCTCTCCCTCCCTCTAGATGTAGAGTACATGTTCTGATGGAATGGATTTCCTGTTAGGTTTCTTTGTTCAGAAGATTTGAGGTTTCTTAGAGAACATTAGATAGAACAGAAAAGAAAGTAGGTTATGATTAGAAGTACACAACTATACAAATAAGTGTGTGTGTGTGTGTGTGTGTGTGTGTGTATTTTAGACTTTCTCGTACAATACTTGACTGGATCAATGGGAGGATCAATATCTTTTTGGAACACCAAAAAGGAGTCAGTTAAGAGTGTTAAATTTAGTGCCAAAGAACCCTAGCATCTACATCAAGATACATATGTGGAGGGAACCGACAGTCAGTGATAATCCATTTTTGGTGACTGACAGCTTCCTGCTGAGTAAAAAGAAACTGTAGAAGTTCATTGTAGAAGTGAAACTAGATTCACTTTCAGTAAATGAGCAAGAGGACGTTTGTGCGACAGTTAAAGGGAGAGTCCCCCCCAAAACAAAATTCCCCCTAGCAGATCAATAGGCACTTGGTTAGCCTGAGAAAGAAAAATGAAGAAATAAAAGCCAACTACAGTATCATTGATGCCTTCTGAAAATTGAAAATGAATTGAGAGGTGTCAGATAGTTTGTAAGATGGAAGATCCTGCCCAATGAAATTAGAGAATTCTATTAGAATAAGACAGTAGTATGAATTCAGTAGATGCAGGAAAAAGATTAAAAACTAAGGAATACTATTAGTGGCGTTCTTAATTGTTTGCATGGTAGTAATTTTATTAAAGATTACAATTACAGCAGTAAACACTAATACAAACTTTTTTAAAAAGTAGAAGAATAAAAAGTAGTGGATGCAGAAAAAAGAGAAAAATAAAAATATAGTAAAAAGAAATATATAAAGAAATCAATTCTCAACTTCATCAACTTCATCAATTTTAGTAATTTATCGCCTTCCTCTTAAAATGCAACAAATGATCTCTTTTTCCCATATCCTTTCTCTGATCTATAAACAAATCTATAAATCATCAACATGTCAGGCCATTAAAGGTTACCAGAAATAGCAACATATCTATTTTAATTTTGATCAAATAAACCAACCTTATATTCCTTCCTTTGGTTTATATTAATCCAAATCTTTGATCCAGTCAAATAATGTCTTAGAACTGATTGTGTTTCTTTTTTTTCTTTTTTTTGCCCCTTCTCATAAGATTCTTCAAAATTTTAGCAACCTCTTTTGTAAATCTAATATAAGAACATTATTCTGGTCAATCACTGGGGTTTATTGTTTGTATATCCCTTCTAATTATTAAGACATAGGTTTTTTTGTATGCTTATTTAACATCATTTTGTTTAGCACTTTCTTCATAGAGACATACGCCTCTATTGGCATTATTAAAATTAACTTCTGAATCCATTGTTCATTCTATAATTGTACATTGAGTTAATGTGTTGTTCTCCTTTAATTGTAATCTTTAGTTCCCTCTAGTGTACATTTTTAAAAGTTTAATTGCTAGAGAATGTGTGTAGCTCAGGACTGAACTATGGAATCCCTGGTGCTCTTTGAACTTGGTTAGCAGACATTTCATTACCCAACTAGGTAACGTCATTTGTGCTTGTGAATGTGGGCTTTGCTTCCTGTTTATATACAGTAGCTTGTCCTTCTAGTGTTGCTGGAGGTATAGCTATCTCCTTGATAGTTCCTTAATTAGGATATTATTTTCTACTTTAATGTTTGAAAAAGCTAAGACGGAAACAAAACACATCCTCTCCAGCAATCAACCCCAAGATAAGCACTAGTTGGATAATGAAACGTCTGTAAGCAAACAACCATGCACAGAGAACACCAAGGACTCCACAGTTTGTAAAGTCTTATCTTAATTTTTTTTTAAGAATTCAAAATAAAACCATTTTCCCATGGGAAGTATTCTTTATAATTTATTCCAAATCTTTATTTCAAATTTATCTGGACACAATTAGTCCATTTGCAAAATCAAAGTTTTAATTACCTTTTTGCTATTTATTCCAAAACCATTTTTTAAAAAAAGTTCTTAAAACCTATAGGTAAAATTTGTTTCACTAAGGATTGAAGAAAACTCACCTGATGCTGTCACACTTGTGGATCCAAAGGTTTCTAACAGCTGAAAAGCAATTAATAATTTCTGAAAATGATTAGAAAAGGCTATATTGCCGCCTATTTGCCCATGACAACTCAAGGTGGCTTATAGAATATAATACAATACAATAACAGAGTTGGAAGGGACCTTGGAGGTCTTCTAGTCCAACCCCTAGGCAGGAAACCTTATACCATTTCAGACAAATGGCTATCCAACATCTTCTTAAAGCCTTCCAGTGTTGGAGCATTCACAACTTCTGGAGGCAAGCTGTTCCACTGATTAATTGTTCTAACTCTTCTAATATATATATAACCATATCTTCAGCGCCTTCTGGAAGAGTATTAGAGTGGGGGCCATTCTAATCTCTGGGGGAATGATGTTCCAGAGAGAGGGAGCCACTTATGGGAGGTTTTAAGCCCTCTCTTTTCTGGAGGCAAGTTACAAAGAGCCGATCTACTTGCTCTTGGTGAACTGTCTTCAGTCTACCATTTCTTCCTCTGAAAACCCAGCTTTATTTATTTTTCATATAATTTTGAAGTAGCTGTTAAGTGACTTTCTTTTTTTAAAAAAATAATCCGGAATTTGTATCTACTTATCGTTCTATAAAAACTTCATTCACAATTGCCGCCCTAAACCTCCACCCACCTTTACAAAAAAGTAATTTGTGCAACAGGGGTTGCTTCATTGTTAAGAAGAAATTCAACCTTCCCCTTTAAAAAAATTTAGCTCACTTTCAGCAAATGAATACGATTGCACAGCCATGATTACAGCAGTGTTATAAACGGAAGTTTTCCAACTGTGAAATAACATTGACTGTTGGCCGTGTGTGAAGGGATTCTGTGTTAAAACTGACACTGGATCATTTTTCATTAACTCTTCATGTATTGCCCATAATAATAAAAATGAAGGAAGCGATTTAATGCTATTTCAACAAGCTAAAGTTACATAGTTAGTGTAACTGAAAGATTACCAATTTAAGTGAATCCCTGCCCTGTCAGAGGATACTCAGGCGGTCTGTTTTCAAAACTTTGAAAGTATTTGAAAAGGAAAATGGGGAAATAATGAAAGGTTTATGATGCTTGTTCCAAGCTTTACTTAATGATGACCAAAAACAAGATGTTTGCTAACACCTTTTCTGACTAATACATTTCATTAAAAGGGATACTTTTTTATGAATTGCATCATCAAATGCACAGAACGGTTAAATTTATGTGGAACTGGTAGCTAGAAATAAAAAGTCATCTGCCCATTTTGCTGTTCTTTTAATTCAAGTGCAGAGTGGATATGTGGGATTTCCCCCACCCCTTGCCTACAGATATTGTTGTATGCAGTGTTCTCTAAGGTCTAGAAGTTAAGGAGCTAGACTAGGCGCAAGGAAACTCAGTCTTCCCTTACATACAAAATTAAGCCAGTCAACTGCAGACTCTCAACCCAATGACTCTGCTGTGGCAATTGAGCTGCAGCACAAACATCAAACATTGCGTCATACATTGATTCACCATATGAACTATACAGCCGTATGAACGATACAAAATTGTGCAGTCAAGCATGCAAATATTAGCAACAACCAAAAGGACTGTTTTTCCTTGCAGACACTAGGATCGTGACAGCGAACCTATAGCACACGGGCCAGTGGTGGCACGCAGAGCCCTCTCTGTGGGCACATGCACAGTCACCAGCTGCTCTTTTGGTTTCCGCCATGCACAAGCGTGCCGAGCAGCTGGTGTTTGCGGGTGCTGAAGCGCTGGAAAACGGCCTGAAAACAGCCTGAAAAATAACCAAAAACAGGCTGTGTTCCAGGTCGTTTTCTGGGCTATTTTCTGGCCATTTTCAGGCCATTTTTCAGACTGTTTTCAGACCATTTTCAGGCCATTTTGGGGTCGAAAAACAGCCCCCCAAAGAGCCAGAAAATGGCCTGAAAAATAACCTGAAAATGGTCCCCAAATGGCCAGAAATGCCCAAAAAACAGGCAAGCACACGCCAGCCAGTTGGTCTTCAGGTTTCCGTTGCTTCAGCATGCACACGCTGTATGCGCATGCACACACGTTCCAGTTTGGACACTCGGTGCCGAAAAGGTTCACCATCACTGCAGTACGCTAAAACAGGTAGCCCTCATTTAGTAACTACAGTTGGGACAGGCAACTCAGTCATGAGGCAAAATGATTGGTAAGTGAAACTGCAACTGTACTTACGACCTTACTTAAGCTTTCCTTTGTTTCACAGCCCCAGAATAATAGCAATAGCAATAGCAGTAGACTTATATACTGCTTCATAGGCCTTTCAGGCCTCTCTAAGCGGTTTACAGAGAGTCAGCATATTGCCCCCAACAATCTGGGTCCTCATTTTACCCACCTCGGAAGGATGGAAGGCTGAGTCAACCCTGAGCCGGTGAGATTTGAACCGCTGAACTGCTGATCTAGCAGTAGCCTGCAGTGCTGCATTTAACCACTGCGCCACCTTGGTTGTGAATATGAGAATTGGCCATAAACTTACTTTTTAATCACCACTCTTACTACGAACAGTTGGTAAAACAAGGGGCAAGCAAGGTTTCAGGTAAACCGCCAACGATTATTATTATTGTGATTTCACTGGTGAACTTTACAACCATCATAACAATTGTGTAAATATTTCCAGGGGGAAGTTTTAGAAAGAAATTGTTTCCAATCTCGCCTTTTTGTTTTGTTTTGTTTGCTTTTTTTCTGAGAAAAGACTGGTTCATTTCATCAGTTCCATAGATCTGTTGCTGATCTTTGTCTTGAGAATGTATTTATGAATGGTGTATCTGCCTTGCTAAAATTATGTTTGGTATGCTACATTCCCATAAAAAGATGGACACCTGTTCTTTCTGTAGCCCTTTGTGTGCTCTGGTAAAAGCTGTTGCCTCTACAAGTGACTATCAAGGAGAAAGAAAGCTCCTCCTGCATTTGCATATAAATGCTGCATATTAATTGGGCTTTGTGGTTAATACATTTCCAAGAAGGCTACTGTTCCTTTTTCAGCCATAACCACAAGTGGAATGTGCTACATCACCATATACCAGTGAAATCGAAGGCTACTGATACAATCTCATCATTGATGAAACACGATGCAAGGAACAGTTCTATTCAAGAAAGAAATTGCTTTTAAAAAATACAATTTAGATGTCTTTCCCATTAATTTCATCTCAGTATTGGATTTATATTCAACCTTTTCAGCAAATACATTACCAATTAAAACATGCTTAGTTCATGTCTTTTAAAACATAACAAACCATATCCTGTGACCTGATTAAGGAGTACAATGAGCTTCAATGGGACAAGACCATCGTTATCATTCAGGATATGATATCCTGAGAGCCTCCTAGCAAGACATCTTCAAGTGTGTAACTGAAGTCCCCTAAACTACTATGTTTTTGAATTTCACCTCTGTTAAATTGAATAATAGTGATACATAGCATACCAGAATACTATCTTATTGCAAATATTGCTAGATCGATTACATAGTTAAGATGTATTTCCATAAATTCTTCTTCTTACTATTGGCCAGAGAAATATTTACTTTCTTTATTATTTAGCTTTTCTATAACAGAAATCAGATCAGCAAATTTTCTGAATATCTATCTATCTATCTATCTATCTATCTATCTATCTATCTATCTATCTATCTATCTATCTATCTATCTCTATATCTATATATCTATATCTATATCATCTATCTCTATCTCTATCTCTATCTCTATCTCTATCTCTATCTCTATCTATCTATCTATCTATCTATCTATCTATCTATCTATCTATCTATCTATCTATCTATATATATATATATATATCATCTTCCATATTTTTCTGTCAGATGTAATGGTAAAGGTTCCCCTCGCACATATGTGCTAGTTGTTCCTGACTCTAGGAGGCAGTACTCATCTCCGTTTCAAAGCCGAAGAACCAGCATTGTCCAAAGATGTCTCCGTGGTCATGTGGCCAACATGACTAAATGTCAAAGGCACACAGAACACTATTACCTTCCCACCAAAGGTGGTCCCTATTTTTCTACTTGCATTTTTTTACATGCTTTCAAACTGCTAGGTTGGCAGAAGCTGGGACAAGTAATGGGAGCTCACACCCTTATGCGGCAAGCTCAGTGTCTTAGCCACTGACCCATTTTCTTGGAAAATTGGAAAATTTTCAAAAGTATATATACATGCATTGTATTCCCATCACACTATTTTCTTTCAAGATAAACAATATTAGGCAAAGTGAACAAAAATAGTCAAAAAATAGGAAGCCAAAAAAATCAAAGGAACAATAAAGAAAGTATAACTACATATTATGACAAAATATTATAAGAACATACACAGAAGGAAATAATGGCTTTAAGTTGTAAGATTCTAATTGAATATTCAAAAGGGATAAAAAAATAAAAACACCTCCCTATTGATAAAAAATTGTTGGACAGTGAAATCAATTCCTGGAGTGATGTTGAGGTCTTCTTTGTTGGATGTCTTCAAACAGAAGTTAGATGGTTGCTTCTCAGAGATAATTTGATTTAGATTTTTTTCATCAAGCAAATGATTGATCTTGATTGTTTAAATTGTTCTTTTCATCATTACAATTCTATTCCCCAAGAAATTCAATATGCATTGAGTAACACTTTAATCTCTGTTAAAGTACAAGACATGAAACTGGATCATTGTAAAATAAGTCTGGTACAAAAATAAGAAAAGCTATAATATTTAGATGTATGTAGAATATTTCCTAGTCAGAAAACCTTCAGTATGGTTAGAACAAAAGAATTGAAATATATATATTGTGCCTATAATAATATTATTTTATGTAATTTGAATGGACATAGGAATCAGTGGTGGGATTCAAACATTTTTACCACCGGTTCTGTGGGCGTGGTTTGATGGGTGTGGCATGGATTGTTGGGTGTGACTTGGTGGGCATGGCAGGGGAAGGATACTGTAAAATCTCCATTCCCTCCCCACTCCAGGGGAAGATTACTGCAAAATCCCCATTTCCTCCCGATCAGCTGGGATTTGGGAGGCAGAGAATAGATGGGGGTGAAGCCAGTCAGAGGTGGTGTTTACCGGTTCTATGAGCTTTTCAAAATTTCCACTACCAGTTCTCCAGAACTGGTCAGAACCTACTGAATACTACCTCTGATAGGAATCTTCATAATTTTCTTTCATTTTTTTACACAGTTTACACCGAAAAACATACTTTTTTTATCTTCAGTTTATTTTCCTTTCCATGGCATGACAATTATTTTAATAACAACTATATTATTTTTCATGTTCTGTAATATTTTTTTAGAAATGAGTGATGATATAAGAACCAGAAGGAAAATGAGAAACACTTCAATATAATACTTCAAGAAAATTATGTGCACCAATCATGGGTGTTGTGCATGGAAAAATTGGGGTGAATGAATGAGATTATGGACCATGATATTGATATCAGATATTCAAGTTGAAATTCCAGGCACATAGATTAGGATGGAAAATGGTAGTTATGAGTTCCTGGTGAAATTTTTGTTTACAAATACTGAAAGTACTGAAAAAAGAATAAGATCTCCAGGGCATCTGTGTCTAAGATTCATGGATGATAATGTGAATAATTCTAAGGAGTTTGTAAACAAAATAAGAAACAACAGCTATATTCGAGAAAAATGAAGATCAGAATTATGAAAAATATAAAAGTTCATTCTATCTGGATCATAATTGAAAACATAATTCTTTAAAAATTCTTCTTACCAAAGTGTAAATAATTTGAAAACGAGACAGATGAAAGCACCTATCAAAGGAAGTGTTTGACTACTAGACGGCAGAGAGTATACTAGAGAAGATTTTGGTCTGATCTAAGAATGTTCTTATTGATGTTGTTGGTCTTTCTCATTATCCTAACCTAATGTCAATACAACTATTTGAAAATACAAAAAAAAAAAGCAAAAAAGAGCAATAAATAGAAAAATTGATATGATCGCATCTATTATACCAGGGGCGTCAAATCTGATTTCATTGAGGGTCGCATCAGGGTTGTGTTTGATCTCGGTGGGGGGGGGGGGGGTTGGCCAGCCAAATGTCACTTGTGTTGGGGATGCCTGTGGTGGCTCAAACGCTCTGCCAGCAAAAACAGACTCCCAAGCTCCGTTTTTGACTGTGACAGCATCCTGCAACCCTTTGCCAGTGAAAACAGAGCTTGGGAGGGCCATCCGCACCCCCGCTTTTGGCTGTGACAGCCTCCCAATCCTTGCGAGCTCCATTTTCACTGACAGAGACATCGCATGGGCCAAATCTAAGCACCTCCCCCAAACTTGATCCGGCCTGCGTGGCTTGAGTTTGACACCCCTGTATTATGTAATTTGGTTTTGTAGCAGGGACAATAGATAGTAAACTTCACTCTAGCTAATTGCTAGGATAATTTATCAGATAGTATTTATTGACATAATATTTTGTCCTTTTTTTCTCTCTCAGAAAAATGGTGAGCCCCTCAAAGGAAAACTTTTCTGGAAGTCAGATGAAACAATGATAACCACAATTTATGACTCATCTTTTTGTATGATTTCTTGGCATATTTGCAAATGTCCTACCTGTGACAGGGTATAAAGGGACATTTTTTAAGAATGAAGGAAGGTGGATGAAAAGATTCTTTTGCAAACCCACAGAAATATGTGCCTCTCTTAGTATTTACAGTTTGTGTCTCATATGAAAACTATTATACCAGCATTTCCTCGTGTCTCAAAGCATCAGATGGTGGAAGTAGATTTCTTAAAATGCATATTGGACAAATAAGACTCTCAGTCATTTGCATACTAATGTGCTGTTCTAAGTCATGCATCATGACATCTTCAAGGAGGCCAGTCATAATTATGATGGATTAGACTGCGAAGTTGGTCCTAGATGCAATAATTGTTTCGCAGATGCTACTCATGTGCCTTGAATTTCTAATACATAATGGTTGGCGAGGGGAGGGAAACCCATAGTAAAGTGGCTAACTGTCTCAGCTCAACTACAATTACTGAACAGAGTGAAAAGTAAACCACAATAGTAGATATCTAGCTTAGAAAAGATATAATTTACTTGGTTGGTTTTTTTAAAAAAAAAGAACCACAATGCAATATGGATTGTTTGTGGCCTCATTATTGCAGCACTGCCTTCAATTCTATCATTTACTGTTCCCCGATTTGTACAGATAAATGTATATTACCATGTTTATGGGGGGAGGGGAATTAAATAGGATCCCCCCACCCATTCTTCTTTTTGGCCCTCGGTCAATGCTATTATGTCTTTTGAGTGTAGTTAATGGAGCATTCTCCCACCTAATTCTCTTCTTGCTAAGCAGTCATTAGATAGGAATGGAATACCATGGTTCTGCAAAGCTAATCAAACACTAAAATAAAGGCAAGAAGTAGGGATTTTGTTGTTGTTTTTCTTTTAGAATTCATCCTTGCCAGTTCCCCTCCTTAGTACTTTATTTTCAGTAGTTCCAGAATCTTTCTAAAGGAAAAGGAAGTATTAAACATTTCATTCAAAACCAAATGCTAAAATATTTATTAAGGTTTTTTTTTTAGGAATTATTTAGAATTTGCAGTAAAACAGAATAGAATAGAATTCTTTATTGGCCAAGTCTGATTTGACACATAAGGAATTTGTCTTTGGTGCATATGATCTCAGTGTACATAAAAGAAAAGATACATTCGTCACAAATCATAAGATACACTTAATGATAGTCATAGGGTACAAATAAGCAATCAAATCATACTAGGAAACAATCAATATAAATCCTAAGGATACAAGCAACAAAGTTGCAGTCATACAGTCATAAGTGGAGGGAGATGGGTGATAGGAACAATGAGAAGTCTAATAGTAATAGTAATGCAAACTTAGTAAATAATTTGACAGTGTTGGGGGATTTATTTGTTTAGCAGAGTGATAGCATTCGGGGGAAAAAACTGTTCTTGTGTCTAGTTGTTATGGTGTGCAGTGTCCTATAGTGTCGTTCTGAGGGTAGAAATTGAAGCAAATTATGTCTAGGATGTCCAGAGCCCTCTTTTTGACTAGTGCAGTATACAGATCCTCAATGGAAGGCAGGTTGGTAGTAATTGTTTTTTTCTGCAGTTTCTAAACATTACTACTGAAATATTTTCTTAGTACAGTTGTCCTTGACTTACAACAGTTCATTTATTCATTTAACAAAGGTCTCCCTTAATTTAATTGTGGGCTCAATTGTGATTGTAAATTGAGGACTAACACTGTAATATTATTTGGGTTTTTTTTTAAATTAAAGTAACTTAAATCTTCATTATATATAAACTCTTGAGATGTAATTTGTTTAAAGGAATTAATTATGGAAAGCAGGAAATGATCTCCAAGGAGCAAAGGATGGAATTGGATCAGAAATATTTCAACATTGTTAGGACTAATGGTAGCTGCTTTAAGTCTGAAGGATAAATGTACACCTGCTCATTTCTCTCATTCAAAATAAATTTCTGGATAAGAATAGCCTTATTATAAACTGACCTGGGATTAAACAACAGGAATCCGAGCCCAGGGCCTACAATGGATTTATTGAGCAGGAGTAGGGAGTAGCTAGAAGGTAGTAAGAGTGTAAAATATCAAATGCACCTTTCAAATAATAACTCCCTCTACCATCACTATCAGAATGGTAGTGCCTCTCCAATTCGCATTCTCTCCCCCTCCCATATCAAACAAACTCACAAACTCTGCCATCCTGCCTCCAGATCCAAGGTTCCCATCAAACATCTATGGGTCATCAATAGCTTCCAGAACTTTAGTTTACCTCTACTAGTAGACTTAGGATATCTATCAAAATCTATAAATAATATTTTTATAAGCATTCTAAAGCAAGTTCAGCAAATTAAATCGTCCAATTACAATTTAAAATAAAGCACGCTAGGTCAGACTAAGGCGCATTTTAGTACAATATGCCTCCCTGATTTTTTTCACCAATTTAAAAATGTGCTATATTTACACATTGTAATTTACATTTGTATGCAATGTTGCTACTCATAGTAATTCTATGGAATAATTTATCTTCCAAAGTTTGCTACAATTTATGCCATCCTTGATATAAAGAACAAATCCTACCATAATTTGTCATTCTCATAAAATTTGTATGCAAGAATGACAGTATTCTATTAATTATCTCAGTTCCATCAGGTTTCTATTATATCCCTATACCTATCAACTTGTTCATAATCAAGTCCTCTAATTTAGCACAGAGATGCTATCTCATTATTTAATATAAGAAAAGAAAAAAGTTATTGAAAGAAATATTTACCTTATCAATACAATTTTATTTGTATTTTAAAAACAAATTAAGTGTGTTGCAGTCCATATGTCTCTTGCAGTAACTCAGATGGTTTAAAAACTTGATTACCATTAAGTTGATCCAATGCATTAATCCCCTTGTTTCATCTACAAAAAAAAATTTCAAACGGGATTACTCCAAAATGTTAGTTTATCATGCAAATAAGAATCAAATATACATGAATGAAAAATTACATGAATGAAAACAAGTGAATGCTTTCAAAATACATCTTGCAGCTTTTAATGTAGGAAATAAAATCAAACTACATTATTTTAGCAATAGCAGTAGACTTATATACCGCTTCATAGGCCTTTCAGGCCTCTCTAAGCGGTTTACAGAGAGTCAGCATATTGCCCCCAACAATCTGGGTCCTCATTTTACCCACCTCGGAAGGATGGAAGGCTGAGTCAACCCTGAGCCGGTGAGATTTGAACCGCTGACCTGCTGATCTAGCAGTAGCCTGCAGTGCTGCTTTTAACCACTGCGCCACCTTGGCTCAGTGGTTAAAAGTTAAACCAACTCCCTACTTATTAGAAGTCAAAGCTTCTGTTTGTGCCAATGATTTTTTTTAACTTCATCATTTGTATTTCATAAGGACATCAATCTAAAAATATATGCTTAGTTATAGAGTTGATAATTAAGGAAGTTAAATACAATGATCATAATTTGCATATTCTAGGCCATTGTTTTGCACCTTGCCATATCTCTGTACTTTAACTCCCAGAATTCTCTGACTAGCCATTGTTCAGAATTCTGGGAACTAAAGTCTGAAGATATGAAAGCTGTCCAAGTTTAGAATTGCTGGTCTTATGCAAAAACTAGAAAACATAATTCTCTCCTGGGAATAATAGTACTTATTATTCATAACTTGGTATTCTTTTGTCTTAAATTATCCTATTTTTGGTGCCTTGGGTTTTTTCCCTACTATCACTAAACTCACCTTTATTTTTGTTTTGTGCTATTCTCAGCCACTAAACAGTCCTGTTTGTATCTGCCTGCATTGGCCTGTTTAAAAGTTCACAACTGTCTTTTTTCTTTCCAAAGACTGCTGATTGGAACTGAGATATTGGCAGAGAAGTAAAACCCCATCCACTAGTTAATTACTTAATCAGTGAATTGCCTACTTCTTTAAGTTCTTCCCCTTAACTATGAAAAACATAAACACACTGAGCCAGGAAAATAATATCAAACTGAAATGGATCAAGATATAACTGATTCACTGCTTTCTACCCAGGAACATGAAAGAGGAAAAGAACTTTTTAAGGAAGATCTAGGATTTTCATTTCTAGAAAAAGATCTGCATCCTTCAAAATAATTGGACCAACCAAGAGGCATAGCTGCCCAGAGTCACTCTTGATGGTGAGATAGGCAGTATATAAGTTTAATAAATAAATATTCCCTCCTATCACAGAGATGCTTCATGGAACAGATAGCACTCCTGCTTCCTGCTTGGTATCTTCTCTATATATATCCTGTCAAAAATTAACACATTAATTACAAATTATATTTCTCTAACATCTTCTCAATATTCTCAGAAAATTATTTACCTCACTGCTACAAGATACCAAATGAATATTCTTAATTTCAAATTGCATGGTAGGTGATCTCTACACCTTGCCCATCCTCCACATTAAGATCTTTTTGGAACAGAAGATGTTGCCAAATCATATTTCCCAGATTAATAAAGTTCATTTCTCCTAAACTTTAGGAGCCCATGGATAAGAGCATAGCTGCCACTCTTTGTCACCAAAACCACAAGTGAGTTTAGAATTTAGAATAACAGAGTTGAAGGGACCTTGAAGGTCTTCTAGTCCAACCCCCTGTTTAGGCAGGAAACCCTACACCACTTCAGACAAATGGATATCCATCTTCTTAAAAACGTCCAGTGTTGGAGCATTCACAACTTCTGGAGGCAAGTTGTTCCACTGATTAATTGTTCTAACTGTCAGGAAATTTCTCCTCAGTTCTAAGTTGCTTCTCTCCTTGATTAGTTTCCTCCCCTTGTTTCTTGTCCTACCCTCAGGTGCTTTGGAGAAGGAAAATAAGCAATGGGTGGAAACTAATCAAGGAGAGAAGCCAGAAGTGGGCTGCACATACCTTAACAACTAGTTCGCTTCACTCGTGCATACACCTTCCGTGCTTAAATGCAGCTTCAAACTCACAGCCAATCTTCTCAGGCAGCTCTGGTGACTACAGCAGGTGAAGCGTGGAACTCAGCTGAGTAGCGGAGAGAGGGAGCCAGAGAGTTAGTTACATAGGACAGGATAGCATAGGGGCAAGTGGGCCGGTTCAGCCAGTGGTCAGAACTTCTGGTTCGCCTGAACTGGTCTGATCAGGAAGGAGCCCACCTCTGGTGTGAGCCCAGCAAGGTTGTAAAATGCAGAAGACCTTTGTCCTTTCTTGCCAGTTTTTCCACAATACTCTGTCCAAGGTCCTGATTGATCCTACCTTGTCAAATTCGGAACCTTCTCCTGAAGGTTATATTCACTCTGATCTTGTGGAATATGAATATGTCTTTTAGTTGTTACATTGCCTATCAGAAACGAAATTGATACAGTTTCTTTTTCTGAAAACCCAGAAGAAAAACAAGTCATATTTATTAATCATGATTGGAAACCTATTTGAGAATAACTACTAATTGTCTGAAGATTCTTCTTGATTAAAAAAAAAACACAAGCGTTTTTATTTAATTCAATTTTTAAGTAATTTTAAATAATTGTGTATTAATTTCAATATTGAGAAGATATCTCTTTCTCAAAAGTAACCCCTTATCTCAAAAATTACTCTTCCCCTCGGCAAATCCTATGCTTGGATTGTTCGGAAATATTGTTTGAACATGGAGATGTAAACCAGAGATTTTCTAGCATTTTTTTTTAAATTAGTAAGTACTCTATACATTGTGTAAGTATTTTAAAATGTAGGTGAGTGAAAGATGCTATACTTTCCACAGTGAAAGTGTGGATATAGATGGTGAAATTGACTGATTTAATTTAAATAAAATTATATAGCTTTGTTGCTCTTTGAAAACAAATAGATTTTTTGCTAAAAGTTGAAAAAATGAGGCATTTTCATTTTAAGTTTTGATGATTTGAATGATTTTCTAATTATAAAAATGGATTGAAATTTTGTGAAATGTAAAATAAAAAGTTGATGTACTATTTTGTAATCATCTCCCCCACCAAATAAAATTTAAGTCTATCTTTTCTCTCTCTTTCCCCATTTCTTTTTTCTATTCTAACTCTCATTTCTTCTATATTTTTATATTATAATGAAACTTAATAAAATCCTATTACAAAAAAAATCCTAGGTTAGTGCATGTTAAATATACAGGGAATTCTAGATACATTTATTTATCTATTTATTTATTATTGATACAAATTATTGTCCACTCTTCTTTATAAATGTAAGGTTTCAGTAGTATGATGTGGTTCATAAGCAAATAATAGCTTTTTAATTCATTTTTCTGTGCTATCCATAGTGGACAATAAGAGTTATCTGACTTTTCACTATGTAGAAGAAATCTACCATGTACACAAAAGCTTTCTGTGCCTTAGCATTAAAAGGTAAAGGTAAAGGTTCCCTTCGCACATATGTGCTAGTCATTCCCGACTCTAGGGGGCGATGCTCATCTCTGGTTCAAAATCAAAAACCAGCGCTGTCCGAAGATGTCTCCGTGGTCATGTGGCCGGCATGACTAAATGCTGAAGGTGCGCAGAACAGTTACCTTCCCACCAAAGGTGGTCCCTATTTTTCTACTTCCATTTTTATATGCTTTCAAATTTCTAGGTTGGCAGAAGCTGGGACAAGTAACGGGAGCACACTCCATTATGTGGCGCTAGGGATTCGAACCGCCGAACTGCCAAGTTTTCTAATTGACAAGCTCAGCATCTTAGCCACTGAGCCACCATGTCACTTGCCTTAGCATTAGCCATACATTTAAATATATGGGCCTAATTTCCTCAGCTGTGTGTGCAGATGGATTGTAAAACCATTGTCTTTAAAAAATAGTGGAGTCTCAATTCTTCTTGCTACTTGTTCTTATAACCTTAGTTGTCAAATTGCAGAGGAACAATCATGGGTACCTCCAGGGCTCATGAGTTACCTATCATTCTAATGTAATTTGTGAAGCAATTTTTGATATACAAAGCAGAGAACCTTGAAAATCATATATACAATAGATGGCTATTTGGAAACATGGGTGTTTGCATGCTCTATAGGTGTGAAAATATAGCATGAAAGCAAAATAAACATGCCTTTCTCTATCTCTCCCATTTCTTTCCAGATCCAGTAAGAGGATAACCTTGTGGATGGCCCTTGAGTAAGCCAGATGGAACAGGACAGAACTAATCATGATGAAGGCAATAGTTTAAATCCTTTTTTAATTCCACATCCTTCTCGTGTTTGCCAAGCTGAGCCTTTGTCAGTGAAGCTGCACAATGGAAACACATCAGTGGGAAAGATCTACAGTGAACTGAATGGCAATCCTATGTGGCTGCATGGGAAGGCCAACTATGGAATGAAGCATCCTGCAACGAGGAATGAGAGTAGTCGAATAAGCCCTGACCTCCTTCAGCAAAAGAAACATTGCAGTGGGTATTTGCAAAACGGTGGGATAAAACGCACTTTTAGTGAGCCTTCTTTGTACGGACTACACCTGAACAAGAAGCTTAAACAAGACGAAGAAGCAAAAAGAGGACAAGATGGCGCATGCGCTGTCAGCAACCAAGCAGGTGCTTCTAATTTGTGCAGTGAGAAGGATGTTGTGGGTTTTGGAACAGAACAAAGTACATCTTCAGTTCTTATACAGTCTCTAAGATGCAACTCTGGTGCTTCAGAAACTTCTCCAGCTCCCCAGATTCAGAATGAACAAGGGGATGAAAATAGCAGCTGCCACAACAGGGACATTGACATGGCATATAAGAACAAGGCAACTCCAATGCCTAATGGTGCTATAGTTTCTGCCTCTTCCATGGGAAACATGCATGGTGAATTCCTGGAAAAAACGTCTCAGTATAATCCAGAACATGTTTTCAGTGGAACGCAGACAACTACATCTTTTACAAATGCCATAAATACTCGGGCTATTAATGTGTTGACATGTGGCACATCACATTTACTGCATACCTCAGGGCAGATAAGTTCCGCTCAAACCTCAAACTCTGAGCTGCCTCAGGTGCTAGCTTCTGTAGCTACTGAAATCCACAATATAGAAAACTCCACTAAAGGATCCATCATACAAGCAAGCACCAATTTTCATCATCCAGAAATAATGAACTCAGAGCAGCCAAAGTCAGGAAATGCCTACCAGCCACCTACAAACAGCCGTGAAGTTTCAGAAAACGCAGGGCAGGTCCCCAGTCAGGATTTCTCACTCAGTCCTAACAACAATCTGAAGACTCATGATAGTAGCTCAGAGGTTTTGTCACAACCAAGAGAAGAAACCGGTGCTTCCTTCCAACAAGATTCTGTGTTCAGGAATGATTCTTTTAATCTACCCCCTATTGCACCACCTTCTCCAGGGCAGGAAATGAACTGTGTGCTCTCCGCTGCAGGTTCAGAAGATCCTAGAAATATTTTCAATCTGACAGAAGAAAATAACAGACGGCAGCAACATCATCAGGGAGAGCATGCAAAAAAAGTGTCTGGTTTTTGCCAACAAACTCCCAGTTCTCAACAGGATCATCAATACAAGATTCAGGCTTCACAAGCAACTGGGAGTGAAACAAATGTTGATCTCAGTACAGTGATATTGGGAATAAAGCAGCAAGATCCTAGTGAAACTCAGTCCAAACTGGAGTCTAAAATTCAGGATCCACAAAGATTAAGAAACAGTGAAGAATTGCAACACTTTCCACATCTTCTGAGCCAGATTAATCAGCAGACTACTCTTGATCATGAGAAAGATCTGGTGAAAAATCACTTAGAGCAGTCACAAACCCACTCACAAGCTTCTTGGATGAGAATGACTTCCCCTCCCTTTCGCCCCAGTGATTCTTCCCCAAAATCAAATGAAACACTTTTGAGGACCATGCTTCAGCTCCAGACAAATTCACCTGAGCAGACACATCCAAAACAATATATTAGAGGTTCCAATGAATCAAAAGGAGTCATAGGACAATCTTGCTACCAGAACATTATGCAGGGTGAGCAAATACCAGCACTATTCAAAAGTGAAGGAGCACAACTGCCTCATCATTTTACTCCTGATTTGCACATCCCATTCCAAAAGCACTCGCCACAATCCAAAAAGATGAATGATCAGCAGCAAAATTCAAGGCACTTTAACCTTCAACCACAATCTGAACTCCACCTTGAACAGGCACCATTAAAACCCCAGCACTTAGAACTTCCATTTGAGGATGACCAATTCATACATTCACAAATTTTGCCTCCAATACTCCAGACTCAGCCAATACAACCACCACAGAATTCACAAGTAACAATGAACCCCACACAACAAATAAAAACCACAAAGTTCTCCCAAATCTTCCCCCAGTCAAGCAACAGCCAAGAGCAGCAAGGAGAAGGAACATCTTTAAATCGGCTTAAATTAGAAGAGTGCTTTGAAGTGGGAAGTAATTACTACAAATCAGTTGAGTTCCCAGTACAGGTTCCCCAGACCAAAGTGGACCATATTTCAAATACAGCCAACAAAATCTCCCATTATAATCAGACAAATAATGTAATGAAGCATTCCTGCTCAAACAACATGCATTTGGTTTCCGAGAAGAAGGAAGATCCCATAAACGCAGACCTCTTAACTCAAAATATATCTCGCAACATGCAGCACATGCAATATTATCCAAATAGCGTAACTCCTAACCAAGATCTGCCCCAGGGCTTTCAGGAACAAAACCCTCCATCTCCACCAACTTCATTTCTACAGCTGCCCTTCCAGCAAACACAGGAATATTCTCACATGACTACCAACATGAATAACTCACAAGCTAGTCAGATTCAGCCAACTTACTCACCCTACAGTCAGCAAGCAGCATCCCATGCAATAGATCAGAGTCATGGGCACTGTCTTCCCTCGCAACCTCACAAAGATTTTCAAAAGCATGCTGCTATTAGATGGCATATCTTGAATAAACAGGCTAATCAAAATAAAGCTGAGTCATGTCAAGCTATGGGCTTCAAATCTGTCAAAACTGAAACCGGCTCAAAGGTGAATGCTTGCCTTCCTCCACCAGTTGGACAGTTGGAAAACAAACCATGGAAGAAAGCAATTAAACAAGAGGTTCAGCACTTTGGTTGTGAGAACATGCAACAAAGGAGTATCATTGAAACCATGGAGCAGCAGTTGAAACAGTTTCAGGTCAAAACACCCTTTGATCACAAGTCCCTTACTATCAAATCACCCAAACAGGTCAAAATTGAGGCTGCAGGACCCATTACTATTCTGACAAGGAATTGTAATGGTACAGATTTCAACAGCCACGCCACCTCTTTAGAACAACAAGCCATTCATTCGAATGAAAAGACACCAACCAAAAGAAGTGCTGGAACAGCCCTCAATAATTTCTTGGAATCACCTTCTTCGTTACTAGATACACCTTTAAAAAACTTGCTGGACACACCTGTCAAAACCCAGTATGATTTTCCTTCATGTAGCTGTGTGGGTAAGTTTGGATTGCTATTGTTTACAAAATAAATAATATAAATTCTGCCAATTTTTATAGTTTATTAAGAAAGGGTAAGCTTCCCCAGTTTGGAATTTTAGTTATGTTGTTAAGAAACATCATGCTGTAGAACAGAAACTATTGTTAAACTTTACAGATATTTTATTTGTTTTCACCCTTCACCTTGAATGTTTAGATAGACAGTATAGACCGGTGATGGCTACCCTTTTTCCCACCGCATGCCAAAAGCAGGGGGAGTGCATGGGGGTCATGTGCGGGCATGCCCACACCCATAATTCTATGTATGCAACCCCCCCTGCGCACATCTACATGTGACCCCCCCCGGCTTTTGGCCCGGGATGGACCTGTTTTCCATCCTCCCCAGGCTCCAAAGGCTTTCTAGGAGCCTGGGGAGGGCAAAAATGGCCTCCCCCCAGAAGCCCCGAAAAACGTCCGAAAATGACAGCTGAAGTCAGCTGGCCAGTGCGCGCATGCACACTGGAGCTGACAGGGCAACGCCTCGTGTGCCCTAACAAATGGCTGCTCGTGCCATAGGTTCACAAGTATAGACTATACCAAAGCTGGGTGGTATAAAACTTTTAACACATACCGATTAATCTTTTCATTTCTTTTTTTTAAAAAAAACAACAGAACAGATAATTGAAAAAGACGAGGGCCCTTTCTATACTCACCTTGGAGCTGGTCCTAATGTCGCTGCTATTAGAGAAATAATGGAGGAAAGGTAATGAATTAGAAAAGCATGCAGCAGATATAAAAAAATTTCCACTTTTGCATGTCAGGATTTCTTCCAATTTGCGCACAAATAACACCATCATTGCAAGCCATTATAGTTATTGCTAGATTGTCTATTCTAGCGTTACCAATCCTGGTCAGAATCTGTTTAATGGAGTGTCACAATATTGGACAGCTCTGCTGTTGACTGTCATAAGCTGCCCATTTCCAGGTAAATGCCAGCAAATGCCTACATGAAAAGGCATTCATTGGTCTTCCAAATAAGATGGGCAGCAGCTGGATAATGAAATCAGGGGTCAATCTTGAATGCATAGCATAGGTACTTTAAGAAATCTCTCTGTTAAATCACAACAAAATACAAACTCTGGCTTTTCTATTTGCTTTGAAGAAGTAAATGAAGAGTAAAAAGAAAAGAAAGAAAGAAAGAAAGAAAGAAAGAGAAAGAGAGAAAGAGAGAAAGAAAGAAAGAAAGAAAGAGAAAGAGAAAGAGAAAGAGAAAGAGAAAGAAAGAGAGAAAGAAAGAAAGAAAGAAATGAGCTTAATCAATTAAACACTCATGGATATAAATTTCCAGTGCAATTTGAAGACTCATTAATCAATAACACACACACACACTTTACATAGTAGTATTCTATGTTTAAGTAACAATGAGAGTGCTTGTATAAAATCTGTTTGATCTATTACAGCCTTTTCCAACTTGTGCACTCTCTACATATGATGACTTAGTTGTCAGTACCACAGCCAATGTAGCCATTGGTGAAATTTCTAGGAGTTGAATTTTATATGCCTGAAAAATCGTGACTCAACAAATGCGCGCCCGACAACAGCGCACCAACAAAACCGCGGTGATAAAACCGTGATGTCGACAGCGCACCAACAAAAGAGCACCATCAGAAGCGCGATTACAGTTAAAGTAAGGGTTAGGGTAAGGGTAAGGGTAAGGGTTAGGGTTAGGGTTAGGGTTAGGGTTAGGGTTAGGGTTAGGGTTAGGGTTAGGGTTAGGGTTAGGGTTAGGGTTAGGGTTAGAGTTAGAGTTAGGGTTAGATTCAGGGTTAGGTTTAGGTTTAGGGTTAGGTTTAGCATTAGGTTTAGCGTTAGGTTTAGAGCGCGCTTCTGTTGGCACACTGTTGGCACGCTTCTGCACTCATTCGTCGGCGTGATTTCAAACTCACAGTTTTCTCCCCGCGGTTTCGTTGGCGTGCTTTTGTCGAGCGCGCATTTATCAGTGAACCCTGAAAAATGACTAGGTTGTATTAAGCTGAAATGAATTCTGGATCCTTGCTGTTGTTTTTCCTTGCAATATAAAATTTCCTATACTTTGGGGGAAGCTTCATTTGCCTTACTGAAACATAAACTCAATTGATCTTTAACAAGCAAAAATATAAATGTATATTTTATAAATATACATTTAGTAAAACATTTTTATGTTACAAATATAAAGCAAAATTAACTTTCCTCATTAAAGTGCTTTTGAAACATTTGGGTTTGGTTTGGCTTGTTTTGATTTGGTTTGGATTTGCTCTCTCCTTAAAATCTGCACCAAGCTAATTAAAATGCTATGGATAGTAAATAATCTCAATACAAGAAAGGATTTTAAGACATAAAGTAAAAGTTTCCCGTGTTCTTATATGATCGCATTTACATTTATATGAACTTCATGTTTTTATATTTATTCATTTCATGATTTGATTTTTTTTAAAGATATGGGCAAAAAGGCAAAGCCATCAGAATAGAGAAAATTGTCTACACGGGAAAAGAAGGCAGAAGTGTTCAAGGCTGCCCTATAGCTAAATGGGTAAGAATATAATAATATATAATAAACCTTATAAAGGATATTGTTCATCTCTAAAGATATAATTAGTGCATGTTAACAAAAATAAATCTTATTCAGGTTTTTTTTAAATCACAGAAGTTAACTGGGAATATATTTTTTAATAAAATATGACAGATTAATAACAGTTCTATCTTGGAAATTTTATAGAAGATGTATACTAAGATGAAATTATTGTCTTATGTACATAAGTCCTTTAAAAATCTGTGGACCTGCCATCTCACTATGTTATATCTTTTTAAATTATGCTAGGTTTATTCTATCTTGCCTTTCCAAATCTGTTATTAAAATTTGAAACTCACAGACCTAAAGTTGGAATGAAGCCCCACAGTTCATGAACTTTTAATAATACCACTATTATATCATTGTTACCTTTTAATGTATAATTGGGTAGAAGATATAATGATGGGCAATTACTCCATCTAGTGCAGTGATGGTTAACCTTTTCGGCACCAGGTGCCAAAACTGGAGTGTGCATGCACTGGAGCGCTGGAACCTGAAAGAGAGCAGCTGACTGGTGTATATGTGCATGGCAGCCAGCTGCGTTTCTGGGCTCCAGTGTGCATATGCGCATCAGCCCAGCTGGTCTGGCACGCATGCACACTGCCCAGCTGCTCTCTTCCGGGTTCCAGCACACGCATGTGTGCTGGCCAGTTGTTCTTCATGCAAAGACCAGCTGACTGGCGTGCATGCAAGCAATGGAACCCGGAAGAGCAACTGATAATGATGCACATCCCCACAGAGAGGTCTCTGTGTGCCACCTCTGGCATGTGTGCCATAAGTTTGCCATCACAGATCTGGTCCATTGTCTTTCCTGGCTCATAGTAGCTCTTTCAAGTTGTAGGCAGATTCTTATCCAGTCCTGCTTTGAAAATTTCAAACAAGGAAAGAAACTGCAAGCTGAACCAGAGAACTATGGTATGCAAAAGATATGCAGAAATCTGGTTTTCCCAAAACTGGACAAAAGCATTAATGTGACCTGCTAACCTGAAATTCCACAATTTTTTACAGGAAAAATATTTTTTGGTATACTTTCAGGTGATTCGTCGAAATGGAACGGAAGAAAAACTTCTTTGTTTAGTGCGAGAACGTGCAGGCCACCACTGTGAAACAGCTGTGATAGTTGTACTTATCTTGGTGTGGGAAGGAATACCTCAGAGCCTAGCAGACAAGCTGTACTCTGAATTGTCTGACACTTTAATGAAGTATGGCACACTCACAAACCGGCGGTGTGCACTCAATGAAGAGTAAGTGAAGTATGTACTTCCTTCACCTCCAGGAAGTAAAATTTTCCTACAGTTTAAATATAAATGACATAGATCGTAATAAGCATAGTTTCCTCATTTAGCATACAATAAATGTGTTCAAACTGCAACTCCCAATATTCCCAAATACCATGGCCAGGTTGGCAGACAACTTACAGATCTGGGACCTCCTTTCACTGTAAAAGCAGGTAAGTAGGTATATGTAGTCAGGGGTAGGCTTCAAAAGTTTTAGCAAGGGGTTCTCAGCCTGGTTGCTTGGTGGGCATAGCCATGGTGGGCATTCAGGAGTGGGTGCCTGCCGCCATTACTACCGGTTCAAAGCCCCAAAAATGTAGTATATGTGGTCTCGCTCAATAGTATAATTGTGAGAGGGATCCTGTCCACTGTGAGAGTGGACAACCATTTAAATATGAGCCAGCAGTGTGCAGCAGCTGCCAAAAAAGCCAACACAGTTCTAGGCTACATAAACAGAGGGATAGAATCAAGATCACGTGAAGTGTTAATACCACTTTATAATGCCTTGGTAAGACAACACTTGGAATACTAGATTCATTTTTGGTCGCCATGATGTAAAAAAGATGTGGAGACTCTAGAAAGAGTGCAGAGAAGAGCAACCAAGATGATTAGGGGACTGGAGGCTAAAACATATGAAGAATGGTTGTGGGAACTTGGTATGTCTAGTTTAATGAAAAGAAGGACTAGAGGAGACATGATAGCAGTGTTCCAATATCTCAGGTCTGCCACAAAGAAGAGGGAGTCAAGCTATTCTCCAAAGCACCTGAGAGCAGGACAAGAAGCAATGGGTGAAAACTAATCAATGAGAGAAGCAACCTAGAACTATGGAGAAATTTCCTGATAGTTAGAACAATTAATCAGTGGAACAACTTCCCTCCAAAAGATGTGAATGCTCCAACACTGGAAGTTTTAAAGAAGAGATTGGATAACTATTTGTCTGAAGTGGTGTAGGGTTTCCTACCAAGGCAGGAGGTTGGACTAGAAGACCTCCAGGGTCCCTTCCAACTCTGTTATTCTGTTAAGTCATAAGGAGCCATTGTTCCTCATCTCTGATTTAGAAGTATATCCTGCTTTTAGCTCAGGTATTGATAGTGCTTTCTCTTTCCATTTTTTCTCACAACAATCGCATACATTAGGGCAAAAAGAATGACTGGTGCAAAGTTACCCAGATAGCTTCCATGACTGAGCTGGAGGTGAATCTGTGTCTCACCATGCCTACCACAGTCTGTTCATCACTAAACTACACTGGTTCTTATTTAATTTAAAACCGCTACATTTCAATAGTAATCAGAGGCAATATGTGATAAATATGTGATAAATATATGATGAAGAAACTGCTTTAAAATAGCTATGGTATATTGGAAGTATACTGATAAACCTTCCTATTTTTTCCCCCCCTTAGACGAACCTGTGCGTGCCAAGGTCTAGATCCTGAGACTTGCGGTGCTTCTTTTTCTTTTGGTTGTTCCTGGAGTATGTACTATAATGGTTGCAAATTTGCCAGAAGCAAGATCCCAAGAAAGTTTAAACTATTAGGCGATGATCCAAAAGAGGTAGGGTAGTCCTTCAGTTATTTTTCCTGGAGAGAAAGGAAGGGAGAGGGAGGGAGGGAGGAAAGGGGATAGAGAGGGGGAAGAAAGAAAGAGATAAATTATTGTGATGAGATTTGGTACAAAAAGACTGGCAGTGCCAATAGTCCATTTTTGTTTTATTTAGTATGGGTATTCCGCTTCAACTCTACATTTTTGTTGTTTTTATTTGTAAGTTTTAAACAGCCTTTGAAGAGTATTCGGAGACTTCAACTCGTCCAGAATGCAGCCACGCGAGCGATTGTGGGTGCACCTCGGTACACCCACGTTACACCTATCCTCCACGAGCTGCAATGGCTACCGATCGGTCTCCGGCTATGCTTCAAAGTGCTAGTCGTAACTTATAAAGCCCTTCATGGTATTGGACCTGGGTACTTGAGAGACCGCCTGCTGCCAATTACCTCCCATAGACCTGTTAGATCGCACAGGGTCGGCCTCCTCCGGGTTCCATCTACCAGCCAATGCCATCTGGCTACCACCCGGGGGAGGGCCTTCTCTGTAGCAGCTCCGGCCCTTTGGAATGAACTCCCCATGGAGATTCGGACCCTCACCTCTCTCCAGGCCTTCCGGAAAGCCGTCAAAACCTGGCTGTGCCAGCAGGCCTGGGGTTGATGTGTTCCCCTCCCCTCTCGACTTGTATGGCTGTATGACTCTTGTGTATTTTAATTACGTGTATTGTGTTTGTATCCCCTTTTCCCCTTTGAGTTGTTCGCCGCCCTGAGTCCCTCCTGGAGAAGGGCGACATACAAATAAACTAAATCTTAATCTTAATCTTAACATTGCTCTTCTATCTAAAGAATTCCAAGAACTGAAACAATACGTAAGTTGGATCAGTTGGGTTTAATATGGAATCACGTTATTTAGAATTCAAATAAACATATTCAAACCCACTTCCAGTGCAGTTATTTTCAATTTTTCCATTCCTGACAGATGTTGATTCACATCTTGCTTAAATACTACTAGTGGATATCCCATTATTTCCCTAAGCCAATCTGTCATATTGCTGAACATCTTTCTAATTTTAAGCCAGAATCTACTTTCCTGCCGTTTCTATTCACTGATTCTATTGCTTTTTGGAACAACGGAGGACAGCATCAGCCTTCATTATCTACACAAAAGTCCTTCAGATATTTGAAAACAGTCATCATTTTGCCCCATGCTCTTCTTGGGAAATAGTTTTATGATCTGTTGAATCACATTATACTGAATGAAATAACCATAAGTGTTTTCAGAATTAAAGCTATTAGCTAAAAGTAGTAATTAGCTGTTAATGAGTGAAGTTCTTTTTTAAAAAAAATAGGAAGAAAAGCTAGAATCCAATCTGCAAACTTTGTCAACTCTGATGGCCCCCACTTACAAGAAACTGGCACCTGACGCCTATAACAATCAGGTGAGTAAAGAAAAACAGAAATGTAAGTTTCATTGCTTTATTTTACCAATGTATAAGTCTCCCAAGACTTTGAAAGAAACTACTATACTTAGAAGGTAGAATTCATTTATGAGGCTGCATATTTATTATGTATTAATTATACATTATATTATACATTAATATGAAAGAATTAGAGATGGAGTGTTGCAGTGGCCTACAGGTGGAGCTCTTGAGGTAGAGGCAGTTATTTCTCTCTGGGTACACTGAGAATATATTTGCTAAACAAAACTCTGCATTGGCAACAGGAAGGGCATCTGGCCATTAAAACACTCTGCTAGCTCCATTCAGTTGCCCAGATTCCACCCCGCAAGGGATTATGGGGTAGTTGAATGAAGATGATGAAATAAATCAACAAAAATTAACTGGTTAATTTAAAACACAGCATTTGCAAGAGACAAAGTTTTCAGAAACTAACTGTGGTGACATACAATATGTTCAGTTTGTGGCAGTGGTGAAATTCAAATTTTTTCACTACTGGTTCTGTGGGTGTGGCTTGGTGGGCATGGAGTTGCTTGGTGGGCGTGGCTTGGTGGGCATGTTGAGGGAAGGATACTGCAAAATCTCCATTCCCACCCCACTCTGGGGCCAGCCAGAGGTGGCATTTGCCGGTTCTTCAAACTACTCAAAATTTCCACTATCGGTTCTCCAGAACCTGTCAGAAGTTGCTGGATTTCACCCCTGCTTGTGGCCTTACAGATGATAGATAGATAGATAGATAGATAGATAGATAGATAGATAGATAGATAGATAGATAGATAGATAGGAGGGAGAGGCAGGGGTAGGGGGGAGGGGTAGGGGGAGAGAGAGGGGGGGGCTCAATTTGAAGTGCCCTCAGCAACAGAAGTAGAGCAATAGGTATATTTCAGCCATTCCTAATCACAGTGATGCCCAAATGATGAAATATTGTTACGTTATTAAAGAGAAGAATTTGGATTATAACGTGATGATCCATATTCTGTTACCAGCTGGAAAGGGGGGTTGCTGGGTGGCTCCTCATGCGCATGGTCCCCTCATGGCTGCTGTGTTGCGCTGCTGTGATAACGCAACATAGCCATACGCCCTGAGGCTGTGCCCAGCTCTTTGGGAGCCTGCTCACAAGAGAGCAACCTTCCGACAACTCCAAAACAATAACCACCACACACACACACACGATAATAAAGCCCAAGCCATATTTTGGAGGTCAAAAGAAAATAAGACCCTGTCTTATTTTCGGGAAAACACGGTATGTTAAAGCTGGATTTCCCCAAATCTCCTTTTGCAAAGTGGATATTTTTAAAAAAATTGGGAAATGCTGAGATCAAATGGAGGGATTCCTTCCAATATTTCATTTTATGGATTTTTGGGGAATGTCTTATGTGACTACTGTTGGTGAATAGCATCTGTCATTATGAAAGGGAGAGAAAATAAATAGATGAAATTAAGAAGTCTACTGCAGCCTATTAATGCCCGCTAATAATTTTTGACAAATGAGCACTGCTAATTTCAAACTATTGTATTTGTATTTGTTCCCAGCTTGGCTATAGCCCTGCAGTGCTACAACTTCAGAACTTAAAAAGTCTATTTGCAAGAGCAATTTGGTAACACGCAGTTGGTAAATGAAATAATATAAATATAGGGGGTCTTGGTGCTCTCTGAGCTTGCTTATTCTCTTGCTGACGTTACATTACCCTAACAAGGTAACATCATCAGTGGTAGTAAGAAATTAATTCTGGTGACTTGCTTGTGGCTGGTCTTAGAGATTCTTTGGTTGGGCTGTTTACTGATGGTTCTTTTGCAGTTCCTTAATTGGGGCATTATTTACTTGATTGTTGGTCTGAAGTTAACCTTGGAGTTAATCGATATAAATATATTTGTGTCTAGATTGAACATGAAAACAGAGCTTCTGAATGTCGTCTGGGTTTAAAAGAAGGTCGTCCATTCTCAGGGGTCACTGCCTGCTTGGATTTTTGTGCTCATGCTCATAGAGACCTACACAATATGCAGAATGGTAGTACATTGGTAAGTCAGTGATTCACCAAGCCATTACTCGTGCACAACAAACCTCTTGCATTAAGTTCCTCATTTTTCATAATCTCTATTTCTATTAAGTTGGCACATGATGGCTACCAAGGAAAATTGTGAAATATTGCATCAGTGTGAATGCAAATCCTCTAGGCTTTTAATTTTAAAAAAATGAGGTTCTCAAGGTTAATTAGGGGATGCAGTGGCTCAGTGGCTAAGATGCTGAACTTGTCAATCAGAAAGGTCTGCAGTTCGGTGGTTCGAATCCCTAGTGCTCTGTAATGGAGTGAGCTCCCGTTACTTGTCCCAGCATCTGCCAATCTAGCAGTTCGAAAACATGTAAAAATGCAAGTAGAAAAATAGGGACCACCTTTGATGGGAAGATAATAGTGTTCCATGTGCCTTTGGCATTTAGTCATACTAGCCACATGACCATGGAGACGTCTTCGGCCAGCACTGGCTCTTTGGCTTTGAAACGGAGATGAGCACCGCCCCCTATAGTTGGGAACGACTAGCACATATATGCAAGGGGAACCTTTACCTTTACCTTACAAGGTTAATTCTTAAATTTCTTGCTCCTGTTTGCTCTCTTGTTCTTTTTTTTTTAGTACAGTGAAATACAGTGAAATTGGAAACTTTAAAATATACAGTTTTGATTGGCTTGTGTATTGCAGAATTTATGCATTGGAGTCCACAGAATTTGAATTTGAATTTATTATTATTAAAATTTATAGGCCGCCCTTTTCCCTGAGGGGACTCAGGGCACAGAAACTTTGCTGTAAAGTTAGTACTATTTTTTTCAGACATACAAGATTGAAGCCCTTTGCAAGAACTATGGGAAAGGAATAGGAAAATAACATTGGCAATGTTTTATAGGTGGCATCTCCCACCTGCGAGAATAGCCAAAATGTTTAGAAATTTAGCGCAAAATTGTTGGAAATGTGATTATGAATCAGGCACGTAATACCATATGTGGTGGTCATGCCAAAAAACAAAAGAATATTGGTGGAAAATTCAAAGGTAGCTGATAGAGATAACCAAAGAGGAAATAGAATTCAAACCAGAACTATTTCTTTTGGCAATCATAAACGATAAACATAACAAGGGGCTAATCTACTTAATAATACATATTATTACGGCAGCAAGAATGGTCTTTGCCCAAAACTGGGAAAAAAGGGAAATTCCACAAGAAGAGGAAGTAATTAGGAAAATTCTAATTTGTGCTGGAATGGATAAATTGATGTGTAAATTGAAGAACAAAGACGAATCAGAATATTATAAGATCTGGGATAAATTTTATCAATGGTTGGAACAAAAAAGGAAAGACCCAAAATAAGCAATGACTAAGATGTATAGAATGGAGATTAGAATTATGTATGAAATCATAACAGTGAAAATGTATAATGCAAGAACAAAGCAACTTGGATGGAAATACGATATCCTTATATTTGTAAATACGGAATAGACCAATTGTAAATAAGCATGGTGGTTATAATATTTAACTTTATATTGTGGCATGTATGGTAAAGACATTGTGTGTCCAATGTTTTAATGTGTGTTTAATAAAAAAAACTTTTTAATTAAAAAAAAAAGATTGAAGCCCTTTGAAAGGCATTCCACGTACTCATAAAGAATATGTCCTCTACAGTCATGTATTCATCCCATTTCTCATACATCCCTTTGGAAATCCAGCATAATGTAGCAGTTAAGGCATCCAACTAGAAACTGGGAGAGTGTGAGTTTCATCTTAGGCAAAAAGCCAGCTCAGTGATCTAAGGCTAATCACTTTCAGCCACTTTCAACTTTCAGAGACAATGGCAAACCCCTTCTGAAAATTCTTGTTAAGTAAGCTGTAGGAACTTATTCAGGCAACCTCCAAGATACATGCTGGGACTGAAGAAAATAATAATCTGTTTTATCTGTTGTCTTTCCTTCCCATTTTCCCCTCAACTTTGCCACACATAATCCTTTTTTGCTAATTCATCATCTCTTTACATCTCATGCCTAGCCTTTGTGACTTTCTGTTTGCTGATGATTGCCTCAAGGGAGCAATCAAGATACATTTTCTTAAGAGCTAATTTGTTCTTCTTACTGGCTATTGTATTCTTAGTAAGTGCTCCAACTCCATAATCCAAAGGATTTTTCTTGCTCTTTCTTGCTGTTCATCTTTCAGAGTCATACATTATATTAGACCATTCCTTTAGCTATTCTGATCTTTGTTCTCATACAAAGTCTTATCCTTCATAACCTTGTCTAAATTTGTAATTGCCTTCTTCCCTAGGATTAATATCCTCTTTACTTCTTCACTGCACTGTACATCTTTATCTATTCTTGAATCCAAGAAAACAAAACTATCTACCATCTTCACTTCTTCACCATCAACTGTAAGTTCACTTAGCATTCTGGTTAACGCTATTTTTGCTTTTCTAATATTTAACATTAACTCAGATATTTCACTTTCTACATTTTCTTTCATAATGGACTCTTCTGCATCTTTCTCACTTGGGCTGATAAAGTGCTATCATCTGCATGTCTCAAGTAGTTCATTTTTTATCACAAATTTTTATTCCAGCAGACATATCTTCTCATCTTTTTTTCTATATTATTCAGTACCTTTCTTTTGTCCTAATTTTTCCAGCAATCATTCTTATATATACATATTTCCCTCTTCTACTCTACTCTACTCATCTTCCAATATACTTTCTTTTCCTAAAGTCATTCTACTTTCAACTTTAGTTTTATGTCTTCTTTTTCTTCCATGCCTATTTGTCCCATGATCTGTTCTTAATATTGTCAACATATGATTCATCCCATATTTAGAACCTTTTATCAGTCTTATATCCTTCTCTCACTCATTTTTTCTCATAAACAATCACCTCAATGACCATTTTATATTTACATTCATTTCTCTACAATGTCTTCAAAATACTCACCAAATAGACACTATTATTTATTTTTGAGTCCCTGAATCACCCATATTTTTCTACACTTTCTTATCTTATACTATTCATTAAATCCTCACCAATTTCTTCTGGATTCTATTTATCCAAAATGTTGCATTTTTTTTCCAAAACCCATATTTGATTCTTCCACTACTATCATTTATTGTCACCAATCTATAGATTCATATTTCCATATACACAACAAGCTAGATGAATTACATTTTGATACAATATATTGTTCTTTCATTCCTAGTTAAGCCTATGGCTTCCTTTGTCTGCATATATCAACTTTGATCAAACAAAATCCAACTTTTTTCTTTCAGATCAATTACATCCTCCCTCTTTTTCACAGTTTTATAGACACGCAATATTGGATTTATTACATTTATATGCCGCCCTTTTCCTCGAAGGGGACTCATAATAGTTATTATTTATTGGGATAATAGATTCTCCACTTCCATTTGGTCCTTAATTAAAACATTCACATAACATTTTTAGTTAAACAAAGAATGTGTAGTCAAGGTTATTTTAGTCATATCTATTTCTTGTACAGCATTCTCCACTAATGGTAATGGAGAAAATTAACCAGTTTGGGCCTATATGCCATTAGTACAAACCCTTTTGTAGCCCAAGCTTGCTCATCCCATTACATGCAAACTACAGTCTCTAATGTAGGAACTGCTTTATAAGCCAGCATATTATCATAGGCGTTGTATCAGCATTTAACACATTTTGTATTTGACACAGACTTTTTAATGCCTTCTGTCATTGTATTTGTAGTATACAAAAATTTAATTAAATTTTCTGATCCACACGTTTCACATTTCTAAAATATCCAATTAGATATGCTCAATTTCCACTCTGGCAATTCTGCAAGATTTTCTCCGTTTCTACTTCTTTTCTCATATGTTCCAGTTATATGTGTCATTCTAAAAAACAGGAACTCAGTGTCAGCACTTGAGATAAACAGACTTCCTTGGTATCATTTCTAAACCTATTTTTGAAGCTTCATTCTTCCCATTAAGGTATTCTTCTGACATGACAATTTCATTATACAGTATCCAAATTTCTACATATACTTTTCTCGAACACTATAGAGAAGTGCTTTGCCATTTTCTTCTTTCAGCTTTGTTTTAAGTTCCTTCTCTTAGGTGGGCTGGCTGAAGAGAGCTGAGAAATCCATTCATTTGCTAAAGTGAAATTAATCATTTGCCAAGGCAATGTAAAAGGAATACAATACTGATCTCTCTTAAGCATGAGTGCCAATGAAGATTGGTTGCTAGATATATTCCCAAAGTGCTACTTCTAGATTGATCACCAAATTTGAAATATTTCAATCTATCATTCCCTTATTGATTGACATATTTTAACTTTTGTTTTGATTTAACGGAAGTTTATTAGGATTAAACCAAAAAGACCATTCCCTATTCAGCAATGATTAGCAACCTGTATGCTGATGTGAATATGTATGTGAAGAAGTACACTTCATGTAAAAAAAATTTTTTTAAATTTTAACATATGTGGACCTATCAATATTTTATCCTCATTCAAGTGGCATATAAAAGTAAAGGTGACACAACTGAAGAAAAACATGAAAAATTGACTTTATTATTTATTAAATGTATTATTAGCAAATATTTATTCAACAAAAAAGATAATGCCATTTATTTCTGTAGAAATACTAAGTTGGCTCTAATTTCTGATATTTGGAAGAAACCAACCCAGGTTGCAGGGGTTTTTTTATAAATGAAAAATAGGATAGGATAGGATAGGATAGGATAGGATAGGATAGGATAGAATAGAATAGAATAGAATAGAATAGAATAGAATAGAATAGAATAGAATAGAATAGAATAGAATAGAATAGAATAGAATAATAAGAGTTGGAAGGGACCTTGGAGGTCTTCTAGTCCAACCCTCCCTCCCCAGGCAGGAAACCCTATACCTCTTCAGACAAATGGTTATCCAATCTCTTCTTTAAAACTTCCAGTGTTGGAGCATTCACAACTTCTGGAAGCAAGTTGTTCCACTGATTAGTTGTTCTATCAGGAAATTTCTCCTTAGTTCTAGGTTGCTTCTTTCCTTGATTAGTTTCCACCCATTGCTTCTTGTCCTACCCTCAGATGCTTTGGAGAATAGCTTGACTTCCTCTTCTTTGTGGCAGACCTGAGATATTGGATATCATGTCTCCCCTAGTCCTTCTTTTCATTAAACTAGACATTTCCAGTTCCTGCAACTGTTCCTCATATGTTTTAGCCTCCAGTCCCCTAATCATCTTGGTTGCTCTTCTCTGCACTCTTTCCAGAGTCTCCACATCTTTTCTACATCATGGCGACCAAAAATGAATCTAGTATTCCAAGTGTGGCCTTACCAAGGCTTTATAAAGTGGTATTAACCCTTCACATGATCTTGATTCTATTCCTCTGTTTATGCAGCCTAGAACTGTGTTGGCTTTTTTGGCAGCTGCTACACACTGCTGGCTAATATTTAAATGGTTGTCCACTCTCACAATGGACAAGATCCCTCTCACAGGTATACCATTGAGCGAGACCACATATACTGTACTTATTATGCATTTAGTTTTTCTTGCCTAAATGTAGAACCTTACTTTTTTCACCATTGAATTTCATTTTAGATAGCGCCCAATGTTCAAGTTTGTCAAGATCCTTGACATAGGGGCACATCCCATATCAAATCACCTCACAGCATATTAATGCGATCTAGATCTGGGATTTGGCTTGACCATATCAGCATCCTCCATTTCTCTTCTTTTCAGCCATTCCTTGTCGATTTACTCATCATTTACTCATCATTTACTCGATTTACTCACCAATATTTTCCCAAATCTGTGTCATCAGTTCATGGATTTCATCACTGGAACATTTATTTCCCAGGAATATTAAGCGCTCCTAATATGAAAAAAGATGCCAAAGTCTTCATTTTATACAAACATACATAATGTACAAATAGTAGCGAATACAGGAATAAAGATGTTGACAAAATGGAGTCCAAAGTGCCCCTAGGTGGCGCTCGCTGACCTCTAAATGTTTTGGTTGTTTGTTTTTTTTAAAAGGAGAAAAGTAATTAAAAATGATGGAATCTTCTAGAGAACAAATCCCACAAAACATTCTTCCATGGTCTAGATTATTTTAGATTGTTATATTTTTATTTGTTATTGTTGTTTTTAATGGGTTACTGACCCCTGGGGAAGCTATTGAAAAATAGAATATTTGTGGTTAAAAATAATCCATGTTTAATTTAGCTTTACAATCTGCCTCTCAGGAAAAATTAGCCATGTGTGACTTTAAGGTCATGGTCATAATCGTTTGTAGGCCAAGTTTAACCTCATGTCATTGGTTGGTCCAAATGTGTCTTCCATCATATTATTTTAACAGGTCTGCACACTTACCAGAGAAGACAATCGTGAAATTGGCCAAACACCAGAAGATGAGCAATTGCATGTGCTACCCTTGTATAAAATATCCAATGTAGATGAGTTTGGAAGCACAGAAGGTCAGGAAGAAAAAAAGCGAAATGGTAGCATCCAGGTTCTTAGTTCTTTCCGACGAAAAGTAAGGATGCTGGCAGAACCTGTGAAAACCTGTCGGCAAAAAAAATTGGAAGCCAAGAAAGCAGCAACAGAAAAGCTGGCCTCCATGGAGAATGGGCCTAACAAACACGAGAGAGAGAAACCAGCCACAGCACGTCAAAAGCAGGTCAATGCAGAAGCATCAGCTCATAGCAAGCAATTAGCAGGTATGTTTTCAGTAGGCATTAGCTATGATGTCAGCTCTGTCACATGTACCATATGGGCTATTTGTACTTTGAACATGAGAAATATGAGACAGGATCACATGGAAATAAAATTGTATGAAAATGGCATATGTCTTAGCATGTCACTTATTCCCCAATATGTGATTAAGCAGATTCATTGTGGGACACGGTGGCTCAGTGGCTAAGACGCTGAGCTTGTCGATCAGAAAGGTCAGCGGTTCGAATCCCTAGCATTGCGTAATGGAGTGAGCTCCCGTTACTTGTCCCAGCTTCTGCCAACCTAGCAATTTGAAAGCATGTAAAAATGCAAGTAGAAAAAATAGTCATGCCAGCTATACGACCACAGAGATGTCTTCGGACAGCTGTGGCTCTTCAGCTTTGAAACGGAGATGAGCACCACCCCCTAGAGTTGGGAACGACTAGCACGTATGTGCGAGGGGGACCTTTACCTTTACAGAATCATTGACTTGAGTTGAGTCACAATGCCTTCACTTTGTGGTTGGATGTGAAAATTTCAGAATCTATGGCAAAATGAGAGGCTTATTTAGGACAAATTATTTTAGATATAAAGTCATTTGGATTAAAATCAGTGGGACTTTCTTTTAGAGCAAGTAAAAGTACATTTACACTGGAGAAGGAGGAATGTTTATTTTAGTCCAAGATCATTATATGAGAAGAAGGTTAAATAATTGCTGTTCTGATCAAATTGAACTATGGGGTGGCTGCTATTTCAATTTTAAAATATGCACATGAAAGCATTGGTGGCATTTTTGGCCACCACTTTTGGCACTCATCTAGTTGAGTCCATGGAGTCAGTTCTTCTCTTAATGAACCAGCATGTTTCCTTATTTTTCTCAATTGTGTTTAACAATGGCCAAGTTTGCTTAAGATACAGAAGGATCTTGACAAACTTGAACATTGGGTGCTATCTAACAAAATGAAATTCAATGGTAAAAAAGTAATCTACATTTATACAACAAAAACAAAATGTACAGGTACAGTATATGTGGTATCTCGCTCAATAGTAGTAACTGTGAGAGGGAACTTGGAATCCTAGTGGACAACCATTTAAATATGAGCCAGCAATGTGCAGCAGCTGCCAAAAAAGCCAACACAGTTCTAGGTTGCATAAACAGAGGGATAGAATCAAGATCACATGAAGTGTTAATGCCACTTTATATTGCCTTGGTAAGGCCGCATTTGTAATTCTGCATTCAGTTTTGGTCGGCACGATGTAAAAGAGATGTGGTGACTCTAGAAAGAGTGCAGAGAAGAACAACAAAGATGATTAGGGGACTGGAGACTAAAACATATGAAGAACAGTTACAGGAACTGGGTATTAATGAAAAGAAGGACTAGGGGAGACATGATAGCAGTGATCCAATATCTCAGGGGTTGCCACAAAGAAGAGGTAGTCAAACTATTCTCCAAGGCACCCGAGGGTAGAACAAGAAGCAATGGGTGGAAATTAATCAAGGAGAGAAACAACTTAGAACTGAGGCGAAATTTCCTGATAGTTAAAACAGTTAATCAGTGGAACAGCTTGCTTCCAGAAGTTGTGAATGCCCAACACTGGAAGTCTTTAAGAAGATGTTGGATAGCCATTTGTCTGAAGTGCTATAGGATTTCCTGCCTAGGCAGGGGGTTGGACTAGAAGACCTCCAAGATCCCTTCCAACTCTGTTATTCTGTTCTGATCTGTTCTGTTCTAATTAAACTACTCAAGGTTTTAAAAAAAAACCAAAAAGTGAGTTGGATGTGTCTTCCTTACAGTAGGAATTTGATCTCAACAATAATTACCAAAAGAGGATTTATATCTAAAACAGAAAGGAGATCTATTTACAGGACAGGTCTATCACCTAGCTAGCTACATCCTACCAAAAGGAGAATCCACATTTTCTCCATTGTTGGAAAACATGGCTGAGAGGAGAGAAAGAACTCCTTAGATCAGCAATCATTTTAAGTATAGGATACGTAAAAGACAAAGAAAAGGGACAGAAAGCAAATTCTTAACTTTCTTACTGCATCCTATCCCTTCTATATTCAATAGATTATGAGATGCTGAGGAATTAGGGCTTCCAACAAAGTGTCTATAAAGAGCTTAAGAAGGACATCTTTTGAGTGGACAAACACATGACAAATGCAATTTAAAGAGGTGCCAAATGATACATATTTTAACAAAAACCTTACTTAACATATATACTGATGGGGTCCCAACGAACCAAGAAAAAACATTTTGATATCACTGTTGATAGCTGAATGAAGATGTTGACACGATATGTAGCTGTTTGGGGCGGGGGAAATATATGCTGGGAATTAAGATAAAACTGACAACCAGGATCATAGTACCCTTATAAATTCTCACTCATAACTGGAAAAAAATATAATGTTTGGTGCGGGGGAATGCAGAAGGGAGCAATCAAAACCATCAAGAATCTTTTATGAGAAAAGACTAGAATATTTGAAACACTTTTATTGGGAGAATAGGTTATTTAAAGGGGACATGTCAATGTGTGTAAATTATATATGTCACCAAGAAAGTAGAAAAGGAGGTGTTATTTTATTTTGTTTTGTTAACTTTCACAAAGCTCCTGGGGCAGAGCTCATCTAATATAGCTGATTGGCATGGGGTTTACAATAAACAAAAGAAATGCTTTTTAGTACAGTTAACCATTCAGAATTCATTAGGCATAGTGATGATTGATCTTTGGATGCCTTTTAAAGATAAAAATAGAAATGTTCACTACTTAGAACAAAATGTACAAAGGTGCTTCAGATCTGGTCTTTGGTACCTTCAGAAGCTTAAAGGAGTCGTTTTTTTACCTGGGCTCTTAAAGCATCAAGTAGTTGTGCAGGCTTCTGGTTGAGTTGAGGTAACAAGTGTAAAAGTTTGATTGCATCCTATTACTGCTTCATTATACTTCCTTCGATCCTTTCTCTGAACCTGTTTGACTATAAATCCAAGGAAAGAGAGGACTTCTTTAAGAAATTACCAACAGGTAAAGGTAAAGGTAAAGGTTCCCCTCGCATGTATGTGTTAGTCATTCCAGATTCTAGGGGGCGGTGCTCATCTCTGTTTCAAAGCTGAAGAGCCAGCGCTGTCCAAAGACGTCTTCGTGGTCATGTGGCGGCCATGACTAAAGGCTCATGGAATGCTGTTACCTTCCCACCAAAGGTGGTTCCTATATTTTTACTTGCATTTTTACATGCTTTCGAACTACTAGGTTGGCGGAAGCTGGGACAAGTAATGGGAGCTCACTCCGTTACGCGGCGCTAGGGATTCAAACTGCTGACCTTTCTGATCAACAAGCTCAGCGTCTTAGCCACTGAGCCACTGCGTCCCTTGTGCCAACTGGTACAAGGAGGATATAAATGCCAGATTTGAAGCCCGTTTGCTTACATCAGAATTCAAATATTGCACAACTCTAGAAGGGCTTTGAATACATGTTTCAGACGAGTACCTGTGTTATTTTTCACACCTGCTTCCAAGCCCTCCTAAGATATCTGGGAAACAAAACAGTGCCAACATTTGAGCCTTGGCCTGATTCATCAAGAAGGCTATTTTTATTTTCAGAGGGGAAAGATGCCGGTAACATTCATGTTTGATCTGCAGTAATTTCCCATATCTCTTTATTTGTGGCATAATTCAATTGTACAAACCTCTTACATGAAAACTAGATTGGGCAACATCTTTCCATCATTGAATTAATTCTATACAAATGATAAATATTTTCTTTCCACCTTAAAGCTCTTCCCTTCTCTTTCTTGTGCACAGATCTTTTGCATCTTTCAGGAGCAGCTGTGCCACAACAGCAACTTTATCAACATCCATGCCAGGCTCTTCCTTCTAAACCTCAGTCAAATCATGGCAATTTATACTCTGCTTCTGACCCTACCAATCTCTATATGAGTCTTGCTAATCCAGCTAATCCATATTCTAACTCTACGCATCCTTCCAATCCTTATGGAGGATCCAATCCAATGAATATCTACCAAACTTCATCACAACCTACAGGACCTTATTTGAATTCTTCCAGCCTCATCAATCCCTATTCTATTCATTTAGGTCAAAATAACCAGTATCCTCATTACCCATGCAATGGAAGCTTATCAATAGACAATTGTTCTTATTATAATTCCTATTCTGCTCAGACTCAGCATATGGACTTGTTTAGCTATCAGAACCAAGATTCTCTGTCTAAACTAAGTCTACCTCCAATACATACATTGTATCAGCATAGGATTGCAAATAATCAGAATTTTGGGCACAGGTACTTGAATTATGGAAACCAAAATGTGCCAGTAGATGCTTTCAACAAATGCACCTTTAGACCAAATGTTCACCATGCAAGTTCTTTCCCATCTTACGCCCAGCATGAGACTGATAACCCTTTTATGGACATCACCTCCAGGCTGAAATCTAATCTGAATAATCCAGGTGTGGACTTCATGAATAAAAATGGTGACCATCTGTATCCCCCAGCACACCTTGCCCATGACTATCACAGCCTGTTCAATGGCTCTTCTCATTCACTCCATCTCCAGAACAAGAATAGCCAGGCAGCCAATGGGCTGTCAAACCTCTTTCCAGATTTCAACCCTAATAGAACTGCTTCCGAAGTAGGTGCAAATAAAACAGAGGGGCTCAATGCAGAGGACCCTGATGATGTCTGGTCAGACAATGAGCAGAGTTTTCTGGATCCAGAAATAGGTGGCGTTGCAGTGGCCCCATCCCATGGATCAATCCTTATAGAGTGTGCTAAGCGTGAACTCCATGCTACCACCCCCGTGAAAAACCCCAACAGGAATCACCCTACAAGGATATCACTTGTCTTCTACCAACACAAAAGTATGAATGAGCCAAAGCATGGGCTGGCTTTGTGGGAGGCAAAAATGGCTGAGAAGGCAAGAGAAAAAGAAGAGGACTGTGAGAAGTATGGTCCGGATTATGTGCCTCAGAAAGTACATGGCAAAAAAGTAAAACGGGAGCCTGCTGAATTAAACGAGAACCTGGAACCAACCTATTTTAGATTTATCAGGTCCCTTGCACAAAGGACGATGTCTCTTACCACAAATTCCACAGTAACCACATCTCCATATGCCTTTACACGGGTTACAGGGCCTTATAACAGATATATATAAAAGTCACCTTTGTTTATTACCTCATCCTTTAAAAAAAAAAGTTAGTAATTATTCCCTTTAGATTAGATAGAGTCCGAGCAAGACACAGTATTTTTCTTTTTCACTTGCCATTGAGGAGATCTCCGGCTCCATCCCAGCAAAACAAGTAATTTTACCACTGCATCTATTTGGAGAGCTGTCACAAGTCACAATTCGAAACTGAAACCAAAGTATCCTATGCAAAATGAAGACGACCTAACAACCAACTGGGACTGAAATACTGCTATGACTACTGGTAAAAAAAAAGAATGACCATAATTTTTTTTTAAATGTACATCTATAACCATTTTGCTCAGGAGCAGATAAAGCAAGAGAGTGTGTTTTTGTTTTTAATGGTGAAAACTCTGTAGTGTCTCTTCTGCAGAAAATTGAAGATTCTGCTAGGTGCTAAACTGATGGTATACTGAAATGCTTACTGGAAATGTAGTTTTTAGCATGGAACATTTTGTTTTTTTGTTTTTTTGTTTGGCTTTGTTTTGTTTTGGCTATGATTTTAACATAAATTAATGTTAATCAGGATAGCTACCCTTACAACAAAAGCACTGAATTTGTTTCGGCTATTCTAAAACGTGGTGCTAGATATAAAAATGGTGTCTACTGCAGCATTTAGACAAGTTTTAATGTCTTTTATTAGCACTAAATAGGATTAAAAAAAACCAATCCTGCTTTCCTTAATCCATAAACAAAACGTTTACATTTGTGATGACATCCAGTTAATCTGATTTTTTTTAAAAAAAAAATCAGCTACAACTCATTGTTTAAAGCATGGGTGTCCAACCAATAGCTGTGGGTTGGACGCACTTGTTTTAAAGCATGGAAACCTGGATGAAACAAGGGCAAGATCCAACAAAGCTATTGTATGAGCACTGCAGGCAGAATGTGCCAGTAGCAGCTAGAATAATGAAAGGAAAAAGGCACCTTTTTAAACTAAGAAGACCTCTCCCTATTCAGCCCCAGAAGAATTAATCCTCACACTTCAATGGCTGAACCGTGGAATTGATGGCATCTCTCAAACAAACAAAGCTTAACCATTGGTTAGTACTGGGGTATGCATCCATTCTGGTTTATCTACAGGAACAGTTGAAATATTAAGGTCCTGTGTTCAGCATCCCCATGTTCTGTAGGTGCTATAGCAGTGATGGCAAACCTTTTTGGCATTCAGTGCACGCAAAATGCAATATAAACTTCCTAATTAACTTTAACAAAAAAGGATTTAGATGACACAGTATGGGTATGATCAGGCTTTATTTTGCCTGTTTCTGATTTCTCACAGTTTCGGTGCTGGGCAAACCAGTTGCGCTATTATGTGATGCCCATCTCTGATACTTTCTCAATCTATGCTAACATTTTGAGGAATATTTTCCCGGTGGCTTAATGCCCCACAGAATTGCAAATAAGAAAAGAAACTGGTCTTCTTTTATTTGAATAAAGCGATTGAAGATAACAGTTTTATTTTGATTGTCAAATCAAGATAAAACTGCAAAATATGCAAATAAGGCTTACATGGTACAGCCCTGAATTCTCATTCTGCTACTTCTCCGTGCTAAATAAGCTTTGTTGGATCTCACCAGAATTCATTTCACTTGGCAAAGATCTGATTAAGAGCAGCCAACAATAGAAAAATGTTTTGGGAATGGTGCTTGAAAAACTCTTTAGATGTTGTTGCAGTGTTGCCACTGAATAATATTATCTGGGTGCTAAAACTTTCCAGACATTTACTGTAACATTAAAAGAAACTTATTTGAATAAATGTATGCAGTATATGCATATTAAATTCAATATTACCTGGAATCACTGGGAGTCGGGTAGCATGTACTTTTAATAACTTATTGTTAGATTGTAGAGAGTAATCTGCAGTTAGAATCATAGTCCAAGATTGGTGAAAACTTATTAATTCAAGACTTAATGAAGAACTTAAGAATTATTAAGATAGTACCTTAAAGATGGAGCCCGTTTCCAGCAAAGTGGCTTTCTGTAAAATTAAGATATCCAGGTTCAATAAATTCAAGGTTTCCAAATGTTCAGTAAATCCTTTAGGTTAGGCTCCAAGGGCTGCAAACAAGATTGTTATAACAGCAGATTTCTTTTCCCATAAATGTTCAACTTCTACAAGCGTTCAACAAATTACAATTATTGTTATTACAATCTTTTGATTAAAATAACAATATTGGGGCAAATTTGATTGGGGCAAATTTATATAAGATGGAATGGGGAGAAGGTATTTGTAATTGCAAACAGCAGGAGAAGGTTTTTAAGCCAATTATAGACACAAACTGAAAACCATTTCTCAAACACTCGCTAAATAAAGAATAGAGAAAAAATAAATCCTTTATTTACTCTATTCAACCAGAGGTAACGGGATTAAAAAAAATACAAGCTTTGTGTTTTGGTGCTCGTCTTACACAGGTATATTGTAAATATTAATTTTAACTATTTTAATGAAAAACTCCTTTCTGAAATAGTACACATTTTAAGTTTTTAATATATATATATATGTCACAGATACAAAAACGTGTTAAACTTGACCATTTTGTCATGATTTTGAGCTACTTTTTAAAGATCCATAGCATTCTACAGATGATGGTTACTGCTTTATTTAATCATGGATTATTTATGTTATGGTATATGGCACTGCTCAGTGTAATGTGGCCATATTTTCTAGGAAATGTTGAGAAGGGTCAACACAAAGAAATACAGGGTTGTACTGTAGGAAGTTAGGGGTTTGGGGAGAATACAGTAGAGGCAGCTGGCTTGCTGTGATGGTTTTTAATTTGGTAGTTTGTATAAAAGTGTAAGCAAAACAGATGTATAGTAACTTGTAAACAATTTTAAAGCAATGTTTTAGTATTTTAATAATGTACAAATATATAAATATATATTATATATCAATATATATATCTATATATCTATATATGGATTTGGAACTCAACTCACATCATGGTGCTACTTGGCCTGTTCTCTAAAAAAAGTGTGCTAAAACCATGTTCAAATTATGTTTGAATGATGCTCCTATTTGTCATATACCTCAATTTTACTTGGCAGTAGGATTTTAAATAGTGATATATAAGATATCATGTTCCCCTGATTTTCTGCTTCGCTAATATTTGGGAAAAAGAAATTCTCACTACTTGATAGCAAGTGTAACTTGAATTTTAACACATAGTTTTGTTCTAAAAATTCAGGGATATATCCTCTCACAATTTCCTTAGTAAGCCAATGTATCATCTGTGAATGTGTATGTAAAATTTTATTGTACAGATTGATAAATATTGTTGAACCCTTTTTTAAAATTCTACTTTATTTTTGAGAATCTCAACTGTTTTTTAATTCTGCTTCTAACTTTTACTTGTAAATGTATTAATGGCAAATTTTGCGGAGTAAATCCATTTCTTCTTTTTTATAACAATGGAAGTGCATTTTTAATATTGTAAACTCTGTTTTGAGGTTTCTTATTTTACATCCTCCCCCTTTGCATGTCACATATAAAATAAATCATAGGTTGCACTGAACTGACAAGAGGACAAAGTAGGTATTTGGCTGCTAACCATTTGCAAGAAGGTTGTGCCTTTTCCAAATTCTATAAATAGGTTTTCAACGGTGATTGCAGTTTTATTTCATGGGCTTTGAAGACAGAGCTTAAAGAACAGAGAAATTCATGGAGAAAAGACTACAAGAAAGACTACCAGCCATGACTACCTTTAAGGTTGGGGGCAGCATATATCTGAATGTTAGTTCCTGAGATACAACATTTGGGAAAGAAGTATAGTATTTGTATTCTGTATGCAATTCTTTGCATCCGGTTGGCTATTGTGAGAAAAGCATACAGGACTTGTTAACTTTTCGTCTAGCCCAGTTGATCTTACATTAGGCATAGGCATTTCTAAAATATGGCAGTACAATACACACACACACACACACACACGAATGTGTGTAAAACTTGATTCTGAAACAAGTTACTTGTATTTTTTTCACTCACTATCAAGGGTACATGGACATACCATATCTGGGCTGCAGAAATCAGAATAATCACTACATGGCAGCAAGAGGTTTTCTGCCTGTCCTTGTTTCCATCCAGTAAATTATCTTGTCATCCAGACTTATTTGCAATCTAGCCTAAGGGAACCCTTTGGATATTGCTGAGCTTCCACCTAAAACAGTTGTAGTTCAGCACAATCTGGAGACGTTCCTCACCCTTGTTTCACACACTCAACTTCCCTATAAAATCAGTGGAATTATCAAGTTGCCTCAAGAGTAACCTTTGCAAGTCCAATGCCTTCCCTTTGTTTTTTCTTTAATGGAGTTTTATTATCTGATTATAATTTTTCATTGAGTATGTCATGATCAAGCATATGCAATGCTACAACTACAAAGGTCCTCTGCTCTCACTTTAAACATATGAGCTTAGTTATCTCTTACATAGTCACCCCAAACTGAAGCTCTGAGGTACATGTAGATGCCTTGGTATGGGCAAGGGCTATTACATTTTGATACAATGTCCACGAGGAAACCTCTTTCCTTTGAATAAATCAGAATTCTCTCTTCACTGTTGTATAAATGTATAAGCATTGTTGGATTGGAAGACTTGTCTAGCAAGTTAATTGAACTTTAGTTATTCTTTACATGGGTCTTACCTGATGTAAAGCAATGTTGATTAAAATAAAAAGCCAAACAATGCAGGTAGTGCTTACTTACCAACTGTTTTGTTTAGCAATCATTCAAAACTTCAATGGTTGGAAAACATCCTCCCATTTACAGCCATTGAAGCATCTGTGCAATCGCTGTTCTCATACATCAAAACCAGCATGCATTTATGACTGTTGTAGCATCCCACAGTCTCATGATTGTCATTTGCAAGCTTCACAACTGACTTCCACCATTGCATTTGCAGAGAATGTGGAAGTAAAGTTGCCAAGTCACAATCACAAGATATGTCTCTTAATAGCAACAGCAATAGCAGTTAGACTTATATACCGCTTCATAGGGCTTTCAGCCCTCTCTAAGCGGTTTACAGAGTCAGCATATCGCCCCCACAGTCTGGGTCCTCATTTCACCCACCTCGGAAGGATGGAAGGCTGAGTCAACCTTGAGCCAGTGAGATTAGAACCGCTGAACTGCAGATAACAGTCAGCTGAAGTGGCCTGCAGTACTGCACCCTAACCACTGCGCCACCTCGGCTCGATTCCCTTGGTTCTAACTTGGCATGGCAACATGGATCTCAGTGACTGCAACACTTAGAGACAGTTGCCAGTCCCAGTTAGCAAGTAGGCAAGGACACACCTCTGTATGATAGGCAGCTTTGCAATTTTTCCTACCTTGTGCAAAACTATTTACATACTATTGTCACTGCTGGATTCCATATAATTTTACATTCATCATCAGTGGAAGGACATTGTTTATTTAGTATCATTTTTGGATGCAGTAGTCAGTTCCAAGTATAGTGCAACCTTTGAATGCCCTTTCCATAGCTACAAGGGCACCTTTCTGTCTTCCCTTGCCAAATTGCTTACAAACAGAAGACAACGTCATTGAGGAGGAGATGTCAGGGTGAGGAGGAGAAATGTATCCTGTGAATGAAAATTGTGATACTAATGAAAACTTCCATAAGAGTGAGACAGAAAGACAACGTAGCTTGTATAGGATTGATTATATCAGGTTGATTATAGCCATACTTGAAATGTTTCTGAGTGGTGTCAACTCTACTTGAATGATTGTTTTCTTCAACTTGATTAATGTGCAGCAGCATTAAAGTTCACTATTAAACATAGTGGCTATCTTTTATAGAGAAATTCCCAACAGTTTGACACTAAGATTATTGACTTTTTTATGTGTGCATTTCTAAGTTTATGTTCTGCTGTTTGGGTATTTGTTTGTTTACTCTCACTTAAATTTTATTTTGTCCATTAAAAATCTGAGAATGGTTATAAATATTGTAAGTATTGTAATGAATGCAGGTTATTTGAAAAGCTGTTTTATTATATCATTCCTGATAATGCTGAAATGTGGGTGTTTTTAATAAAATTTATATTTATTTAATGCACTCTGTCTTGTGAGAACATGCTTGCCAGATTCAATCCTCCTCCACTTTCATTTATTCAGTAATTAGTAATTTTAAAAAGTGATTGAGCCTTCCAAGAATCCAAAGGCTGAATGAGAATGGTAACTGTTTAATGACATCTGCCAGTAGCACTGCTTCAAATATGTGGCTATATGTAAATCTATTCACAAAACCACAATGAATGTACATTTAAAATTATTATTTTTTCTGATGGAAACTTCAGAGAATTAGTGAAGAGTATCTACGTAATTGGTGAGAATTTAGAAGATGGGACAGACCACTTTTTAATAGTCACCAAAGTGAACCTTAAGGAAAAAAATGAGCATGGAAATGAAGTGTGAAAGAGGCAACATGAATGACTTCAGTAATAACAGGTGCAAGTCCTGTATGAAAAGTGTCGGTAGGTAGATAGACAGGAGAAATAGAAAACAGACATAAAAAGAGGTTGTGGAAGTTTCTTCGAACAGCAGGAAAATAATTACAGAGTGCAAAAAAGGTTTGTGGAGTTACACTAGTGCAAAGAATGAAAAAATCAAGCTTAGTTGAGGGTGTGAATCCGTAAATTGCATATACAACATTGCTACAAAAAATGTGAATGAGTTAAAATATTTTGTAAAATCAATAAAGGCAATATAATGTGGAAAGAAAATAGTCAAAGAGCAAGGAACTGTTTAGGTTAAAAGCGACAGGAAAATTCAGACCGATTTTGATAGAAATAAAATATTGTTTTTGAAGTTGAAGGGGGAGGGGGGCGATCAAATAGGAAGCATCCAGCAAAGTAAATGAGGTTAAAAATGAAGTAATTTGAGGTGAAATTGAAATAGCACTTAGACTTATATACCACTTCACGGTGCTTTCCAGCCCTCTCTAAGTGGCTTACAGGGTCAGCAAATTGCCCCCAACAATTTGGGTCCTCATTTTACCAACCTTGGAAGGATGGAAGGCTGAGTCCACCTTGAGCCTGGTGAGATTTTGGTGCCAAACTGCAGGCAAGCAGAAGAAGGCACAACGGCTCTGAAGGAACACTGGAAATACATTATAGATTTTTATGGGGAAGAAAGAATTATGCCATCTTAGTCTGATTTATGGAAATGATAATGATATTTCAAACAGTAGAGTCAAAATAAATGCTACCCAAGATACTAAATTTAGATTAACGTTTTTATGTTATAAATAGTAGGACAAGGTTAAACATGGCAGTGCTTGTGACCCGACAAAGGCGCGCACGACAAAAGTGCACTGACAAAACTGCGGCGCTAAAACCACGATGTCATCAATGCGGCGACAACAGCGCGCCGACAGAAGCGCGATTTAAGTTAAGGTAAGGGTTAGGGTTAGGGTTAGGGTTAGGTTTAGGTTTACAGCACGCTTGTGTCGCTGCGCTGTTGTCGCCGTGCTTCAGCGCTCATTCATCAGCGCTCCTTAGAACTTGCGGTTTTGTCACCGTGGTTTAGTCGGGCGTGCTTTTGTCGTTCGCCCTTTTGTCGGTGAACCGGCAGTGCTGCCTAGAGAGAAGTACAGTTTGTCTATGATGGGGATCCCTAACCTCTGAGTCACTGGTGCATTCCTAACCTATTTACTACTGGTTTGCTGCAGGAGTATTGAACGAAAATTACTCAGAAAAAAGGCAAACAGCTGAGGAGCAGCATTTCAATCTGCCACCCCAGATCAGGTGGGCTTTGGAAGCTGGAATAAAGGTAAGTATAAGCCAGGGGTGGGTGGGTGGATGGGGCCACTTTAAAAAGAAACAGAGAACCAGTTCGCTCTCTGTTTGAAGGCAGCACTACCAGTTTGGGAGAACTGGTCCGAACTGGTAGAAACCCACCACTGCCCCAGTCCATGGACTAGCATCTGGTCACAACATGCTAGAAACCAGGCTGCGCAAACAACGGAAGCGCTATCCACGTGATGTAGGTAGCACGCAAAACCATGCCCCTTCCAGGCCGTGAAAAAAACTTCACTCCACAGAACCGGTCCCTGGTGCCCATAAGGTAGGGGCTGCTGGTCTGAAGTGGAGTGTGAAGTGGTGGTATTGTTTATTTAATATGTGTACTGAGAATGCATCTGTAACTGATGATTAGAATAATCATCTAGTTCTTCCTTTATACAATGTGAAACGTGACGAAAACGAATGCAGAAACTACTGGGAGTTTAGTATTTGGCAGAACTCTGAAGAAAAGGATGTAGGAAACAGCAATGAACCAAATCTACGAAAAGTGGTGAACTTGTATGTTTGATAGGAAGGTTTTTCTTCTCACATTTATTAATTTAGAGAAGTATATGGTAAAGTGAACATGTTTCATAAAATTGCAGAGTTGCAGGTTGGTTGTTGAATACAATAAAAGAAGTATGTGAGTGAAATGCAACAGGCATCATAACTAATGGGATACCCCAAATCAGTGATGGGTTTCTACCAGTTCGGACCGAACCTGTAGTAGTTTGGTGCCGTGGCTCGCTGGAACTGGCAGTGACCCAGGCCTGCCACACCCCAGAACCAGTTCTCCTGGTGGCACCATAGGCGCCGCCATCTTGTTTTTGGCTTCTGTACATGCACAGAGCAATTTTTGTTGTACTGCGCATGCACACACTGCACACATCGTGTGTGTGCGCGTGAAGCACATACGTTGCAGTAGTGGCTGCCGGAACCCACCTCTACCCCAAATGTGGTTGCTTGTTGGTGTCCTACAATTACAGGCACCCCAGCCCTAGGCTTACCAGCATTCTGGTTTCAATATGAAATGCTTCCAAATATTCAGACATACAAGGAACCAGAGCCACAATTGCAACCATGGAGTAGACTTCGTCAAATTGGACTCCTTCCTGGTAAGTGTATATCCGTTTTGGAATTCCCAAATTCATAGCCATTGCAGAGCTTTCTGGAATTTGAGGACTGCATATCTAAGAGAATCTGACATTGAGAAGACTACTAAAGATGCTTATTAGCAACACTGTTATTATTTGGAACAGAATGAAATTAGAAGGGGTGCAAGAAAACTTTGATCATATCCATTTTTTTAAAGATAAATATGGCCTTTATTTTCAGTGGTTTGGTTTATGCCAGTATTTCTGGCTTAGTAAACTCATCCATAAAGCCTTAAGCAAAGTGAAGGAGGAGAACTGGTAAATACCAGCTGTGACTGGCCCCACCACCGTCTATTCTCTGCCTCCCGAATCCCAGCTGATCGGAAGGAAATGGGGATTTTGCAGTAACCTTCCCCTGGAGTGGGGAGGGAATGCAGATTTTACAGTATCCTTCTCCTGTTACACCCACCAAGCCACGCCCACCAAGCCACACCCACAGAACCGGTAGTAAAGATTTCTGAATCCCACCACTAGTGTCAAGGGAATGGTTTTGGGGGCAACTTTTGTGCCAATTTTTTAAAGTGTGCCCACCACATAAAAACCACAAGGATAAAAATGCCAAATCCTTTTGTGATTATAAAACGTAACAACGGTCACAGTGTTCAAATTTGTGAGCACATTTCTGAAGTGTTAAAATTCTGTGAATCGGTGTGTGCGAATCAGCTTGCTTAGTTCTCAGGTGTCTTGTTCCCATCTTCTCCACTGCCAATCAACCATAATTAAATATGTAAATGCCAGTTCCCAGGGCGTTATTGCTCTCAGAACTCTAGAAGAGAGTTATGTCAATGACTCTCCATAGGCCGTGTCAATGAAGCAATAGTAGCAATTTGGCACTGAAAATAAGTCATCAATAGACACACTCCAAATAAGGTTTCTTGTTCTCCTGACTTAATTACAGCATTAAAATATTTTAAGAGATATCCGGCCAAATACAAAGCAAAGATTAACCCTTTAGCATCAGCTTCACTGCCAAGGATGTCTCTGGGTTTCAATATATTTTAAAGACATTCTTTTTGGGTGGGAGGTGAAGTGGGAGGTAGCTTTCCAAGTCTATCAAGGGAAAAAAGTCAAAAATAATTGAAAATGACAGGAAAACCCTCATTCAGTTGCCTTTCCAATGTTCTTTATTACAGTGAAAGATAGCTCTAGGTTTCTGAGCTTCCTCCCTAGATCTTCAGGTGGCTCAGTGGCTAAGACGTTGAGCTTGTTGATCAGAAAGGTTGGCAGTTCAGTGGTTCGAATCCCTAGCGCCGCATAACGGTGTGAGCTCCCATTACTTGTCCCAGCTTCTGCCAATCTAGCAGTTCGAAAACATGTAAAAGTGCAAGTAGAAAAATAGGAACCACCTTTGGTGGGAAGGCAACAGTGTTCCATGTGCCTTCGGTGTTTAGTCATGCTGGCCACATGACCACAGAGAGGTCTTTGGACAGTGCTGGCTCTTCGGCTTTGAAATGGAGATGAACACTGCCCCCTAGAGTTGGGAACGACTAGCGCACATGTTCGAGGGGAACCTTTACCTTACCTAGATGTTCAAAGTCAGTGGTGTTACAGTAGTTTCTTTCCAGGTTCATTTGTATTCACATGTTTTACTAATAATGGATACCTTTACTATTTTTTTTATTTATAAATTTACGTGTTGCCCATCTCACTATCAAGCAGCTTACAACATCATAAAAGCAAGTACAAAATGTTATAATATTAAATAATAAAATAAAGATTAAATGAGTTAAAAACCAAAATATAATGGGGTAGAAGTTGAATCTTTCTTCTAGTCCATTTATCACCTCCAGCATGGAAATATATACATTTTACAGGTATGGTGCCTGATTGATTCTCATTATTGGCTGATGGAATACTCCATACTTCACTTTCCTGTCTCCTGTTCTGCAGTGACTTGTTTTCTTCCATAGGATTATATGTTTTTTTCCCCCTCCTATTAGGCCTTGGAAATTTCTAAGCTAGACAATATTTTTACGTCTTTTGTTTTTGATCTTCACTCTTGTTGAGTTGGCTTGCCCTTTTTTTTAGGTTTTTTTCTGATGGAAAGCTACTATCTATATCAGTTCTAGCATCTCCTTGATTTGATTTGATAAATTTTTATCCTGAATCATCTTTTACTTTGACAGCTGGAGAGAAAAGGGTGTTCCTAGTGACTTCTAAACCAACAGCAAACTTTGCAATCCTTGTCAATATTTTTGTGCTGTTTGAAACACCACTGCTCCTGTATCAAAGAGTCCATGTTTTCCCCTTCTTCTTGATTGCATTGTGCTCAAAATTCCCATGAAAGAGAAAGTATAAATCAATTGCTTTGCTTTTGCTTTTTGTTATTTCAAGGAGCAAAGAATACAAGTGTGGTCATTTGAAATATAAATGCAGAAAAAGCTAGCTTTTAAATAAGTACAACTCATTTGTTTTAGCAGAAGCAGAGGGGGTGGGGGGAAATCTCAGAATTTCAACTGGCACAGACATGAGCCAGTAAAAAGTCCATTAATGTGCTTTCCACTGAGAACCTGAAAGCAGCAGAATCATTGCTTGTTCAAGGGCCAACAGGAAGGCAAGGGAGGAAGCCAAAATTATATTTTTGAATTCTTCCTACTGCAGTTATAATTGGCCCCCCAAGGTATCCCATTCTCTCAGAAATCACCACGACCGTTTTATGTCATCGACAGTCGAGGCAAGTTCATTTGGTTCTAACGAAGGCAGTTTTTAAAAAAATGCCATTATGGGCCAGAAAATCCTATATGGAGAATTTGCCTCCATAAGAAACCTTTGCTGTCCTGGCAGCGACAATGTTAGGTGGCAAATTACTTCATTCTCAAGTTCTAATGATGCCTCCTAGAGTTCTTTACTAGCCTGCTTAGAAGTGGAGTTCACCAGATTGGCACACTTAACTCCCCTCAGTAAAACAGTAGAAGTTCTTGACTGTGAAGAGGCTGAAAACTCAGAACTGCCTGAGGCACAAAGTATTTACCTCAGTGCCTGGCTATTAACAATATTTGAGCTTGGATAGAGAACTAAAGTACCCAAAACCAAGGTGGTTTGGCATTTCCATTCATAGACCTATTGTTTAATCAGTTTTTTTAAACCGTCCATCTATCTCAGTGATGGCTAACCTTTTTCTAAAGGCGTGCCAAAATTGTGTCTGTGCGGGCTATAGCCCACATGTGCATGCCCCACCCACCGCGTATGCGTGCACGACCCCACTATGTGGGGGGAGTTTTTGCCCTCCCCAGGCTCCAGAGGCTTCCCTGAAGCCTGGGGAAGGTGAAAACGGCCTTCCCCGCCCCCCGGAAAGCCGAAAATCAGCTGGCGCATGCCGGAGCTGAGGGCTGCCATGTCGGCAAATATGGCTCCGTATGCCACCCATGGTATGCGTGCCATAGGTTCGCCATCACGGATCCATCTGATAGAGGACTCTGGGTGGTGTACAAGTAAAAAATATAAAAACATAAAAACTGTGCATACAATTTACAATTTAAAAATTGTAGGATACAATTAAGGGTAGGATAAAATTAATATTAAAGTTCATTAAATGGTGGGGAGGAGGACTTTCAAGGCAGTAACCAGCCCTATAGCTACATGCTCTTCTGCGACCTCCAAGCAAGGCCATAGAATCACATTTTAACCAAGATAGTGGGGGGCCCTATCACCTCTAAGGAGAGAATATTCTACAGGATGTGAACAATGGCAGAGAAGGCGCTCTTCCTGGACCCAGTCAGTCAGAATTCTTTAGGTGACATGGTCCACAATTGTGCTGTTCCCCCCTCTCACATACACCCCTCCCCCGTTTTAATGGGTTTATTAATATTCCCCAGCAATTCCCTACATCAAAAACCTGGAACTGTCCCAATTAAGTCCAGGCACAAGGAGACCAATGCTAGTCCAGAAAGCAATGGCCAATGAGTCCATGAGACCCTTGGAAGTTAGTTAACCTCTAATCAGAGACTTAATTAATTTCCAGAGAGCCTTTGTTTGACTTGGGCTGTCCAAACCAACAACCCTTAGGGAACTTTGATTAGAAGAAATGTCCTGGAATGAGGGAACCCAGAGCTCCTTGTTTGCTCCTAAGTTATATCTTAACATCACCTTCCTCTCTGTATATTTCTTTGCTTCAGGTTAATTATTCATCTTCATAAGACAAGACACTTGACCATTTCTTTGAAGATTTTTCCTCTCCTGTTTAATGTTTGATTCTATAAATAACTACCCCGTGTAGAATACTAAGTTATTGCCAAATTTGTTGAGTTAATGTTGGACATATTTTCTCAATTTAGGACTACCCGCTTAAAATTGGGAAGAAGAGTTTCTTGGTGGCATGGCCTTTCTTTCAGTAAAAAACATGATATAATCTCACGCAGGCCTCAGTTGAACCTGTAATCTATATAAGGATGTATTTTTGAACTTTAGGCGATGTAAATAAAACTTCATACAGAATTATAAAACATTTCATTTTCTGTGTTCACATTTCTACTGTAGTTATAATACAATCTATGTATACTAATAATAGTTCACAAGAAGCCCTTATTCTAGTGATTAAGATTTAAAATGCTGCTTAACTCTCATACAAATCATAAGAATTCTGAAGTTTTTCATTAACACTTTGCAGCAACCAATCTATTGTGTTTTATTCATAAACCATGGTTAAAAAAGCTTTATTTATATTAGTATCCTGCTATTCATATTCCAGACCTAAAACAGTGGTCCACAAACTGTGTCAACAGTTTGTGTTACTGTGTTATTTATGGAGTTGTATCCATTAATAATATACAATTCAGAGGAAAATTGTAAAAATCCATTTTATTTACAGGACAGAAAATCTACAGTGCAATAGATTCCAGTCATTGGTGGCTTCATTTCCATTTCTTCAGTGAAGTGTGTGCACACATGTGCCAAATGGTATACTGTACAATCTTGTAGATGATTTCAGACAACAGTAATGTTCACTGTCCAAGAAAATGCCATCTATCAACTAAGATAAGAAATGATAATTAATTATCAACACTTAACAAAGTTTGGATTATAAGAATTCAAAATCCAAATCAGTTATTCTATAGCAGGGCTGTCAAACTCGATTTCATTGAGGGCCGCATCAGGGTTATGTTTGACCTTGGAGGGTTGGGGGTGTAGGGCTGGCTGGGGATGGGAGTGGCCATGGCCAGCTTGATGTCACTCATATCAGGGGCACCTGTGGTGGCCAAGTGCTAAGGCAGGACTTCCCTCAGACCTCACTCTCATTATAATCTTCCTTCCTTCCTTCCTTCCTTCCTTCCTTCCTTCCTTCCTTCCTTCCTTCCTTCCTTCCTTTTCTTCTTTTTCCTTCCCTCTTCCTTCTCCCTTCTTCTTTCTTCCCCTTTTCCCTTATTTTTATATTTTCTTTGTTTAGTCAAGTAACAGGAAACAAGAACAAATTTGAAAATTATTCTTCTGCCATGGTATTTAACTCCCAAGTTACATATACATATATCTTCTACATCTTTTGCGATAGTATTAGATTCTATCATCTAAACTGGTCTTCTCTATTCTAGCTCATGACATTATACAACATATGTCTAGTTGCTGATAACTTGCCCTTAAACGTATGCCTCAAAATGATAAATATTTCCAACTGTATCAGTATCAAAAACAAAACTGAATACAAGGTAACGTTTCCAAAAATGAGATTTGGTATCACTTTCCATTTTGATAACATATCTACTGAGATGCTGCTCATCCCATTTTTTCCTAACGTCATCACTTTCCAGATGTGTATTGATAGTGAACACATCTGGGTGGCATCTGGATATAGATAAGGCATTCAATGGCTCTGCAGCTTCTGGGTGCTGCACTCCAGACATTTAGCATGTTTGACAGAATTATCCAACTGAAAAAAATAATCCCATCAAAATCACTGAAGTTTCTACCATGTGCATACAAATTATATATATATATATATATATATATATATATATATATATATATATATATATATATATATATATGTATGATGTATGTATGTATGTATGTATGTATGTATGTATGTATGTATGTGTATATATATATATATATATATATATATATATATATATATATATATATATATATATATATATAATGTGTATATATATATATATATATACAGAGAGAGAGAGAGAGGGAGGGAGGGAGGGAGGGAGGGATAGGTAGGTAGGTAGGTAGAGAGAGAGAGTGTTTATCAGCACAAATACAACACACACACACACACACATATATATACACGCTTGATAACACAAAAAGAACAACATCACAAGGAATTTAATTGTTTTAAAAGCCTGCAGGAAAATCACTTTTGAAACTTCAGTTAGTAAACGTTCATTAATTCTTGAAACGGCTACATTCCATCAGCAAAACAGTCTCTGAATATTTAACTCACTCCAACAAAGCTCTATTTAATTTTTAAAAAGATACATAGATCCTGTTAAATGCTAACTTTATATTTCTCACACTATGGTTACTGTATACGAATAATTGCTGAAAATATCACAATGAATTGGAATAAATAATATCTTCACACACAAAAAAAAAACCTCATGGGTGGATGAGAATGTGAACTTTTCTATTCATCCCTAATGCTAAACTATTCCATGGGTAATTGTAAAGAAAGAATCTTAAGAAATACCTTTGGATTTACACATATACATGCTAGGTACACTTAAGAGATTGTGTTCTACTAAGAATCTCACTGAAATCACAGTGATTTACTTCTTAATAATTATAGAATACTAGCTGATAACCTGGCGCTGCCCAGGTATTTATTTATCCCAACCCTCCTTCCATGAATGTCACCACAATTTCTAATGTTGGATTTTCCCCCTTACTAGAGGGAGCCCCCTTGTGGAGTACTATGAAGCTGTTACCATGGCAACTCCACAGCACTGTACAGAAGCCATTTTAAGGCAGTACAGTAGAAGTCATTTTAAGGCACAACACGCTGTATCTTAAAACAAAACACACACACCAAGGGGTGTTAGGGGTGTCTCCCCGCTTCCCACATAGTATTTGTTTCCAGAGAATAAGTAATCTGTGTACCAAGTTTGGTTGAAATTGCTCAAGGCGTTCAAGAGTTATGCTGGTACACACAAACACACACACACACACACACAAACTCACAAAATAATAATAACAACAACAATAACAACAGCAATAAAAATAATAAAAATAACAACAACAGCAATCATAACAATAACAATAGCAATAACAATAACAACAATATTTACATATTATTAGGTATAATACAGTACTTGGTTGATACCTAGGATGCTGGCAGCATACCGTATCAACCATTAGCACCGGTCACTGGTATTTGTAATGTATTTTTGAATGTTCAGTTGGCTGAGTTTCATGTTTAATGAATAAAGTATATAATAACAATAACAACAACAACAATAATAATGTAATTGTTCCTGTCTTCCAGTTGCTCAAGGCATCAAGTTCTCCCTTCTGTTTTTATCTCAATAGCTCTCTAGGTTAGCTTTTGCTGAGAGACAATGATACACTACAGCAGCAGACCACAAACCCTTGTCCATGGACTGGCATCGGGCCGCAGCATGCAAAAACCAGGCCACACAAAGAAGGAAAGACGCACCCACAGGATGCAGGCAGCATGCAAAAACACGCCCCTTTTGGTCCGTGGAAAAAAGCTCTCTCCACGGAACCGGTCTCTGATGCCCAAAAGGTTGGGGGCCACTGCCCTAGGGGTCAGAGAGCTCATAGGGCCCAGGACAGACATGCACAGATATGCTCATACTTCAGCATCTACATTACCGTACTCTATATAGCAGCAAATTTATACAGTAAATCATTTAAAACTCAATATGAATTGTTTAAGTACTTGTTAGGAACACATTTAAATAAGCTGAAAATAGTTCTCACCTTCTTTGGAAACAGAAGGCTCTTCCACGAGTGGTGGAGCCTACAGAAAATAAATAAATTATTTTGTAAAATGCAATGTGCTGTAAATACAAAAATACAAAAAATTGATATAATCTAAAATCTGAAGGTTAAAGCTCCATATAGCAAAGAGAAAAAAGTTAGGGAGATAAATATACAGGAAAATATAATCAATTTACTTATATGTAGTTGGGTTTAATCCCAGAGGAACTAAGTGCTTCTGTTAAAGACTTTGCAAATAATTTCAGGATGGACCCGAAAAATGGCCTTATAAAAATGACCTGGTGACAGGGAAGCTTTGTCCTTCTGGGATTTAAATTCTCGTGTTGTTGTAGCTTGTTTCTTTAAATAGTCTTCTTTGAATGATATTAAAATCTGCTTCCTTTGAAGCTTCATCTCACTTTTGAAATTACAGTTTAACATAATTAGTACAAAAGCCTATCTGTGCAGTAAAACAAACACCAGCTGTATGTATTTTGGATCCTGGATGTGTGGTTTGCAGTTTCATACTAGTATTGGGTGGGCTCCTAAAGTTGAAGACTAAAAGTTCTTCAAAAAGTTAGAAAATTGGCCCTGAAAACAGAACACATTTAGGCCATTTCAGAAACCATTTTTAAAGATTCGCTCTTGTGAAAAAAAACCAAATGGAAACCAGCTCATCCCAAAACTTTTTTTTTCTTTTGTAAAGAAGTTCAGGTCTCATTTCCTCCAGTTGCACAACTGAAATGTCTGTGTGCATCAAATGGGTGTTTTAGTTATAGGATAGATTAGAATAGCATAGAGTAGTATAGAATAGAATAACAGAGTTGGAAGGGACCTTGGAGGTCTTCTAGTCCAACCCCCTGCCTAGGCAGGAAACCCTACACCACTTCAGACAAATGGTTATCCAACATCTACTTAAAAACTTTTAGTGTTGGAGCATTCACAACTTCTAGAGGCAAGTTGTTCCACTGATTAATTGTTCTAATTGTCAGGAAATTTCTCCTCAGTTCTAAGTTGCTTCTCTCCTTGATTAGTTTCCACCCATTGCTTCTTGTCCTGCCTTCAGGTGCTTGGGAGAATAGCTTGACTCCCTCTTCTTTGGGACAACCCCTGAGATATTGGAAGACTGCTATCATGTTTCCCCTAGTCCTTCTTTTCATCAAACTAGACATAACCAGTTCCTGCAACCGTTCTTCATGTTTTAGCCTCCTGTCCCCTAATCTTATCTGTTGCTCTTCTCTGCACTCTTTCTAGAGTCTCCACATCTTTTTTACATCGTGGCAACCAAAACTGAATGCAGTATTTGAAGTGTGGCCTTACCAAGGCTTTATAAAGTGGTATTAACACTTCACATGGTCTTGATTCTATCCCTCTGTTTATGCAGCCTAGAACTGTGTTGGCTTTTTTGGCAGCTCATTTGGCAGTTCATTAATAGTTAAAAGGGAGCTTTTCATAACAGCTGGGAATGTTTTTGAAAAATACTTTAACTTTACTGATGCAAAGTTAACTTATACTGTAAACAGATCACCATTTGCAGTTTTGGTTGTGTATGTGTGGGAATGTTTTAGGATATAAGCAGGCATGTGCAATTTTAGTTCTTGTTTTACTTTTAAAGATAACAATGAATCTAATATTGTTGAATGTTGATTTTAAAAAATGGGAAAATGTCTTTTATATTGCACCAAAAAAATTTGTTAAGACTTATTACATATTCCTCTCTGTTTCCTTCTTTTCCAAACTGACCTCAGCTTCTAAGATCATGAGAAACCTGCATCTGCTATTTAATTTCCAAGCTAGCATTTTAGATTATAACAGCATTAACTCTCAATTGCCTGTGCTTCCATTCAATGGCCAATATTGAAAAGGGGACTGGAAAGGAGAAAAAAAAATGTATAAATTCCCTTACAGATTGCACAATTGATTGGATGTCTTCTTCGTTGCAACAGTATGGGCTAGTGCCCACCAGAAGGTTGGTGCTGGAAAGAGAATACAATTATTAAGACTTGGAGAGTAGGGAAAACAACTGTTATTTAGAGCACAAATAAGAAAAGAACAAAATAAGAGTGCAGAACAGTAAATGCTGTCCAGGATTTGAGATATTTTGTCCAATCTAACATGGAAAGTTTATAGATTAAACTGGGCATCTCTGCACCAGTGTTGGGATATGACTAGTACGCCCCGGTACGGGTGTATCGGTGCCTGCTGGGAGCACCAGGTACTGTTCTGGTATAGTGCTATGGAGTGCCCACCTGTCCACCCGCGCTCCTTACCTGTATTTGAGCTGTTCGGGGCTTCTGCGCATGCACACAGAGCATACGGCGCCTATGTGATGCTCTGCCAAGCAGCTGGAGGGTTGCAGAGACATCGCAGAGCATCATGGGCAGTAAATATGCATGCTCGTGCTGCGCGTGTATGCATGCGTACTGTGCACGTTCATGTGATGGACGCACGGCCCTGTTGCACTGCACTGTATGGTTTACATAGTCTTTTATTAAAAACCTGTGATCACATGATTGTGATCTGGGCACATGACAGATAGTCAAATTGGATTTTGACCAAACCACAATAGATGCATACCATTTTATGGCTCCTCCATCAGCCTTTTTGTGAACCAAAGCTTTCCAGCACTCGTGGGTGGACTTGATTATGTCTAAAGCAAATGCCTATTTAAAACAACATTGAGAGGAGAAGAGACAGAAGTAAATGTTGAAATTTTGTTTAAGCATTTCTACTTGACCTTCAAACTTCAAAGCTTTCAGATATAGGTAACTGGCATTTCTCACCATCATGAGATAGAAATGGGGGAAGAAAATTTCAATAAATATAATGTGCATTCCATAACAATAGAACATATTATGGTGGTTTAAGTAAATCAGTGGGGACTACACTTTATCTGGGAAAAAGTAACTCTGCTTAGCTTTTTCAGACTTGAAAAACTGCTTTTGGGGAAAAAAACTGTTGTGACAAAAACTCATGAATTATGTTCTTGTTTTGGCTGTGTTTAAAGCAAAGCTGCTCAGCATATGCTGAAGTTAAAAATATCAGCTCTTTGGCTGATATCTTGGAAATCTTGGAAAACATCTAAATAAGGTCACAGAAGAGCCAGATTATGACTGGAGCCAGAAGGGTTTTTTTTTCCTCCCCAAACGATTCAGGATAAAGGATAGTTGGAAATACCAATAGCATTTTGATTTATACACTGCACTATAGTGCTTTAAAAGCCCTCTCTGTGTGGTTTATAAATGTCAGCATATTGTCCCCAACAATCTGGTTCCCATTTTACCAGCTTCGGAAGGATGGAAGGATGAGTCAACCTTGATCTGATCAGGATTGAACTCCTGGCTGTGGGCAGAGTTAGCAATATAGCATTCTGCAATAATCACTGCGCCACCACAGTCAAGAACACTGGTAATCATAAAGGACAAACTTTAAGGAAAGTCGCAGAAGATATCTTACCAAGTGAGTTTGTGGGTAGGGAGAACTTTAGTCTCCAGGAACTACCTGAAGACCAGAGATAGCCCCAAACTCACTTGTACTGAAGTTGCACTGTAAATTGGACATCACCAGATTTTCCTTGGGCAGTCTTAGAAAATTACTGCAACTGGGGAGGTTACGTTATTCCTCATTATTTCCAAAATGTTCTTTTTAATGCAGAAGCTAAAACTCTTATCTCCCAACAAGCTAATATCTGAAGATGTTTCTATATGGATTGATTTTGGTCTTTAAAAAAAAAAAAATTCAGAGTCTTTTAAGAAAATGGAAGATTTTAACTCCTGAAGGTCTTGTATTCCAATATTAGGGGAGGGAAGTGTTAGTAAAAAAAACAGCACTGCTAAAACTGGATCATTTTGTCACGGAATATCCCACAGTGAGACCTCAGATGCTACATGGACTGCATTCAGATTACAAATTGTAATAAAGAAGATCTTTTAGAGAAGACTTAGTTCATATTTGATAGGGCTATCAAAGCTTCAAAAGAATCTAGATGGGGAAAAAAACATCAGATATTTTGACAAAAGAACAGTGTTGTTTGTACCTTCATGACATTTTGAAGTGAAGGAAAATATTTCGGAGTTACTATGAAACATTTTGCAGTAATGGCTTCTTTACATATTCTTGATTGGAATTCTGTACGATTTTACAGAGCATTAATCCAGAGAATAAATATTTCTTAAAGAAAGTTTATCATTTTAAAGTAAGCAATTTTTCACCTTGTCTTTAAATGTGCTATTAAAAGCAAACTTATTTTCCGGCTTCCCATCTGGGACTTTATATCTTCTGAGCCAGTCAACAGTAGCTTCAAGGTAACCCGGGAAAAACTTCCTGACATCATCAATATCTACAATAGGTTAAAAACGCATTAAAAAAAATTAACAGCTTCTTCCAAATCCACCATTCTAAATATACATGTACAAGATTCTAATACGGCAATAAATCTGTCATAAATATTTCAATGGGTGAGCTCATGAAAACCCAAGTGCATGGGTTACAGATTTAATCCTCTGCTTACACAAGAGCGTTACATACAGGAATATCATACAAAAATTCTGAATGTAATTCAGTAATTGTTGAATGCATTTAGCTTACACTGGATTATAAAAACAATCACACAGGCTCTTATACAAATTGAAGATAGATTGGATGAAGCAGACTGGAAAATTTGATAACCTGGCTACCGATTAAGCACCTTGTAATGCAAATCTTTCCTTAAAAAGCTCAGTGTTCTAAAGTTGTGATTGGAGACACAGCCACTTATTTTTGTCTCCATGGCGAGGGATTTAAGAAGCCAGAGCAGCTAAAACATCTAAAAAACATCTATTGTGAAACACAGAATGCAGCAACCTTTTGTTCAGCCATAGTCTGTGGAATGGTCTGAGCTAAACATGGTCCGTTACTTAAACAAAGCGTATTAAGCAATAAAATCACAATAGTTCATAAAACACACTGAACTTAAGTATACTTTAGTACAGTGATGGCTAACCTTTTTCTAAAGATGTGGCAAAACTCTGTGTGTGTGTGTGCATGTGTCCCCCCACCTGCGCATGTGCAAGCGACACCCATCATGCATGCATGAGTGACCCCTGCAGAGAGGTGATTTTCGCCCTCCCCAGGCTCCGGAGCCTTTCTTGAAGCCTGGGTAGGCTGAAAAACGGCCCAATAGGAAGTTTGGGAATGAAATTCTGATTTGCCCATTGGGTCGTTTTTTGCCCTCCCCAGGCTTTAAGAAAGCCTCTGGAGCCTGGGGAGGGTGAAAAACAGGCCCAATGGGCCAACCAGAAGTTTGTTCCCGGTTGGGCCGCTGGGCCTGTTTTTCACCATCTCTAGTCTCCGGAGGCTTTCCTGAAGCCTGGGGAGAGCAAAAACAGCCTTCCCCGGAAGACCGAAAATCAGCTGGCCAGCACATCAGAGCTGAGGGCTGCTGTGCCCGCAAATATGGCTCTGTGTCCCACCTGTGGCACACATGCCATAGGTTCGCCATCACGGCTTTAGTATGTCAATCCAATTAATGATACTGATTTAGAACAGAAAAGCATCTCTCCAACCAAAGGAATGAATACTAATCTGCTAATACTAATCTATGTAATTCAGGAAATCACTCAGAAGACCCAGCTCGGTATACACAGACTAAATACTTTGTTTGCTTTCAAACTCCCAAGAACCTCTGCAAAAATTGCCTTCAAACCAAGTGCATATATGGGGAGTAAATCATTAAAGTCACAGGTAATCATTATTTCAAGTTAAAATTAGAGATTGTCATCCTACCCACTTCCTTATCCTACTTTTTGGCATACAATCATTTACTTAAACCTAAAGGCCATGGGCAGCCGTCAACCCTTCCAAAGGGTGTCTCTTCCCTGCAGAAGAATATGGTCACTAAAAGTTGCTTTTTCAAACTGAAATATATTTTTTTAAGTAAAATATCAAATGGAGCTGTAGGTATGGTAGGCACCATATGGAAGGGATGTCCACTGTAATGGGATATAGCAGGGGTGTCAAACTCAAGGCCCTGGGGCCGAATCTGGCCTGTGGGGTGCTTAGATCTGGCCCAAAGGGCCTCTCTGGAAACAGCAAAGGCCCCTTGGTGCCTCTGCCAGTGAAAACAGAGCTTGAGAGAACTGCATGTAGCCCCCCCCCCCAAGCTGTTTTCACTGGCAGAGGGTTGCAAGAGGCCATCATAGCCAAAAACGGAGCTTAGGAGCCTAATTTCTCTGGCAGAGTGCTCTGGCCACTACAGGCACCCCCGACACGAGGGACCTCAGTGCAATCAAGTTTGACATCCCTGGAATATAGGAATGACTTTGGAGTAAGAGGGAGGAAATGCTGCCTAGGAAACAATCAGAGAAGAGATAAGCCCCGAGTGGTTTACAGGTCAGAGAAAGCAGAAAAATTCCCCCAAAGGATTCATGCAGTTAAAGGTGGTGGTGGCAAGCTGAGATCATTTAATTAGCAATCTTTAGCACCCTGCAGAAAGCCATATCCCAAAGCCCCTAAAAGGAGAAACCAGAGCGATTGGGTTTTTCAACCAGACAAAATGGATTATTATTATTCATTATTATTAAATACCATGGATTTTCTGAGCATGGGGGTCATCCACACTGATAGCTATGACCTTCCAGTCAGTTTCTCCTTCATCAATAAGACCGATAATTCCAAGGGCCTTCACCTTAACAACTTCACCAAGTGTCCGAACCTTAAAACATAGAAGAGGCTGCACAATTTGTTTGTTTCCAAGACGCTATTTAAGGTGGAAAATCAGCTGGAACAGAACTGAAAATAGGTTGAGGTAGGATGGGGAACGAAGAGAGACAGGAAGAACATTCTGGAGGAAAACATAATTGGAGGAGAGAGCATTCTAGTATCAAGGCTATACTGCGTGTTTTTATGACAGGCGATATTTTTCTACAATAACGCTGCACCAAAGTTTTATATTTCAGCTGAATCATAGGAATAAAGCCTGAATCTGCCCCTCTGAGGCTAGAGAAGGTCATTATATAAAGATATCTCAACTGCTTCAAGTTACAAAATGACCCACTAAATAGCCAGGCATTTCAAGCCTAAGAAATATATAATTGTTGTTTACTTTTTGCACTGTAGCGAGCAATCAATCAGTTTGAGGCTTTATTCTAGCTGCAATATTCTAATCTACCCATCTTGTTTCAAAGACTTCTCCTGTCAGGTTTCATTGAGAAACCAAGAACTAACTGTCTGGAAACTTGTGTCCAGTTGTCGAACCAGATAACCAGCAACTTTCCTAGACAAGCTTTATCATTATGTTAGGAAACAAATGGTTGAAACAACTAAAGTATGCTTCTGTGGTAATTCAAACAGACCTGGGCACCAATTTCACAAACATCAATGGGATCATTGTCACCACAGCATCCTGTATTATCATCTGTATGCCCTGGATCTTCCCAAGTCTGTAGGGGAGGAAAAAGGGAAATAAACGGTACCATTTATAGTTGGTTATTATTGCTTTGTTCATTTGTACACATTACTGGCATTCTAAGAAGGGAGGGTCAAGTTTTTTTTTTAATGTGTGCTACATTCTTTGAAAATGATACACTATTATAATACGTTTATGCAATAGTGAAAACCCTGTGGCCTTCCAAATGTTTCTACATTACCATTCCTGGCATAACTGAATAATGGCCAAATTATTGTTTTAAAGAGTGATAAAAATATAACAAACAACTCAGAACTATTCATTTGTTATTTTACCTGTCATATTTTTTAAAAAAGGTGTTCTAACAGATATTTGTTTAAAGTTGGTTTAAAGAAGAGAATTTCAGCTTGAGCATGACAGAAATAGAGTCAGGGAATGCCAACTGTGACTGAATAAGTACACATTTTCATGGACAATGGCCTGAGCAAATCTCTTTCTATCTTAACTTTAACAAATCTAAAGCAGTATTAAAGACCAGATTACTGGGGAAAGACAAATGTTTTCCTGTTCTTTAGGAGCTGATATAGACCATCATTCTGACATCGATAATTGGAAAAGTAAGAACAGGTTGCAAAATCTGTTGACATTTTCAAAATGGTTACCAATTGGTTTCCCAAGTCAGTTTTTAGATTTGTCAAGAATTAAGCTTTCAAATAAATTTCATGTCACTTCATGATGAACACAATGCAGCAATCTGACACAGCTGCAAAAACTACAATACAATATAGATTCCACTTTTCAGAAAGGACTAAAGGTAAAGGTAGATTCCCCTTGCACATATGTGCTAGTCATTCCTGACTCTAGGGGGCGGTGCTCATCTCTGTTTCAAAGCCGAAGAGCCAGCGCTGTCCGAAGACGTTTCCGTGGTCATGTGGCTGCCATGACTAAACGCCGAAGGCAGACGCAACGTTGCTAATTTCCCACCAAAGTGGTCCCTATTTTTCTACTTGCATTTTACATGCTTTTGAATTGCTAGGTTGGCAGAAGCTGGGACAATTAACAGTAGCTCACTCCATTACGCGGTGCTAGGGATTCGAACCCCTGAACTGCCGACCTTTCTGATTGACAGCTCAGTGTCAAGTAATGTATTAGTACTGAGCATAACATTTAAAAAAAATCAGGAAAACTGAAACAAATTCAGAAAATAGTGATAAGAATGATCAGGGAAGCTGTCACTAAGTCTTTTGAAAGGAATTGGGTATGTCTATATTTGAGAAAAGATGAGGCAAGGAGAGGACTAGTGCTCTTTAAATACTTGAATGAATATCTGAAGGGTTGTCACCCAGAGAATTGAGGCCAAAGTGTAGAAAAACGGATAATGGATTTCAGTTATAGGAAGGAAGATTCCAGTTACATATTAGCAAAATTTTCTAACAGTAAAAATGTTATCAAGTGAAATGCTGAGCTTCCCTCTCTTGGATCTATCAAGGAGAGACAAAACACCCATCTATCAGGAATGTTTTAATCTGGTTTCCTGCACTGACCAGAAGATTATTGGACTTGATGTCCTCTATGCCAGACCTCTATGCTATTATAAGTTGTATTTCAAAAGCATCCAGAGCAGGGGTGGGTTTCTCGCCCTGTTCCAACCGAACCGGTTGGAACGGGGCCGGCGGTGTCCTCGTGCACGTGTGCGGTGCACGCATGCGTACTAGCGTCTGCGCGACGCTCCAGCTGCTCCTGGACGATCGCGCAGGCGCTGTATGCGTCCTGCGCATGCGTGGAAACGCAGAACTCGTCAAAACCGGGTAAGGACTGCGGGCGGCCGGCCGGCCCCTTCGCCGTTCCCGGAAGTTACTTACTTCCGGGTTCGGCGACCAACCGGTTCGCAGGGACCGCCGCGAACCGGTTGAAACCCACCCCTGATCCAGAGGGTCAAAGATTCTATGTTCCAGATTAGTTGGAAGTTGGAATTGTCTTCTCAAATCTTGGCATCCTCTGGATACATCAGGACTACCATTCCCAGAATTTTGCACTATTTTGAAACTCTTAAGAACTGCAGACCTGCATACATCTGAAACTGGGCCAACACAAGGGATCTATCAACTTTGAGGTGTAAATACCAATTAAATCTCAAATTATTATATCATTCTAATAATAAAATTAGGAGTGAAGCTCAAGAAGGCTGAAGAAGATATCATTTTCTTTTTTACATTATTTTTTTTATATGCCAAAAAAATTGGCCTATACTGCATCTTGCAAAAAATACTTTGGACTAAATCCAGTTTATACCCAAAGTTTTCTTTTCCCATTCTGATAATGAGACAGCAGTATTCTGAGGTATATGTTCCATTTTGAACTCAATTCTATTGTGACTGCGGTGTTGCAGAACATGCCCTCATTCCCAATTTATAAATTCCCTAAATGAACAAATCCCAAAACATTACCTGTGGGAGGGCCCCATAGTTCCAAATGTACCCTTTATGAGGAAAAATGTTTGCTACATATCGCAGCTTGCCTTTCTTTACATCTTGCTTAATAGGATTCATTGGTTCCTTGGTGGCAATCTGAAGGTAATATAAATCAGGATGGAGAAAAATTGGGAGAGATTGTGAATATATGGCTGAACTATTTACTCCCATACTGAAAAAACTCAACACAGTTCTGACTTTATATTTCAATTTATAGTTTAGTTAATTTCTAAAAGTAGAAGATTAAAACAGAATACTTAGACAAAATTTGTAACATAAGAAAAAAACATGGATCTGCAGATGGGGATTTCTTCTTATTCTAGTTTCTAAAATTTTAGAATATTAAAGTAGAATGCTAAAGAGAACTTTAGGGTGAGATTTGGAAGAAGACTTACTCAGCACGATGAACATGAAATAACAATAGATTGTTAATTTCTGAGTTCAGAGGACTATTCAGTCGTGTGAAACTGGATGGGAAGTATAAACGGGAAATTGAGGAGAAATTGTATCATTAATATTAAAGGTTTTTTTTAAAAGCAATTTCCCATAGGTTGGAGGTAAGTAGCACTCAGCATAGGTTACCACTCCATTATATTTGCAGCCATTTCATTAGAAAGCAAATTTTGAATTTCCATTGTTCTCTGTAGAGGGACATTGGAAATATTTTCAGTAATGTTCCACTGGAACATGACTTACTCAAAATAACCTGCCAAAATATTTTGTGTGGGATTGGTTGTTCCTTGTTCCAGAACAACACTTTTTTTTAAAATTTTGTGCACAGGAAGAACAATACCATACAGCTTCTCACGTGCCACTGAACCACCCATGTGTAGTCACTACTCATAACAGACAAGCAGGGAATTCAAAAGCTATCTGCTGTTTGTGTGTTCAATATAAAGAAGAGCAGCATCAAACACTTCAAAGAGATTCCCCAAATGTGATGCCTTCCTATGTCTAGGAAGAAACAATCGCATGAAGATTCCTCTTTCAAATATACAGTAGTCAAACATGCCAATCAAGCACTGGATACAAATGTAAAGGATATTCATTCAACTTGTACGGCTGCTTTCCAAGTCCAAACACCAGAGTTTATAAGAACCTCTATTAAGACATTAAGAGGGCATCTGTTTAAAAAAAGACAAACCTCTGATATTTGGAAGACACTATGAATGGATGCTCATACAATGCTTTGTCGCAACTTTTACTTCCTTTATTTGGAAGCTGCTTTACAATCTTCTAGAGTAAAAATTTCCAAATTACCTCCATTTTAGCATTTGTCCATCGAGGCACTTCTACAATCATATTAAAGACAACCTAGTAGGAAAAATAAAGAAAAGTAACATTTAAAAAAAATACCAAAAATACCAAAACAGGTTAAGATATAAAATGTACTGCCAGCAAAAGCTGTTTTTTTCTATAGATCTAGAGAAGACAAATGATTCTCTCTCTTTCTGAGTCACATCTTAAGTTTGCAAGGTAGAGCAGGGGTGTCAAATTCAATTTCATTGACGGCTGCATCAGAATTTGACCTCAGGGGCTGGGTCGATGTCACCAGCTAACATAACTCATGTTGGGGGCACCCATCTCAGGTTCCGTTTTCGGCTGTGACGGCCTCCTGCAGCGCTCTACCAGCAAAAACGGCTCTTGGAAGGACCACACAGGGGCCTCCCAAACTCCATTTTTGCTGGCGGAAACACTATGGGCAGATCCTTCACTGTTTCCAGGGCGGCCTCTCGGGCCAAATCTGAGCACCTCATGGACTGGATCCAGCCCGTGGGCCTTGAGTTTGACACCCCTGAAGTAGAGGGATACAACCAAAAAGAAAACTTAGCTGTCCCTAAGGGGTTTTTCCTTCCATGTAATTTATATATTAAATATTCTATTGCATTATATAATGTCCAGGGTTCAGTAAGAGACAACAATGCCTTGTTTCATGGACTTTATTTTTCTGAACAATTCAGCTATTAATCTTTTTATGAAAACAAATATTGAGAACAAAAGTGGGGCATCAGATCATATTGGGCATGATAAATGCACAAGTACTTGATGTGTATTAAGCACAATATCACCACAGATTACCCTGGCAACAAAATTGGAATTGGGTTCCAATGGATTGATGACAGGATGAATACTCTTACAATTCTATTCCACCCCACATACACAAAAAGAACGAAAGAATGAGCAGAAAAGGTTTCTCTTCATTTCTACGACACACAAAATGCCTAGGAGATCTCTTGTATAAAACTAGAGAAGTCACCATTATTCTTCCAAACAATAGGTACCACTGAAGAGGTTACAGAATTTAAGAAATGATTATAATTTCTTGTTTACCACTTACTTCCATTGATCCAAGGTGATGCACAAAACTTAATAATTGGAAAATAAAATAATAAAAATCTAACTTCATAATCCATATAACTTTCTATAATAATCATAACTTCATTTAATTAAAGATAGAAGACTCAGATTTACATATTTTATTGCATGAAATGGAATAAGCTGTAGAATGTAGCTCAGCTTTAATAGAAAATAATCATCTTCTAAATTTCTTACTCACAAATCACATTATAAATAATCTAAAAAATGGTCTACAATTGTACCTCACTTCCATTGTTCTTTGACCGTTTTGAAGGAACCTCCTCATCCTGTGCAAGAAATCAATACAGAATCAGTGCTCATTCATAAATATGCAGATCTCAATTATGATACTAAGCAAAATAGTCTGTCAAAAATTATCAGATTCAAACCTTAAAAAATTAAGTCTGCTATCCTTTTTACAAGTCACACAAATCATAATTTGTGTAGTATATATTAGTAGGTAGTATGTTCAACAATGACTAGATTTACACATGACATTAGGCTATGAACTATGGTCTATAATTCCCAGCAGCTGCATTTCTACAACACACTTAGTTAAAACGAAGGAAGGTTTGCTTACATCAAATCTGTAGTAAACAGTATCTTTTCAGAATCACCTAATGATGAAACCAAGATTTCTCAAACTGTGATCACCAGCAACTTAGATGGGGCTGCAGAATTTATTGAAAGCTGATTGGGCTTGCACAGGCAAAAGCAAAGCAGCATCAAAACTTGTTCCCTCTTTGCCTCAATATCAGACATGTGCAGGCAATATGGGGAACTAAATTTGGACTGAGTCTTGAGAAATTGTGATTGACAGATGTTTTTCTGCCAGATGATAAATTCTGGCAAGGCACATTGTCTTAATCGGTAGTTTTGAAAAGATTGGAGAAGCACAGGTGTTAATAAAGTTAAGGACTACTGATTTTTTAAAATAAATTGCCTTTCCTCCACTATTTTGACTACAGCATAGCAAAATGTAGCTTTTCAAAACAAATATTTCATTGGCTGATATAAGCAAAAGGAAACAAATTTGCTGTAATGCTAAAATAGTCTGACATGGCTATTATACATTTGATTTCTAACATTTTCTAACATGGGAATATATTTTGGAACCCAATTTTTGCCATATAATATCCTAAGAAGTGGATGATATCAGACTTTAATTATAATTATATGATTGTAGAAACTAAAAACTAGAAGTCCAGAGATTAATTCACACCTTTTTTGGGGGTGCTGAAGAGTCAGTACTTCAACAAAAAGGATATCTTTCATATTTAATTACCTCATTTGGGTCAACAAATAGAGGGATGTCATGGAATGGAGAAATATATTTTCCCTTTGAGTTCTCTGCAAGAGGAAATAACATTATATGCAAACAGAAAAAAACAATGGATCATTTCAGCTGATTTCATCTTAACAGAACTCATAGTGCTCAACTGCAGAAACTATTTGTTTAGCTAAAATATACACATTAGACATGTTCAAATGTACATGTTGGCCATTTTCAGACACCACTGTTTTATTGAATTACGCAAAACAAGCTTGAGTCTTTTACCCATACCCCTTGGTAGAAACAAATCTTTAATGATCTTTAATGTACCATGATTTCTTGTCTTGTCTAGAATAGCAAGCTAGACTCCAGGCTTAGGGAGAGGGCTGGTGCTAGATATTCAGATGAAACCACAAACACATCCAAACCGATCTTCAGTCATCCTGACAAAATTGAAAGCAAGGAATGGATAGTGATAACATAACTTGTGGATCAAGGCAGATTCTAAAGTGCTGCACCATCCTTATTATCAGAGATAATACGCATTTCCACCGGTCTTGCCTTTCCATCTGCTCTGTATCTCAACACTATTCCCAAGGATATCACAGCCCTGTCTTTCATTTCAGGACACAATGGCGAGGAAAATGCAATCAGGTTCAAGACTGTGCAACTGAATTCACTCCCATATTCAGCTAAGGGAATCTGTGGAAGTGCATAAATATTATTAGCCTTCACTGCCCCCCCCCCAAAAAAACCCTCTCTAAATTGTTATATAGCTGCCGCATGGGATATCTGACATGTGACATTTTACACAGACTAGGAGTAGTGAAATTTGAACATACAACTCCAGGCAGACAAGGGTCAACCCCGAGATCTATTTTACACCCACACAACAACCAGAAGAACAAAGATTCACATAGAAGAACTTTAATAATTGGAAGAATGAAGGATGAAATTCTGATTTAATTAATGAAACTTGAATAACAAAACAGGTGAAAAACACGTATTTGATTATTATAGTGATATGAAGGGGGGAGTTAAAATAGGGATAGAAAATAGAGGGGAATAGTAACTATATATTAATATGTTAAGATGTACAAAAGGACAGAAAGGAGGTTTAGAAATGAAGGCTGATAATAAAAGGCATGTATAAATAATATGAAATAAAAGAAATGTAATATTTAGGAGTAATAAGATTATGTTTATGTATACTGAAATGTATGATACCCAGATACCACACCATTCATGCATTGATATGTATAAAGAATATAAAAAAATAAAAAAATGATTGAAAAAAGAACTTTAATTATTCATATCACTAAAGCGGAGAACGCTCCAAAAAGAGACGACCAAAGTCACCTAAACTACTTCTTCAAGGGACCTGCTTATATTATGCCTCTACCAATAAAGAGAAAGACCCGCCTTCAACGCCGTTCCATTGGACAGACCGGAACGGGTCCGTACAACGTCATCAAAAAGCGTCACCAGCCAGGGGAAACCCCCTGCGGGCGCGCTCCAAAGGAATCCCAGGGCCTCCGCCGCGGGTTCTTCTCCACCGCCGGGAACTACTTACTAAAATAGAGGCGAAACTCGGCCGAATGCAGCCGCCCCCTTTGCTCCGTGTCGTACTGAGCCCGAGCCATGAATCCGCGTGGATATCCGCGGCAACTCAGCGGCCGGGCTTGCAGAAGCCGCGTGGCTGCCTTTCCCTTGCCGGAAACGCTGCCCTGCTGAGCTGCCCAAGACAGCCGTAGGAGCCAACCCAAAACGGCACCCGCACGCATCCTTCTGCTCTCCGCTTCTGCGGAGCTAGTCCCTCCTCCGGCGCGGCGGGTGGAGTTCGAGCATGCCCAGCAAAACCCTCTGGACTTGCCTGGCTTACTTTACAACCGAACCAGAAAATCCTGGGCAGACCTGCAAGGAGCGCAGAGTTCGAGGCGTTGCAAAGCGGCGGGAAAGGAAAGGGGAAGGCAGGCAAAGCTATAGTTGGCTGGGAAAGGTTGGGAACACCTGCTCCTTTTCCTCGGGTGCAGGTAGCTGCGGTCGCTATCGCCACGCTGGCCTAAGGTTTGCGCGGAGCCCAAAAGAAGCCATTCTCTCTGGAAATTCTCGGTTCTCTGCATTGTGGCGTCCTGGCGCCGCAGACGAGAGCTTGCAGACGAAGCACGCGGAAAATATTTAGTTAAGTTAGTTTGTCATTCATGTAGTACAAGATAACACGAATAAGAATAAATACGAATAAGAACACAGGAAATGGGTACAAATAAATGGGGACAGTAGGACAGGGACCTTAGGCACGCTGCTGCGCTTATGCAGATAGATAGATAGACAGACAGACAGACAGACAGACAGATCTGCTAGCAAAACACTTTTGCTTGAAAGGCATTTCCCACATATAAGATTTTATAGGTTGAGAAAGGAAAAAAAGAATCCCTCCTGACCCCATTTAATCAGGAGTGATAGGTGGGTGATCCGTTTGTTTACATTCAGATAGCGTACTATGCCATAAACTTTGGTTAATAAACCACACACTGTTGACTTAACATTGCACTCTAGGTCACTGAAGATGAAGCCAATATAAAAACATCAACTCTTCTCGATAAAAGGCAGGACGGAGAGTTCCTGGCTTGTGGAACACTACAGTCTTTTACGCTGCCTTTTAAGAAAAAAACATAGAAATCAAATAAATGAAAGCAATACCATCCTCATCAAGTTTGTCAGAGCATACAGCAATAAGACAGTGGCAGGATAAAGAAGAAAGTGCAATACAGCATGTAATTATGGATAGTGCCCAGTTCTCTGAAAGCAATTTCTGACCACCACATTCTGACCACACAGTAGGTTGATGCCCTCACAATAAGCCCTGGTCAATGAAGAGAACTATGTCAGAACTTAAATCAGAACCTGATCAGTTAACACCAAGGGCCAAGCCAAGACACATCCTTTTGTTGAACTGTTCATGAAAATAGGCAAGTAAAGTACTGCACAAATCCTGGTAATTTCTGCCAGTTGCAAGAAGTTCAAATGGAAATTTCTTCCGTTTTGGAATTGAGTGAAGAGCAGCTTTGCCACAGCTAAATATCTATTCTCAATACCCAATACTGTACCCAGAACTGAACTTTCTGTATTAAAATGGAACATTTCCTGAATACTGATCCTTTGGGCCTGGTAGTGCAAGCAATCTTGACTAAATGATATCTGGACAACATCAAGAGTTTATCAGCTGACATAACATTGAGGTTTGGTGCCAAAATGTAAGCTTGTAACCGCTGGAAGTACTGTTGGACTTTGGAAGTACTATTTGTCCTCAAAAAGGAAGTGGAGAGGGCCTTGTAACAAATTTGTTGCATAGATAGGCAGCTGCAAAGATTTTATTCTCTTGAATGGACAGGACATTTGTCTCTAGCCACGAGCATCTGTACTATTTTAATTTTTTTCCCCAGAATATGCTTAATTCCAGTTATTTGCAGTTTCCTTTCATGGCCTTGTCAGGGCTGTAAGGAAAACTCCCTTCAATTTCATTAGGTGGTAATTGCTACAAATTGAATTAGTTTAGGCAACAATTGCCTAACTTTCCTATCAGAAAAGTGGTATTGTCAAATAAAAGTATAACTACTCCCATTCAAGGAGAGAGAAAAGACAGTTTGATGTAGTGGTTAAGATACTGGCTTAGAAATTAGAAGACTGGGAATGCTAGGTATGAAAGCCGACTGGTTTACTGGGCCAGTCATTCTCAATCCAACCACTTCACAAGATTTTTATTATTTTTTTGCAGGGGAAATAGGAAGCAAGAGTATCAAGGATGTTTTCCATCTTAAATTATATTTTTTGATTATTTTTTTTATAAAAGGTGGAAAATTCCAGTTATTTTTGCACATGTAACTTAGTTTTACTAGCATTTAATTCTATTAATGACAAAAACTGGAAAAAAAATATAGTAAGGCCACAGAAGAAAAACCAGCCAGCCCGAGTCATTAATCTGGACCAGGATTTTATCCATACACAATAATTATATCCAGAACAATTCTGTATCTTCATGAACAGCAAAAAGAGCTGTGTAGACTCAGATAAAAGCCTAAAATCTAAAATCCAGATATATACCTAAGGTAATCAGATGTCCTGATTTCTGTGGGACAGTCACGATTTATAACAGTTTGTCCCGTGTCTCGGGGCGTTTTAAAAAAGTCCCAATTTTCTGGCTTCATGTTGAAAGCCCAGTGGATTTGCTTAAGAAATCCTAACCGGGGCAAGACAAAAGACACTCTGTCTAACTACCTCTCTCTGTGTCTCAGTACTTTCATTGAAGATATTAAAACGTTAAAGTAAAAAAACGGACCCACCCAGCCCCGCCCTTTTAGCTCCTTTTATAAGAAAAAAATGACCCAGTTCTATAGAGCTCCAGGAAATACTTGACTAGAGAAGTCGTGAGTGTTCATTCCTGGATTTTCTGGAGGGGAGGGGCACGGAGGTTGGAGGTCGGCTCGTGTGGAAAAAATGGTGGCAAAGTTTCTTTGAAAAATATTTCCCTGACTAATTTCACCATTTTAATTTGCTCAGTTCTTTGTATTAACATCTACATCATTCTGGATTGACTTGGAGTGCTCACTTGTGCCTGCTGGTAAGTGAGCTGGGTTTTTTCTTTTATTTTTTTAATGTATTTTATAAAAATATTTTATTTATTGTGCATAGGAATTTTTAAAATAGTTTTATTCTGTGTGGATTCTTTTTTTAAATTGTCTTAGACTATTTAAAAAAAGATTCTATCCAAAATAAATTGAAATGAAACCATTTTTAAAAATTCTATGCACAATACTTTGAAATATATTGTGCATAGAATTTTTAAAAATAATTTTACTTCAATTCATTCTGTGTGGAATAGTTTGAAATGTTTTATTTCAATTTATTCTGTGTGGATTGTCTTAGACTATTTTAAAAAAGATTCTATCCCAAATTCAAAATACCAGCTGCAGTTATTCACTTAAGAACTGTGGCAAGAAAGGTGGTATAGTGACCAAAGTTACAATGGCATTGAAAAAAGTGACTGATGACCATTTTCACACTTAGTGACCATTTTCACACTTAGCTACCATTGCAGCATCCTCATGGTCACGTGATCAAAATTTTGATGTTTGGCAACAGTTACAATTTATATTTGTAAATTGTAGTTATGTTGAAATAAAAAAAATATTACAATACTATTTTTGCATTGTATGAAAATTTTTGTTGCTCCGTATAAATTTTTTAATCAACCCCCCCCTCCCCGGTCAAAGGTGTCCCTCTTTACCAATCTGAAAATCTGGTCACCTTATATATACCTAAACGATGTAAGTTTGATTACTCTTCTCTTGAAATTGGATAAATCAGATGAATGCATCTCACAACAATAATCCAACTTTGTAATTCTACATATTATTGCAATACCTGCTAAACATTGAAGAATATTGTAGTTGTGGACCTGGGAAATGTATTCAGATCAGGATTTAAACCTAAAAATTAGGACTTTGGACACAATCTGGTAAAAGGACTTAAAGTACTATGTTTATTACCTTGATAGGTGATAGTACCTATCAGATCTTGACTGATTATAAAAAACTAAATCAAGTCACACCTACCAGTAGCTATTACTTGGAACTATGGAACATTAAGAAATTTCAGGGTTAGGCAATTTTAAAATTCTGGGAGCAAGCAGTGGCCAACTGCACTGTATTGTTCCAAAGAAACTCATGAGCAGTCAAAACTGATTGGAAAGAAATGTCCCCTTTGGGTTTCTGTAGGTCAATGGGGGAATATGAAGCAACATTTGCTGTTTCAAAAATTGTATAGAAAGAGCTAAGTATACATACATTCTCTTTCATGCACAAACACACTGCATTCTTGCAAGTGCAGGTCTATAGTAATTCAGAAATTAGTTTGCGTCATATTTTAGTGCCTTTGCTTTTTTAGTACTCCTTTCCCAAGGGGTAATTATTATTATTTTTTCAAGCTCTACAAATAAAATGTTCTATTAAGTTTTTTGAGGTAATTTGGCCCCATGTTTCTCTCTGCCTCTGAGCATCTGATGTGTTTCTTTCCTTTATTGTTTATTTTGATAATCAGATCGCCTTCTGTCTATATATATACAGTACATTCAGTACTTGTATATGGGTAAACATACAAGTCCTTTTTCATAGAAGCCTAAAAATACACATTACTTCTTCTGGGTACTGTAGACCTTTGCATGTTTGAGTTTTGTCCTCTGCAAAATTTCAACAGATAATTAAGGCATATCACTTGATTGATTCATATGCTGGAGCAGTAGCCTCAAGCAATTAATCCAATAATTAATAAACTCAAATTGAAAACCTTCCTACATCTTAAGAAAGTAGAGTTTCAATGTGGAGAGAGAAGTCTCTCTTTATATTTTCATGCTTTATTGGGCTGCCCTGGAGCCCTTAATGATCATTAGATTTTTTTAAATGATGTATCTAATTTTGCAAATGGAGTCACCAGATTAGAATTACTTTGAAAATTAAATGCTTGCATCACACTAAAAGGTTATTTTTTTAATAACATGTATTGAAGCGGTTCCTTTCAAAGAACAAGGAACCTTTGGTTTATTCAACAAGCACTGGAAGTACTATAATGCTTTTGGCGCAGTCATCAGTGGAGATGCAGATAGTATAAGGTCATAGAACAATTGCAACTGATAGGCTTCTAATAGAGTTGCTTAGGAACATATCTATATTTTCTATGTGGAGTTTAGCTCCTGCTTCTGCACTTAGGGAGATTCTGTTTTGAACATTTATATAAGCGTCATCAGTGGGGCTGAAATTAATTGGAAGACAATATATTCTTGCTCTTGCTTGGATTTATAGTCTCACTCTGAAATATGACTATTTTGTAGAAGCCAGTAAACACATTGTTCAGTGTACTGCATCTTATCTTCCATTCCTAGTAATTTGTTTAGCTGGTTAATGGTTATTTTATTACTCTTCCCCAAAGACAAAGTCTGTTATTTCTGATGTTTTAAGTCCATTTTCTCTACCAGATGATGTTCATTTGTACCTATTCAAGGGTTCACTGTCTGTGCAAAATAGAAATATAATCTTCTATAAAGATTTATATATACTAGCATGTGCATAAAATAGTAAAATGAGAATTTACTATTTTCCTATCATTGGGTTTATTTTTAGCCCAACTCTTTGGGGTCTTATCTGTGTCTAGTGAGAACAAGCCAAAATCTTGGAACAGTATTTCCAAAGTGGGAAAGCGGTTTTTATATACATTGGAGTCTATTAAGATGTGAAATAAGATTAGTTTTTTTCTTGGGTTTACCTGTTACCTGTTATTTTTTATAGTATATTAGCTGATAACGCAGCATTGTCCCAGTATTTATTCATAAGGGGGAAAATGTCCAGACCAAACGTAATTTCTAATGTTGGATTTTCCCCCTTACCAGAGGGAGCCCCCTTGTGGAATACTGTGAAGCCATTACCATGGCACCTCCACTGCGCTGTACAGTAGAAGCCATTTGAAGGCACAACAGGCTGTCTCGTATAACAACACACACCTCAAGAAGTGTTAGGGGTGTCCTACTGCCACAGTATTTGTTTCCAGAAAGTAAGTCATCTGTGTACCAAATGGTTGAAATTGCTCGAGGCGATCCAGAGTTATGCTGTAAAACACACACACAACACACAAACACACAGGGAGGGAGGGAGCCATTTTTATATATATATATATATATATATATATATATATATATAGATAGATAGATAGATAGATAGATAGATAGATAGATAGATAGATAGATAGATAGATAGATAGATAGATAGATGGTAGGTCAAAATGGTTGGGAAAATAGAACTTTAGAAGTATATAAATTGTAGACCTGTTTTGTGGGGGAGGGGGGCAGTTTAGAGAAACCATTGTTGAAATATACATCAGTATTCAGCTGGGAGGGCATCTATGTATGTCTCTTGTTTTTATGCACATTTTTGTTTTATTTAGTGTTGTTCCTTTTGGAGTTGGTATTTTAACTTTGAAAATAAAATAAAAATATTTTTTTAAAAAAAGAAGAGGTCTATTAAGAGGTAGAGGTCCAAGTGTGCAAAATAGAGGTCCAAGTGTGGAGGATTTGATAAAATAAAAGAACTTGATATTCCGGCTTCAGGCATTTGAACTGCCAGTTCTTTTTTTCCCCTTCTTTCCTCCTTTGCAGCCATCGAAGTCAAATTTATGAACTGGCAAGCATCCATTTGCATAAGAGGCAAATTTATTAACATTGAAAATAAGTAATAAATTTCATTCACTATGCATACTTACTTTCTCCATATCTCCATATCTATGACAAAAAACAATACAAATATCCTAAGAAATCCTAGCCATTTATCAGATACTAAAATCCCAATGGTGCTTGAAAGAACATGAATAAAGTAAAAGTAAGGTTAGAATCTTATAACATACTGGTTGGGTTCTCACATTGCACATTGTCATGATATCCTTAATTTGGTTTTGGCACTGTAGTGTTGGAGTTTGCAAATAATGGTTTCTCACTTAGCACAGTTAGACCCAGTGCTTGTGGCAACCCCCTCTCTCCTAGAAAAATGAAATATTTTGAGAAATTTTGGCAGAATGTTATATTTCCTCTAAAAGAGAAATTAAACCCTTAAAAGGAGACAGAAGCTCAGAGCCACAGTTCCCTGCTCCCAAGCAGATACAAAGCTGAGGCCAGGTTTTAGAAATACAGATTTGGTAATCCATTCAAGACAGGCTACTTTGAACAAACATAGAATGGTAGGATTAACCTTCACTCAAGATCCAAAGCAGGAAAAAGCCATTAAGACACAATATGAATTGTCCACAGAACACAAGCCTCTTCAATACCTCATCACCCTGCATTTCGGACATTAAAACATTAGAGAGGGCACCGAGGTATTTTACAAGAAGAGTACTCTACTCCTCTGCTCATAATAAAATTCCTTATACCACCAGGCTTGAAATTTTAGGCCTGGATAACCTTGAACTACGCTGACCTAAGCTTAGTATACAAGATTATCTGCCATAATGTCCTACCTGTTAATGACTACTTTTACTTCAACTGCAATAACACAAGGGCTATCAATTGATACAAACTAAATGTAATCTGCTCTAATCTTAATTGCAGAAAAAATGAATTTCAGCAATAAAGTAGTAAATGTGTGGAACACTGTTGTTAGTTCCTCTAACCCCCATCATACCTTTTACCTTAAACTGTCTACCATGGATCTTATGTGTTTCTTAAGAGGTCCCTAAGGGGGCATGCATAAGCACACCAGCGTGCCTACCATCCCTGTCCTACTGTCCCCATTTATATGTACTCATTTTATTCTATTCTCCAAGGCACCTGAGGGTAGAACAAGAAGCAATAGGTGGAAACTAATCAAGGAGAGAAGCAACTTAGAACTGAGGAGAAATTTCCTGACAGTTAGAACAATTAATCAGTGGAGCAACTTGCCTCCAGAAGTTGTGAATGCCCCAACACTGGAAGGCTTTAAGAAGATGTTGGATAGCCATTTGTCTGAAACGGTGTAGGGTTTCCTGCCTAGGCAGGGGGTTGGACTAGAAGACCTCCAATGTCCCTTCCAACTCTCATATTGTATGTTTTTGTATGTTTTATATGTTTATGGCTATGTTTTGCTTATTTATATCCATTTTTGTACCATTTTTTCATGTGTCCATATCTATATCTATACTGATACTTGTTTTCTTGTACTTGTTGACAGATAAATAAATAAACTTCAGCTATGACCCATGCATAGTCCCATGAGAGTGTGACAGCAACCAATAGAATACATGCTCTTGCTACAGGAACAGGAAGCTCAAGTTCAAAGCCCAGAGAGGGTATAAATAACACTCATTTTCCATTCCATGTGTTCAGCTACCCAGAATCACATGTGCTTGGTGGTTCTGCTTCACCATTAAACCATCTTGCCAATCACCCTCCATGTTTCCAGTGCCTTTCTCCCCACTTGGAACTGAACCAGATGGATATTTCTTCCAACAATTGCTTAAATAAAGGCTTAATAAAGTGAGCCCAGCTTCACTTAGAGGCAAGCTCTGCTAAATACTGTAGGACTTATTTCTGACTAAGTATGATTTTACAGCATATTGCTTAAATGTAACAGAGGTACCAGACAGAGTCATTAATATTTGTCCATATTTCTATTCCAAAGAGTTCATGCAAATCAGCCTGGAATGATGTTTAATGCACATTAAAAAAACAGACAGCATTTTGATTGCACTGTTTCACTCCACAGATTGTGGCTTTCTGACCATCCTCTGCAAACACTCCTGATATGGATGATATAATAACTAGAATACTGGGCATGTGGCTTCTGTGTTCTCCCAAGTTTCATTGTCCACCAACAATAAACTTTCAGCCTGACATCTCTTTGTGTCATCCTGCTGAAGCCTTCATTTTTATATGTATAAGTGTCTCTCTCTGTGTGTATTCTGTTGTACATATCTGGGAGAGTACAGTATATGTTTGAGATAACTGGTAGAGTTGTTTTGCTTACATGCATTTTAATTTATTTTTAACTTAGGCATCAACTGAGATGTGGGAAATGCTGGGCTCAATTGTGGGCGTAAGTTAAGGATTACTTGTAATAGTTTAGTTTAGTTTAGTTTCCCTTTATTTGTATGCCGTCCTTTTCCCTGGGGGGACTCAGGGCGGCTCACAGTTCAAAAGGGGGGGGGGAGGACAAACAATTTTCCAACATGACAATACAACATATTAAAAAGAAAACACAACAGTCACACAATTCGGGTGGCGTTAGAATCTTAACCCCAGGCCAGCCGGGATAGCCAGATCTTTAAAGCAGCGTGGAAGGACTGGAGGGTGGTGAGGGTCCGAATCTCCACAGGGAGTTCGTTTCAGAGGGTCGGAGCAGCCACCGAGAAGGCTCTAATATAAAATGATTGATGATAGAATGCAGATAAAGGGTCCTTCAGGTTGGATGGCACTCAACATACTATAAAGGAAGAGCTAAGAGTTTTTCAGAGTACTAATGGTGTTTATGGTGTGGTTAGATTAAAGCTTTCAGGCCATCTAGTTACTGATGTTGCCATACAGGAAAAGAACATCCAAAGCTGCAAAGATAGAATTATAGTAAGAACATGGAATGTAAGAAGTATTTGCGGAAAGGACGCTCAACAGAACTACAGATGAAATGCAACAACTACAAAGTCACATTTTTAGGAAACAGCAAATTGTGTTGGACTGGAATTAGACACTTTGTCAGAAAATCACGTTGTTTATTACTCAGATAAAAAAGGAAAAAGAAACAGTATTTTACGAATGAAGGATATATGTGTCCCAGGATAATGTTACAGGATCCAATCTGGGCCGGTCACTGGGACCAGAGGTTTTGTCTTCTGAGCTTTCAGACTCTTCTTGGAGCCCATCCTCAGGGAACATGGAAGATTCCAGAAAATGGGCTCTAGCATGAGTCCAAAAGCTCGGAAGAGAACAGCATATTTTAATTAGCATTTTTTAGAGGTAGTCCTTGGGTTAAGAGTACTTGTTTAGCAACCATTCAAAGTTACAGCGGAGCTGGAATTAGGAGTACCTATGATGAATCCTCAGAATTCTGACTGTCACATCATCCCCTCAGTGACATGTTTGCCATTTGTGACTTTACCAGCTGGTTTCTTACAAGCAAAGTCAATAAGGAAACCACCTTTTTTTCTTCTTCTGAGGAGCCCCAGCATGGAGATCCCTGGGATCTCATAATCTATAGCATCTTTTAGGATCAACAATCAACAAAGAAGTACCCTGCAGAGTAGCCATGAAGGCCTTAGAAAATATATTCAGGTATTGTGATGTTTCTATACCCACTGAGAGGTCAGGCCTGTTTGTTTTAGATCTTATGTACAAATATTTAGAAGGAAGGCAAATAATGTGAAATAAGACTTCTTGTAGCCAACTTCAGTTACTGCTGACTTCATGGGTACATCCATGCAATTTTCTGGCAAACAAAAGAACAACATTTTTCTAGGATGTTTGTTTTCAATTTCCCAGTCTAGATTACAGTCCTGAGATTTCTTAGTGCTCTTTCATTCTAATCACTAGATCCAAGTTAATCTATCCTCATCAGATCAGTCATGGGTTAGTAGAAGGTAGGGTAAAAAAGAGCCGTTATGTTGTGTCAATTCTCTATAAATTACATTGGGGAAAACTGAAAAATAATCCAACTAATACTTTAATAGTTTATTTACTTAGACAATTTGTATTCTGTCTTTTTGAAAATGAAGTATTATGTAATGTGTGTGTGTGTGTGTGTGTGTTGTCTTCAAGTCAATTTTTGACTCCTAGCAACTCCCTGGACTAGTCTTTGAAGTTTTCTTGGCAGGGTTTTTCAGAAGTGGTTTGTCATTGCCATTTTCCTAGGACTGAAAGGGAGTGACTGGCCATTGGCACCTAAGGCAGGACTAGTCTGCCATTTCCAGCCTGGTTCCTAAACCACTCTACCAAATTGACTGTTTCACGTAAGAAATTAGAATCCACTTTGTTTCTTTAAAAAAAACAACTAAATGCTACAAATTTGAAAAGCTGGATTTTAAAACTGAATTTAAAAGGATTCTGACACGTTTTCTGAAAGTAGTAATAGAAAGGATGAATCATGACTACAGAAGAAAATATGTTTCGCTATTTCAGAACAACACAGGATGTTGTCCTCTGCTTCTTAATGAGAAAAGTGCTCCCTCATTTACGCAAGCTTCAAGTGATCAAAATCAGCATTTCAAAGGCTTTTTTTCTTGGACTGAAGTTACTTTTTTTATACTGCTGTCCCCACCAGAGAGGGAGAGATGAAATAATAGTAGTCATCATCATCATCTCAATTAGCTCATTAAGTTAATCTTCCCATGCTGCTTTTCCTGATCACACCATGTTATTGATTCACTTTTTGCTAATAGATCTGCAGAACAGTCAGGCATGTTGGGTCACATTAAAATAATGATGATACAGATTCAAAATCTAGTCCCCCTACAACGGGGGGCGGGGGTCAAACTCAAGTCCCAGGGACTGGATCTGGCCTACGGTGTGCTTAGATCTGGCCTGCGGGGCTGCCCTGGAAGCAGCAAAGTGCCTCTGCAAGATAAAATTTCCATTTTCACTGGCAGAGAGTTGCAGGAAGCTGTCACAGTCAAAAATGGAGCTCAGGAGCCTGTTTTTGCTGGCAGAGTTCTCAGGCCACCAAAGACGCCCCCCCACCTGACATGAGGGACATTGAGCTGGCCATGCCCACCCCAGTCCCCAAGGTGAAACCCAATCCTGATACGGCCCTTTAAAACTCAATTTCATTGAATTTGAACAACCCTGTCCTACAAAGATCAAGGGGGTGATTGTGGTTTTGTGAGGATCAGATGGGCGAAGGCTTCCCATCATTCATACTTCTTTCTCTGGAGAAAAACTGGCTTCCAGGTCTTTAAACCCACACCTGGGCTTTCAGCACTGCCCTCCTTTGAGGTAACTTTGGGGTTCCACCACAAATGCGCGCACAACAAAAGCTCGCCTGACTAAACCGCGGTGACTAAAGCGCGCCGACAGAAGTGCGCTGTAACGGAACCCTAACCCTAAACCTAACCCTAAACCTAACCCTAAACCTAACCCTAAACCTAACCCTAAATCTAAACCTAACCGTAAACCTTACCTTAAATTAAATCACGCTTCTGTCGGCGCGCTGTTGTCAGCACGCTTTTGACATCACGGTTTTAGCGCCGCGGTGTTGTCGGCGCGCTTATGACATTTGCGCTTTTGTTGGGTCACGAACTGGTAGTGCCACAAAATGTGGGGGAGGGGTTTCATGCGTTTTGATTTCTTGATGAGAGGGGGGGGAGGAAGGACGGGGAGAGGGAGGGGAAGAAAGATCTAATTCCCTATTGGCAATTTCATTTTTTTTAATGTTTTACATATTTGAAGGGGGGGGAGATTTATTGCTCAATCCTGACAGCAAAATCCCTTGATCCTCAAGGAATTAACTTCTTTCTTTTAATAAGATCGCACAGACTGGGCCTCCTCCGAATCCCATCCGCCAGTCAATGTCGACTGGCGACTACACGGAGGAGAGCCTTTTCTGTTGCAGCTCCGACCCTGTGGAACGATCTCCCCGTTGAGATACGCATCCTCACCACTGTCCAGGCCTTCCGCGCAGCCCTCAAGACCTGGCTCTCCCAACAGGCCTGGGGATAAGTCCTTAATTTGCCCCACCCGAGTGTTGAATGTAGAATGCATGTTGTGTTTTTACTACTTATTTTGTTTATATATTGTTTATTTTGTATTGTACCCCTTCCCTAATGGTTGTAAGCCGCCCTGAGTCCCCTCAGGGAAAAGGGCGGCCTATAAATCTTAATAAAATACCTAAAAAAAAAATACCTAAAATACCTAAAGTCCTTTAAGTAGGACAATGGAGGAGCTCTCAGTTTGATCTACATGACAGTGACCCTTCCTGCAGAAATAGCTTCAGAGACCTCCATACATTTTACCTCCAGGGGAAAATAAATAGGGCCTTAGGTGGACTTTCTGGCCAGCAGCCTTCAAAGCATGCCTGTCTGTTTTTTGCATGAATTAAAAAAAAAAAAACCAAGCAGATATTCTGCAACTTGTAACCCACCCACCCACCCCCGAGGAAAGTAAATGAAAAGGAGGAATGCAAATACATGAACAGCAACTTCTAAAAAGGAGTTAATAAGGGAGATTTGGTCCCTGCTGCTATGTTATATCTGCTGCCGCAAACCTCTCAGGTAACAGGTGTCTGGTTCCCCAGTCAGTGTACTAAAAGATGACTTCATAGGGGTGGAGCCCGGTTACACTGTAAAGGTGGCACTCAGGTGAGCCAGGTAAGAAGTGAACTTATGCGGGTCTCTTCAGCACGTCAGCTGTTCCTTGAAGGAAGCTGATCCTGTTGCCCACGCAACAAGCACAGGCACACCTCCCTGCCAAGCTCCTTGGATTATTATTGTTTTCCCAAACACCGGGAAAAGAAACACCTGCTTGGAAATGGAAACCAAAGATCCTACTGGAAAAGAAAGTGCCGGGGTCAGGAAAAAGAACCTCACTTTCCTGAAGCAGAGATTGTACATGCTGGAGAGGAGGAAGACGGACACGGTGGTGGAGAGCAGCATTGCAGGAGACCTCAACAGCAGCTCTGCACCTTTGAGGAGGAGCCAGTCTGATAGGAGCGAATACAACCTGAAATTGCAAGGTAAAAATTGGGCAGGGGAGGGAGGAAAAAGGAAAAATCCACGCTGCTTTTCTTAATATTTAGCCCAAACCATCTCAAAGCAATGGGCAACGATGGGCAGAAGTAATCCATATACTTGGAAACAATGATCAGGAGGAGGATGTTCTACCTGGAAGATTCTTAAGTCAACAAATACTTTTATATATATATTATTGCTTCAGAAAGAGTAATAAGGTAGAAATACCGAGAAAGGTGCTTAATTTATCTCATTACACCGAAGGGAAGATTTTAATTAAAGGCCACATTAGCTTTGTTTACGAGTATACAATGCTTTAAAGTCATATTTTAGACAGGTGCGAAGTACCCTATTCTCAGTGTGGAAAATGCGTTTTGCTAAAAGTACAGACTTTATGGGACAGGCTACACGTGAAGTGAAATAATAGGAAGTAAGCAGGGGAAGGTTTGTCTAGGAAAGAGGGAAAAAGGTTTTGCTTCATTATGTTCATGTTTGGATCTTAAACAAGTGAAGGGAGCATATTGATTTTTCCAGGCTTATGTCCCTGAAGACAACACTATGACATGAAGAAAACACTAATTTGTTATTTGCAGAACAAGGCAAGTCCAACTCTAACCGCTATGCATTTAAAATAACTGTGTGCAGGTGTGGGTGTATGTACAGATACAGATACAGATATACAGGTAGTCCTCAATTTACAACTACAGTCGGGACCAGAATATTCATTGATAAATGACACTGTCATTGCGTCTCGCCTGAATTTTTGCCATAAGGGAATCACCTTATTGTTAATCGAATCTGGCTTCCTCCATTGATTTTGCTTGTCGGAAAGTCCTCGGGAAGGTCATAAATAGTGATCACATAATTCTGAGACACTGCCACCGTTGTAAACATTTGCCAGTTGCCAAACACTGAGATCACGGTCACCTGGCCATAGAAATGCCACAACAGTCATAAATGCATGAACCCATGGTAAGTTTTTCAATGGCATTGTGTCTTTGAATCATTAAGCAAATGGTCATAAGTTGTGAACTCCCTGTATAAAGGGGGGGGGTGTTTCCTACTCTTAAAAAGTACCTTTCCTAATTCTGTATGAGAAGGTTAGGCTACACAATAATCATTTTGGATTGCTGCCAAAGTGGCTTAAATAATGGTGCATCTGTAATTCGCATTCACTCTGCAGGTGGAATGTAGGTTATAAATGCTGAACAGGTTTGTAACCTTGCCCTAAAGCAGTGTTTCTCAACCTTGGTAACTTGAAGATGTCCGGACTTCAACTCCCAGAATTCCCCAGCCAGCATTCGCTGGCTGGGGAATTCTGGGAGTTGAAGTCCGGACATCTTCAAGTTGCTAAGGTTGAGAAACACTACCCTAAAGTAACCTCACAGGAGCATTACAGTCCCAGGAACAGTGGAATTCAGTGACAAACAGTAGCCTGGGATGTAAAACTCATCCTTTCCATTTGCAGAACCTTCCTATAGGATGCAGGCTGCATTTCCCTATATGCAAAGGGATTGTACGGTATTGACAGAGCAATTAGTCAGGAAGAATTTCCCTGTGACAAAAGCATTGCTAGATGCTTCCTTTGTTAAGGCTACCTGCTGGTTAGCTACAAAAGGAAACTGATATTGGGAAATAGTTTTTTCTGCCCATTTCCAGTTCCCAGCTTTAGTCAATATACACAAGATCATTTTATAGGATTGACAGTAAATTCCATTAGTAATAGAAAGGCAGGAAAAAACAGGAATATAATTTACATTATTCTTACATCTATATCTCAAAAGCACAGATCTTTCCTGAACTGCTGTAAACAATACTTTGGGTAATCACTGGATGGTCCCAAAAGAACTGACCTTCAGTTATTCTAGCTTTAACCCTTTTATGTATCTAATGACAGCAGAATAGAGATGGAAAATAGGATAAAAGGCGATCCCTCCTCCATTCTGCACATGAAGTGACTGGAGGGATGGAAAAGGAGACCCTTTTGTTGGACGTAATATGGGCATTTGTAACAAACCATAATCTGTTTTATTTGCTTTGATTTTAGAGTGATGTGTGACACCAGCCATTATAGTTGATGGATTATGGCTTAGTAGTGTATGTGATGGGACACAATGGCTCAATGGCTAAGATGCTGAACTTATCGATCAAAAAGGTTGGCAGTTCTGTGGTTCGAATCCCTAGCGCTGCGTAACAGAGTGAGCTCCCACTACTTGTCCCAGTTTCTGCCAACCTAGTAGTTTGAAAGCATGTAAAAATGCAAATAGAAAAATAGGGATCACCTTTGGTGGGAAGGTAACAGTGTTCCATGTGCCTTCGGCATTTAGTCATGCCGGCCACATGACCATGGAGACGTCTTCAGACAGTGCTGGCTCTTTGGCTTTGAAATGGAGAGGAGCACCGCCCCCTAGAGTGGGGAACGACTAGCATATATGTGCGAGGGAAACCTTTACCTAGTGTATGTGAATAAAGCCAAGAGGGTTAGGACAATGTGTAAACTTAATTCTTATCAATATAATTAGTTACTAAAAATATTTGGTATCCCTGAAGAGAAATCATAAAATTTGTTCAGATTCTAGTGAGGCCTCTGGATGAAAAAGTTGCCCTGAGCTACATAACCTGTTTATCGGATTTAGACTCAGTTCTCCTCACTACTCTTGCTATCAGCCCCTCCCGTTGGATTTCCTCAGAATAGGAAATCTCTTGTGGCTGGATTTTCACAACCAAGTAACCTCTGGATAATGTTAGTTGCTTGGACTTATTCAACTGCCTGGCTTAAAAAGCATATTATATGTAGATAATTCTAACCAGGTTTGACAACATTCTCAGCTTCATAGTACAGGTAGTACAGCCACAATTGAGCCCAAAATTTCTGTTGCTAAGCGAGACAGTTGTTAAGTGAGTTTGCCTCATTTTTTGCCATAGTTGTTAAGTGAATCACTGCAGTTGTTAAGTTAGTAACACAACTGCTAACAATTCTGACTTTTCTTGTCAGAAGGTTGCAAATAGTGATCTCATGAACAATTTAAACAGGAACTGAATCTACTAGAGTTAGTAAAATAACATAATGGATTACTTGAACACCTTTCCTCCTTAAGCCAATGTTTGCATAAGGCAGGACTTTTTTGTTATTTGTGGCCTAGATGGATGTATAGTGATCCTTTTTTATATATTAGTTGCCATTCATTATGTCTAACTCTCCTATAAATTATTTACCACATTTTTATTTATTGTTTAATGTACCAACGCTGTAGGAATATAAATCCCTGGAATGACTGGATGTTTTTTTGGTCTGGATGGATCAAGTTACAAATAGGAATATAACAAGACATAATTATCACAGTGGAAAAACAATGCTTACATAAATATCTGTCGGCATTTATAACTTCCTTTTTCATGTTAAAAGCTCTATTCAGATGTCATTCTCTTGGAGCTTTAGGTAATCATAGTTAATTAAATTGGTTAGTATTTTCAAAAGCCTAAAAACTTTCCCTGCTTTTTTAAGGTAGCAAATACTTATATTGTATGACTAAACTCCCTGTCAAAACTGATCCTTAAATATCCTATTAATCAAATAGATATACTGTAGTAGAACTTAATAATTGTACAAAATAAGGTTTTAAGATTAAAAAAAACCCCAATGAGTATGACTTGAAGTTTGATTCTGAAGCAATGTAACATCTATTTATACATCTTCCACTCTATCATCAATCTAAACTTGATTCAACAGTGGAAATTGGTATATTTACCATTTTGATTATGTATTCTTTCAAATGCAGTACAATGAAGACAACTTACCTTACTTTTTAACTCGTAATGTATGCCAAATGCATACCTATGAACCAACCTTCAAGTCTTATGGGAACAGTCAGATAAACAATTTTATTTATTTACTTAAATGGATTAGTTGCCCCACTCCAATGGATTTGGGGTGGTATAGTGTTGTTCTGGCCTAGGCTTCCTAATACAGTAAAAAGCACACACAATCCCAAAAGCCCTCTTTTTATATCAAAGGCTCTGAATTATGTTCATTCACAGCCCATAATGAGTTGTAAAGAGTTGTAAAGAGTTGTAAAGAGTCCTAGAGTAGGCTGCCAAAGTCCTTCGGGATCAGGCTGATAAGCACCCACCTTTATCTTCCTTGAAATGCTGCCATAGACTTAATTGGCAATTAGCTTGGCAAGGCCACACAGAGCAAAGAGTCAAAACGGAGCTTTAGAAGGTAAACTGACCAGCATGAACCAAGTTGCTTCCTGCAAAGGCTCATGTGCCTTTGCTCCTCCTTTATGTCCTATGGGAGGGGCAATCACTTCCAAGCCTTACTCCCGAGTCATCCCTTCTGTTTTAACTGTTCTTGCCTTCTGGCAGCTTTGCACATGCGCACACTGGGAGCATGGGGAGCCTGTTCCCGTGCCTTGCTGCTGTCTGACTCTGGAGGCTCCGGAGGCAGCACAAAACTCCCAGATAGCCCTGGCCCTCTCTCTGACTCTGGCGCAGAGCCCTCGTCTGAGCCTTCCCCAGACTCCAGGATGGCCCATGTTCCTCCCCATCCTCCTCGCTGTCCGACTCTGTTGCCAGCTCCACAGGCCGCTGGCAGACCACAACAAGTGTTTATGTGATTTCATTGATTAAATACATATAATGAATTACTCCTCTATATTTAATAGTGCCCTTTTTTCATCATGTAGCCGGGGGTTATAGTGATTAAGATGTTGGTACAGGATAAGGAGACTTGGTTGAAATGTACCTTCAGTCCCAAAAACTCACTGGATGATTTCAGCCAGTCAGTCTCTTTTAGACAAACCTACCTCAAGAGAATGCTATGGTGAGGATAAAATACAGGGGAAATCCTTGAGATGATGTCTCCTAAAGGTAACTTGGATATAATTCAAATGAGTGCATGAATTAAGATTGCAATGTAGTCGTAATTTCTGGAAAGGTATTGTAAATTTTAGATAGTTGTAGATTGTGTATCTCTTATCTTAATCTGCCTCCCAGCAACTGTGTTTTATATTGTTTTATATTTCTAAATCATTTTCAATCATCCCTTCGCAATCCAAGTGAATTGACTAATGTACGGATAGTATTATGTTATGTGATATGTTTGTCATATCCATTTTAGTTGGAAACTGCAGGATGCTTCAGAAAATACTTAAGCCGTTAGTGATACTTATGAGGTTCAAGACTGCAAAGGTATCCACAGAATGTAGTAAAAATAAAATCAAGAGGGCAACAAGTGCAGTCAAAGTTCTGCCTGGATTTTTTTTGCTTTTTTTAAACGTGAAGGTGGAATTTTGGCTGTAGTATCACAGCTGCAATCTTGACATTTTTGAACATAGTCTGAAGATACCCCTGCAAGACGTGTAAACATGGTCCCGTATTAGGAGATGGACCATTCTAGTCTGCAACATACTGAATAGCTTCTAGAGTAGATTAGATGAGCCAAGGAGCCAGTATCAAAATATATCTTTGCCTTTCCTAACTATGTCGAGATGCTGTTAAGAAATTAATATTGGCTTAACATTTATTCCATTAGTAGCATTTGACTGCCGCAGAGCCTAACTGAAATGGCTGGTTTTAGATTAGATGGGTCTTTTAACTACCCTTTTATCCATCTTATAGTTATTTGAAGGTTATAAATGGTTACTGTTGGCAACTATAGTAGAGAAGATTTGCACCTAACAGTCTAGAGATCATGGTTAGAGGTGGGCATCACATAATGTAACAACCAGTTCGCCCAGAACCGAAAATGTGAGTGTGCGCATGCGCCTTCCACCTTGTGCACATGTGTGCAGCATCAAAACATGATTATATAGGATGAGATGGCGCCGGGGCGGGTGAGCGGGTCCGCTGGTTGGAAAAACCAGTTCACCCATCTCTGATCCCGGTGTATTTTCAGTTAATGGTTCACAGTTTTATCCTATTACTATAGGGATGAATCATTTTATATTTTACTTGGAAGATTTAGAATATTAATATTTTTTGGTTGCTATGCTTTGAAAAGTATCCCCTGAAGATGCTACAGGAATCACACTTTGGAAGGAATTACAGTATATTGCAGAATTAATTCAGAAATTGTTTTATGTAGTAACTTTAGAATTCACAACCCAAGTAGGAGATATAGTATATTACCCACCTGAGCCCATCAGAAGCATTCACAATAAGGATATTATTTCTTCTTTGATAATTATTTATTGAATTTTTTTTTCAATATTCCAGAAAAACATTCATTCAATTATTAAAAGAATCTGGTCGAGGAATGGAAATCAAATATTTATTGTAAAAGTTAGGTGCCTTTTTCATAGCTACTTGCAATATATGGTACAACAAAAAAACTGGCGTTTCTTTTTTAATTTTTTATTAATACTTATAGGCCGCCCTTTTCCCTGAGGGGACTCAGGGCGGCTTACATAAAATGAGGGGGGGGGTATACAGACAATATATAATGTTTTGGATTACTTAAATAGCTATCGGTTGATAGACTTGATAATAATTGAGCAGTGTCAAATTCTCTAACGGTTTGTGCAAGATTATAGTGACTATAATGTTTCTTTGCCTGAAATATATGGGAAATCTGATACTGAGGGGAAACTTTCTCAGATGGCATAAATTTCAGCATTTTCTTCTGAAGGGAGTCAGATAACAGGGAACTATGTGAAAGCTACTAAGCCAGAATTTGTTTATTTTATTTATTTAGTTTGTCAAACATGTACAAGATAACAGGTATAAGTATAAACATGGACATGAGCACATGAAATGATGACAAATAGATGGGGACAGTAGGACAGGGATGTTAAGCACACAGGTGCACTTATGCACATCCCCTTTACGGACCTCTTAGGAATGGGGTGAGGTCCATGGTAGACAGTTTAAGGTCTAAGCTATGGGGGTTAGAGGAAGTAACAACAGAGTCAGGTAGAGCATTCCAAGCATTGACCTCTCTGTTGCTGGAGTCGTCTTTTCTGCGATCGAGTTTGCAGCGGTTTACCTTGAGTTTGTATCAGTGGTGGATTTCAATTTTTTTTAGAACTCTTCTACAGGTGTGTCCTGCTTTGTGGGAGTGGCTTGCTGGCCATGTGACTGGGTGGGAGTGGCTTGCCAGCCAGGTGACTGAGTGGGAGTGGCTTGGCAGTCATGTGACTGGGTGGGCGTGACCAACTTGCAAAATGTGGTGAAACTCATTTAACAATGCTCTTGCTTAGCAACCAAAAAGTTGGCTCAGAAACTCTGGCATTTGAAGTATGCAAGTCTTAAAGCTGTCAAGTTACAAGACCCTTGCACCCCTAACCCTTTAGAAAAAAAACCCAGGGGTGTTCAAACTTGACAGCTTTAAGACTTGTGGACTTCAACTCCCAGAATTCCTCCTCTCGCTCTTCATCTTGATGATGTGCGGATGGGCTGGGGGAGGGAGCTGGAACTGGTTCTAAACAGCACTGTAGATTTGTGGAACCTCTTCTATAGAAGAGGTTAGAACTGGCAGGAACCCACCCTTGGTTTGTATTTATTATTTGCCCGTGTATTATTGTGGTTGAAGCTGAAGAAGTCATTGACAGGTAGGAGATTGTAGCAGACAATTGTGTGCTATGCTTAGCTCAAACCATAGGCAACGTAATTACCTCTGAACTCTTTATATCTTTGAAATGCGGTTGAGAAATCAGAAGTTGCCATCCTCCTCAAATTCTCACATGTGCAAAACATTACCTTCTTTGGTCTTAATTAGTTCCATCAACAGTTATATTAATGAGGTTAAGACTAGCAAGGTTTCTCCATTCTAGTTCAAGCTTTCCTTCGAAGAGAACCTACCTATTTGCATTTAGCCATTATTACTGTTTGTGAGGTGAAACACTCCCCGTAAGGTATTTCACCCATTGTGTTAACTCATGATATGGTTTGCTTCCTTCATTAAGCCTGCTTTTATGACCATCATTATGAATTAGAATTATATGTAAACCAAGTCACTGTGTCAATCATATCATGATGAAATCAGTCAGTCAATCAGTCAATCCTTGCATCACCCAGGAAGGGAAGGACATTTATGAATAGGAGTTAAGAAGGTGGAGAATTTGCATATATTCCTACAATTAAGACACACAGTTCATTTGCGTAAACATTTCAAGTATACTGTATAGAACTGTGATGGTGAACCTATGGCACACGTGCCACAGGTGGCACACAGGGCCTTCACTGTGGGCATGTGTGCCATCATCAGTTGCACTTCTGGGTTCCATTGCATGCATGCGTGAAGACCAGATGGTCCGGCATGCATGCACGTACGGCCAGCCGCTCTCTTCCGGGTTCCATTGGGTGCATGCGCAAAGACCAGCTGGCCTGTATGCATGCGCACACGGGAACTCAGAAGAGAGCGGCTGGCCACACGCACATGTGAACTGGCCAGCTGCTCTCTTCCTGGTTTCAGTGGTCCAGCGTGCGCACACTCCTGTGTTGGCACTTGGTGCCAAAAAGATTAGCCACCACTGATATAGGATATTCTGCAAATGAAATCTATTTAGTTATGATTTCCAATCATGTTCATGCTCTGTATTTCTGCTAGTCCAGAATTCTGAGTACTTTCAGCTCTGGAAAGGAAATTCATAACTTAGTGCACAGTGCATATTTTTTCATGCAGACAATCTCAGATTCAATTTCTGGTACCTCCATAAGATCTTCTGTGGATCAGAGTCTGGGTTTCTATTCCACAGATTTTCTGTCTGCCCAATTTGAAGGAACAGAGAGATTGAGATTGAGATTGAGATTGAGATTGAGATTGAGATTGAGATTGAGATTGAGAGAGAGAGAGAGAGAGAGAGAGAGAGAGAGAGAGAGAGAGAGAGAGAGAGAGAGAGAGAGAGATTGCCTAGTAAGAGACAGAAAGATGAAGTCCTTTTCTTCCTTTAGAAGAGCTTACCTTTCCATTCTCCCCTTCTCAAAGCTGTCTCCTATTCTTGTGCCTCTCTACAAGCTGGTAAAAATTTATAACAGTTGTGTGAACATGGAACTGCTAATAATAATAGATAATGCAATTTTGGATTTACATTCTTTTGGTTATTTATTATGCATTTGTCTGCACAGGGTATCACAAAAAATCTTTGTATATTGATCAGAGGGAGTGTAAACATTGTGGAAGTAAGAAAATAAATATTTAAGGTTGCAAAATTTCTATATGACACCCTGGATTGTTGTTGATAGTCAACTGGGTTCCCATGCCACATTAAACTAATTATGCAGTTAGTTTGTTTTTGGATAACAAGTTGGTTGAACCAAATCAGGGCAGGTTGGTAAATCATAGTTAATAGGATTATTTATGACGTTAATCATTTGTGGCTAATTCAATAAATAATACCAGAATGTATTAGGATGTATAATACTTCCAACTACCACAGTACTAGCGAGAAAGACCAATAGACTAATAGCTTGCTAAGGACTATATTCTAGGAGAAATTAATGTGGAATATAACTGTTCATGTTACCAGTGAAATAAATTGTATATATAGTTCAAAGCACCAAATCATTAATGTTAAAAAGCAAACATAAGTCACAAAAACTGATTTTCCTGTAAACTATGTCTTTCAAAAAAAAGGGGGAAATGGCTAGACAAATATATCTATTTTTTCATATATGTTTTCAAATATTACATTATCAAATGAGTCTAGTGTTGTTTTTTGAAGGAAAAAAAGTTCTTTGCATATTTGTTTTCTTTGGACTGGAAGTATATTCCTCTGCAATTTACTAATTCCTCTTTTCAAAAGAGTAGAAAATCCACACCCTTTGTAATTTCTCCTCTGTAGAAGCCTTCCCTCGGGGCCCATGTGAGCTCTTGTCATCCCTCAGACAAATCTCTCAAGCGGATTCCCACAGAAATGTTGCAGAACCTGGAGTTTCCCACCTGGCAACCCACTTGCCCTCCCCTGCCCTTTTCTTTGCCCTATCCTTGCTCAGGTATACCCCTCTTCCTTTGAACCTGTGAAGAAAAATGTAGGGAATGGTTTTGTTATTAAAATCTAGCCTGATTCCTGACACAAAGCTCTCTTTATGTTTCCCCGAGGCTTCTTATTTGTAATGTAGTTCCTCCAGGGAAAGCTTGACAGGCAGGTAACCTGGCACCTCCAAGGACAAGCAAGCTGTATTTCACAACAGAAGGTGGCCACCGCTAATCTCACCTTCTTCCAGTGTTCTCTGCTGAGAACAAAAGGAGGGAGAGGTGGCTTCCTGCTTCGCCTTTGCAATAGGCACTTAGAGACATTTGCCCAAATTTCATGCTTTAACATTTTCAGCAATTCCCCTGGTATCCCCAATCTTATCTGAATGTAGAAATCACACCTTCTACTCCCAGCATAACAATATTTGTATCCCTACAGATAGGGCGTGTAATCCTGTATTACAGAAGACGTTTCTCTCTTGTAGATTTGTCTCTGTGTGTGTGTGTCGCCGGGGTGGGCTTCAAAATTTTTAGCAAGGGGTTCTCTGCCCGGTTATTGGGTGGGTGTGGACATGGTGGGCGTGGACTAGTCGGCTTCCTGCACCATGGCTGGGAAAGGGAGGTATTTTTGCCCTTCCCAGGCTGCAGAGGCTTTCTTTGAGCGTCCGGGAGGGCAAAAATGGCTTCCCCAGGCCCTAGAGGCTCTCTGGAGGCTGGAAACAGGCCCATTTCCAGACTTCCTGAACTTCCAGTAGGCCCATTTTTCGCCTCCCTGAGCCTCTACACGCGCCCTGCACTTATCTGCATCCAAACAGGCTGCGTGGGGACTCCTGGGAAGAGCGGGGTGGGCAGGGCCAGCCAGGAGTGGGATTTTGGGGTTCTCCGAACTGCACAGAACCTTAGCTAGAGGTTCTCCCGAACCCCTGTGAACCCCCAGCAGCCCACCATTGTGTGTGTGTAAGAGAGAGAGAGTGATACAGGTACTCCTCAACTCATGATTGTAATTAAGCCAAGAATTACAGTTGTAAGTTCTGGTCATTAAGTGGGTCAACATGTGACTGTGCCCAATTTTACAATCCTTTTTGTAGCAGTTAAGCAAATGTCGTAGTCATTAAATGAATGTTGTAATCATTGAACAAATGGCCCAGTCCTTAAATGAACCCATTATACCAAAATAAACACCGATATCTGGCAAAAAAAACCTCAGAAATTACAGTCACATGACCACCAGGCAGTGCAAACAGTCATAAATCTGGGCAGGGTGCCAAGGACGCAAAATGATCATGTGACTACAGGGGACATTGGAACTTTGAAATTGGGTCAGAGTTTCAAATTTTCTTGGGAAATAGCTCTTGGGAGGGCCATCGTCATTTCAAATGGCTGCTAAGCATCGACATTCATCCAAACTTCTAAGTCACAATTAAAATGTTTAATCTTCAAAAGTGGATAAGATAATAACATTACACATTTTATTACACTGCCAAATGAGTCCAATTTACAACTTTCAAAGTGCCACAATTTTCACTCCCCTTGTCTTAAGAAATACTCGAGGCTGACTGCCATTTGTTCTCAGCAGTGGTGGGTTTCAAAAATTGTTCGAACCTACTCTGTGGGTGTGGCCTCCTTTGTGGGAGTGGCTTGCCACCCATGTGACCGGATATGAAGATGCCGACAACACTTGTCAGAACCACCTTAAATTATCTCACACACAGCACTGGCATGCATAAGAATGTGATGTAAACTTTTTTTTTAAAGGCATCTTTGGTTTGCGTTAAAACAACTTCAACACACGCAATGTTCTGATTGCACCACAAACGCAGTAGTCATCCTTACTTTTCACAGAGGCACTGAGTTTTACAAATATGAGCATGATAGTGTAGAATAATCCTATCCAAGGACCAGTGGTGGGTTTCAAATTTTTTTGGAACCTCTTCTGTAGGTGTGGCCTGCTTTCCGGGTCCACTGGTGGAACCTCTTCTAACCGGTTCGGTAGATTTGACGAACCGGTTCTACCGAATAGGTGCGAACTGGTAGGAACCCACCTCTGGTTCTCAGCCTGCAAACCTAAGTCCCCCAGAATTCCTTCAAGGTCACCGTTGGTGGGGAAAATCCGGTCTTGGCTCCCCCCTTCAGTTTTTCTTTATTGGCAGGGTAAAATATCCCTGCAGTTGCTACAGGTGAGTGAATGGGACTCAACAATGGGAAGTCCCAGTCAACAATGGCTGTTCAGCCCAAACTTTCCCAAGATGCTGACAGAGATTGGAAGAGATCAGGAAAAGCAGAAATTCTGACTCCCTGATGCAGCATCTCATAAAACCTGCCCTTTCTGCTGCATTGCAGGTGATTGGGAAGTAAATAGACTCAATAGTCCGTAAGTGACAATGGCATCTAATCATAGAAGCACCACACTAGTGCCAAAGTCTTTTATAGAAGTGAGCTGAGATTTAATTACCAGGGCCGTGGTAACTGAGATGATTATCTCTTTAGTTTTTGGCATTTTAGGAATGGTGCTGTTGCTTTTAATTGTATGAATGCTTCCTGTGGTTTTATTACATTGATTTGTTTAACACTGCATTTTTAAACACAATATTCTTCTCATTGGAAAACTGAAGCTGTTGATCAGCTTTAAAATTTAATAAATTAATATATACTTCACTCAGATAATTATTTTAGTTGTCTTATGTGACAGCCAACCAGCACTCTTCTGTATTATGGTGTGGCCAGCATTAAGCATGAAAGCCAGCTGGGTGACTTGGGACCAGTTACTCTCTCTCTCTCATTCCAATTCACATTACAATGGCTGTCCCGACAAGCCTGGGGCTAAGATTTCAACCCCACCCGAATAGTATGACTGTTGCATTTTTTTAACGATGTACTGTTTTATGTGTGTATTTTTGTCTTGTACTCCCCTCCCCCTTGGATTGTGAGCCGCCCTGAGTTCCCCCAGGGAAAAGGGCGGCATATAAATAAAGTAATCCTAAATCCTAATCCTAATGGTTATAGAGAAAATAGGCAGAGAAAGAAGCATTAGGTATGTTCTCTGCCTTGAATTGTTTCTAAAAACAATAAACGTGGGATAAAAAATATAAACTTAAAAATAAAATAAAATACTGGAACAGATGGGAACTCATTTACAGGGATGTCTGACAGAGAATATAGTAAAGATAAAGGTAAATGTTCCCCTCGCACATATGTGCTAGTCGTTCCCAACTCTAGGGGGCAGTGCTCATCTGTTTCAAAGCCAAAGAGCCAGTGCTGTCCAAAGACATCTCCGTGGTCATGTGGCCAGCATGTCTCAACACTGAAAGCACACAGAATACTGTTGCCTTCCCACCAAAGTGGTCCCTATTTTTCTACTTGCATTTTTGCATCCTTTCAAACTGCTAGGTTGGCAGAAGTTGGGACAAGTAACGGGAGCTCACTCCATTACATGGCGCTAGGGATTCGAATCACTGGACTGCTGAACTTTCTGATCGACAAGCTCAAGGTCTTAGCCACTGAGCCACCGTGTCCCAGACAGAGAATATAGGCAGAGTTTTAAGTGCACCTTCTTCGTTGCAATATTGGTTTTTTCAAGAATATCTTGTTGATATCCTTGCTGACTTTCTTTCAAATGTTTAATTTATGCAATACAAAATAAGGCCCTCTCTTTGACAATAGGTGTTCCTCATTTACACTACTTGTGCTTTATAAAGTAACATAAAGAAAATACTTTTCTGTACTGAAAAATATAAATTCAGATAGGAGGGGAAACAATAAACAATAAATAATTCCGGTAGAGAAACCTAGATGTTCATTTCACAATGAAGACCAAGGTGTTAAATCCAAGTAACCGCATAAAAATAATATTGAATCTCCTGAGTATTGTTTAAAATTATTAGAGCAGAAAGATCAGTATAACATACACTCAGGAAAGAAACAGGAAGGTAAGATTAGCTTTCATTTCATGAGACTGTAGCCATAAATGTGTCCAGGTGGTCCTCATTTAGCAATTATAATTGGGACTGATCATTTGGTTGTTAAGTGAAGCGGGCATTAAGTGAAACAGCAACTGTCCTTGTGATCTTACTTCAGCTTTCCTTTGCAGATCTGTGAGAGTTGTAATGTGACAATTGGTCATAAAGTTACTTTTTCATCATTGTTACAACTGCAAAGTATCACTAAATGAGACAGTCACTAAACTAGGACTACTTGTACTTATCTCTGAACTCAGAAACATCTCTTCTGTTCATATGAAAGTTCCTATTAAATATATATATATATAGCCAAACCATGTTTTCATTAACCATGTTTTATGGAACAATACCCGAGTAGTTAGGATCTCACAATGCGCGGTGCCATAATTCATGGTCAGCAAGTTTTAGTATCTGGCTTCACTTGATGAATCTAATCAAATAAAAGCACAAAATCAATACATGGAACATATTACCATTTATGGTGGACCTGCGAAGAGGCTAAAAAGTTTTGGAAAAGGATCAAAAATTGGCTGGAGGCAATAACGGGTTAAAATAGAATGGAAACCTGAATTTTTAATTATTAGGAATAATGTCTGCGAAATACAAAAAAGAAATCCAGTATTTAATACTACATATAATTATGGCGGCAAGGATTGCCATTGCCCAGAAATGGAAAAACAAATTAATTCCAAGCGAAGATGAAATAATAAGAAAGGTTATGGATTGTGCTGAAATGGATTATCTAACTAACTAAAGAAGGGAAAAGAAGAATCAGAATTCTACCAGATATGGGATAAATGGTATAGGTGGATGGAGGAAAGAAACAAAAATCAATGAAGGAATATAACAAAACTCAAAAATAATAGTTATGAGTAAAATAAGAGGGTTAAGAATGGTGAAATCCAAATGAAATACAATAGAAGGGGAAATAATATAAGGTGAGCGGTATTGATTGATAATTGCTATTATAAAGAACAGGAAGTTCCTGTTCATATTGTATTGTGTAAAGGTGGTGTACGTCTAAGTTTTGTCTGTGTGTATTTCACATGTTTGTTAATTAAAAATTAAAAAAAAGCACAGTAGGGCTTAGTGCTACAGTTGGTATGTATCAGTGGTGGGTTTCAAAAAAAATTTGAACCTACTCTGTGGGTGTTCTCTCTCTCTCTCTCTTTCCTTCCTTTTGTCTCTCTGTCCCTTTTTCCTTTTTTCTTTCATCACTTTTTCTTTCTTTTTTCTTTTTTTATTTCTTTCTTTCTTTCTTCCTTCCTTTCTCTTTCTCTTTCTCTTTCTGTGTGAGTCTGTGTGTGTGTGTGTGTGTGTGTGAGTGGTGGGTTTCAAAAAATTTTGGAACCTCTTCTGTAGGTGTGGCCTGCTTTCCGGGTCCACTGGTGGAACCTCTTCTAACCGGTTCGGTAGATTTGACGAACCGGTTCTACCAAACTGGTGCGAACTGGTAAGAACCCACCTCTGGTATGTATAAACTAAGCCAATAAACATGTTTGCATATGATGCTAAATCCAAGCTGGGGCTGAAGTAAGCCACTACATCACGCTCATGACCATTGATAGAATATCAGCTGCAAAACCTCTGGTTTTATGTGCCCTTTCCATGCATGTGCCTGTTCCTTTGCATGGGTCATTTAGCCCTAAACAAGTTGTTAATCCGTTTTTAAAACAAGTTTGTTGTGTTTGTTTGTTTACAGAAAAAATGGCACCCCGTGCAGGATCTGTAGGACCAGTTGGTTTACCCCTGGAAACTGAAGAACAACTGATTAAGCGAATGATGGCCAGAAGGCAAAAGATAATTGCAGAAATACTCCAAACAGAAAGAGATTATCTTGGTGATCTGGAACTCTGCATCAGAATAGTGGTTGAGCCCTTGAAAAAAAGGCAGGTAAGGAAGTTTTGGTCCTTCCCTTCCCTTCCTTCCTTCCTTCCTTCCTTCCTTCCTTCCTTCCTTCCTTCCTTCCTTCCTTCCTTCCTTCCTTCCTTCCTTCCTTCCTTCCTGCTCTTTTTCTACCTTTATCTGAGAAAAGCAAAGAAGCTTGATGCAATTGCTAGTTTACTTTCAGGTCATTATCTTGAAAGCCCTTTATGGCATGGGCCCAGGATATCAGAGGAACTGGCTTTCCCCATAACTTATCCCATTCATTCCAGTGAAAAGGTCCTACTTTCGATCGTGTCAGCCAAACAATTTTGACTGGCAGGGTCCAGAAGAAAGAAAAACTAGTTGTGTTCACAAGATAAATGAAGCATAAACTAGGGACTCGTAATTGAATTTTACTTAGTGTGATGATGTGAGAACTTAGTGATAAATTTATGGTTCAGTCAGTTGTGTGTACACATGAACTCAAATTGAGGAAGCCAACATTCAGTTAATTGGTGGTGTGTCGTGCAAAATGCATGTGTGCCTGTAACATCTCTGCTACATGAGCTGTAGTAGGTGCCAGTTTGTTCCAGTCCGATTCAAGGTGTTGGTCACCCCCTTTCAAGCACTTAATGGCAAGGAACCAAGTTACCTGAGGAACATATAGTCCCAACTGCATCAGCCCATCCCACCCAGTCAAGCAAAGAGGTCATGTGTCATATCTCATTAGTCAAGGAGTTTCAACTGGCAAAACTTGTGGAACCAGGAGGAAGGCCTTCTCTGCTGTTACCTCTGTTCTTTAGAAATTTTACCCTCAATCTTCTGAAGTGTGAGGTAGCCCTGGGGACAGCTGGTGACTTGAGGCTACTCCCACACTCTCATTAACTTTTTAGCCTTCCGAATTTTTACCTTTGATTTTTAAGTTTTAACTTTTTATCTGTCCCTTTGTTCAGGTTTCATTTGTTACATTGTTGTAAATTACCCAGAGTCACTTAGTTGAGGTGAGCAGTGAAGAAATGTAATAAATAACAGCCAGAGAGACATAGAGGCTGTATTTGCACATGCAGATAGTTAACAATATCTTATAGTAACTTGCTTTGTAAACCCAGACTGCAGGGTACTGCATCTCAGATTGTGATGCTAATGGAAGTGCTTATTACAATTGTATCTTTTCATGCAGGTTTTATTCTGTCAGTTTGTTGTTCAGAAGGCACTTCAAAAATGTCTGGCTACCACTTAAACAGCACATTCTGAGTTTTATTTTCAAGCAAAACAGGCAGCCCACTCTATTAAAATATTTTTATTATTTTTTGCACATTTTTATTATTAAATGGATTTGTATAGCTGCTTTGTATATACTGTAGCATTGCAACAAAACAGATAACTTTTCTATTTTTAAAAGTATAGACATTAGGAATTAATAATCAAGCTGATAATCTAAATTATTTACATCGTTACCTTTCGTTTTGTCACATTTTTGTTTGAGAAACAAACTTAAGATAGGACAACTTTCTTTACAGGGAGGTTGCTATGAGGGGAAGGAAAGTATTTGCCATTCTCCAACCTTGTGTTACTTATTTGTATTGTCCCTCAGCCTCCTAATCTTCCAGTCAGTGTAATTTTGAATTCACTGCTTAAAAATATTAATTATGTATTTATATAATAATAAAAAGTGCAATCTATTTCATCATATAGTCCTTAACCTGTTGGGTTCAAATCTTAGTAGCAATGTATACATTTTGGCTTATTATATAGTCATCATTTGTATATAACTATTTCAAATTCAGTTTTGTTTTGTTTTTATTTAAACCTCTCTTTCATCTGATTCTCATCTGAGAAAACTCATCAAAATGTGGGTATTTAGAGTGCGTTTGTGAGCAAAGGAGTAGCTTGACAATAGTAGCACCTCATTTTTTCCCCAGTTTTTGCCCATTGTTTTGGTTTCATTAGATTGCGCGACTTGATGTGGACAGCTTATTCAGCAACATTGAATCGGTCCATGAAATATCATCCAAACTGTTGTCATTGTTGGAAGAAGCAACATCAGATGTGGAACCAGACATGCAAGAAATTGGTATGTTGTTGTCTTCCTGACTTCTACAGTGCTACATGCAGCAATAACAACAATTGTAATAATAATGCTGCAATAATTTGCTCATTGCCCCAGCCACAGTCAAACCTACCTGTTTACTTTTCCAAACTACCATTCCAAGTAGTGTGCAAATGAAAGATGGAGAATCAGGCCCATAATCAACTGGCAAATCACACCCACCTAGCTTCATCCAGGTGGCAACAGCTCCTATCAGACTTTCTTATGGATGCTCTTCCAGCAGCATGTAATTGTACTAACTGGGTCAAATATCTTTTATTTTGGGGAGCCCTGGCCCCAGGATGTGGGAAGGCCCCATGCATCAGGTAGCTCTAACAAGTCTTTGTCATTACTGGGCCCTTCCCGATTTGTCACGCTGGAAACAGTAGGTCACTTTGCCAATCAGTGTTTGAGAGCAGAGATATCCACATACAGGGGGCCTAAAAAGACAACACATAGCAGAACAATTATCTGGGGCTGAAACAAATGGGTGTTATTTTGCACTGCTAAATTGTCATCTTCCCTTTTTTGACCTCCTGCTCAGGATGTGGCTGTCCAGAGCCGTGTTTCATATTACTTGGCATTCAAGTATGTTCTGTAATGGAGAGGGTTGCTTTGTAGCTCTTTTCCTTAGAGGATATGCAAACAGATCAATTGACTGGCTCTAGGTGTTTCCAGGATACAGGTGACTGGACTGTGTTATCTAACCCTTTTCAAATGAACCACCCAGAGATTAGCTGTCTTGCTCTAACTCAGTGGCTAAGACGCTGAGCTTATCGATCAGAAAGATCGGCAGTTCGACGGTTCAAATCCCTAGCGCCGCGTAACGAAGTGAACTCCCATTACTTGTGCCAGCTTCTGCCAACCTAGCAGTTCGAAAGCATGTAAAAAGTAGAAAAATAGGAACCACCTTTGGTGGGAAGGTAACAGTATTCCGTGAACCTTCGGCATTTAGTCATGCTGGCCACATGACCACAGAGACGTCTTCAGACAGAGCTGGCTCTTTGGCTTTGAAATGGAGGTGAGCACTGCCCCCTAGAGTTGGGAATGACTAGCACATATGTGCGAGGGGAACCTTTACCTTTACCTTTAAAGCTCCACTAACTCTGTATATTTATTAGGTTATATTCTGTTTTTCATCCAGGAGCTCAAAGCAACTTAAAGTATATGGGTATTTTTATTTTACTTTCACAACAAAGGTGTCTTTCAATGGCTAAGACTGGGCTTAAATTTGGGTCCCTGCAGCTCCAGTCCAACACCTCAGTTACTCCATCCCACTGGGTCTGCCTAGGAAAAAAAAGGACAAAGCTGCATAAAAGCGACATCTTCACACAGATTAAAACAAAGGTTTTTAAAGTTTCCCAAACGGTGCTTTATTTGATGTCATATAAAGCAAACATAACTGACCTTCCATATGTATTTCTGAATTATAATATCTAATATTCCTCACAATGTTTGACTTCACCCTGAGTTTTTTTATTGTTTGGGTTGCTTTTTTTTTTGCTTTTTTCCTATGAATGCAAAAGCTAAATAACCTTTTGATCTTTTAGTTGGTCATCATTTATGCAATGATGTAATTCAATATTCTATAAATAATATGTTAGATCAGGAGGGATGAGCTAACACATACCTAGAATACATTCATGCGTTTTCTTGCTATGGGGAATAAATTGTCATTGTCATCCTCCTATGTTTTTTAAAACTCCTCAGTCTAGCCCCGTGATGGCGAACGTATGGCACGTGTGCCACAGGTGGCATGCGGAGCCATTTGTTAGGGCATGCCAGGCATTGCCCTGTCAGCTCCAGCTCCAGTTCTGTTCCCGAATTTCTGGGTTGCCCATAGGGTCATTTTTCACCCTCTGGAGGCTTCAGGGAAGCGTCTGGAAGGCCTCCGTGAGGCCGGGGAGGCTGTTTTCGCCCTCCCCCGGGCTCCTAGAAAGTCCCTGGAGCCTGGGGAGGGTGAAAAAAGCACGCCAAAAGCAAGGGGGAGGGCGCTGGTTGTGCATGCATGCACGTTTGGGTCGCATGCATAGCATTATGGGTGTAGGCACGCTGCGCACAATCCCCCATGCACTCCCCCTGCTTTTGGCACGCGATCCAAAAAAGGTTAGCCATCACTAGTCTAGCCTATAGCTCTTAGATTTCAGATGATCACCCATCCAAATTGTAAACAGAACCAAAGCTGAAGGTTTAGTCACATTGAATGAGTGTTTAACCTCCATGAGCTTGCATGCACATGCACAAGTGACACACACATACAAGTATAGGGTGAAGATCTGGTTCAAATTGGACATCCAAATTTTGATTGGTGATCTGAAGATAGCAAGATTTACTATGGAGGATTTGAGTTGGAAGAGGTAATTCATAAATATATCAAATTTATGCTGTAGTGGAAAAGCATCAAAATGTCCACAGTGCTTTATGAAACGTGTAGCTTTCTGAGTGTTTGTGTATTCACACTACATAAAGTTTTGCTTTGTCTTTAAACAAAAACACAAATAAAACATAACAAATCATGATTTGTTGACTGGGATATTGGCTGAGTTTAAACAACATGTTACACCCTAAAGTTAGGTCTTAGCACATATGACACAGAACACTAAAACAAAAAGAAGTTAAGTTTCTGAAAGATGCCCTAATTGATTCATGAGCCTCAAGCCAAGTTTCAAAAGAAAACCAGTCATTTATTAGGAGCACCATTTTGGCAATACCCTATTGCAATCAGATCTGAGCCTCATTTGAATTATAGCTGAACTTTACCCCGTTCCTTCCCTCCCCTCAGTCTGTATCACAAATCACATTCTCCAATGAAGTGCACCCCTCACAAGCCTGCTGTAGTAATCTGAGATCCGAATCTAGCTGAAGGTATGCGTGGAATGCGTTTCCCCCCCTTCCTCACCATGTCAACTTTATGAGTTGACATTAGTGCTTCATGATTTAAAGGGATTAATGAAACCAGCCAATGTATAGTTAATCTGAGAAGAAACAAGAATAGTATTGTTGACTGTAAGAGTTGCTATGTGATTCCTGATTCAGAGGCAACAGGGTAGAAAACTAATCATGTTTCATTATAGCTAATTATAAGTTGAATAGCTTTTTTGAGACAGCCTTCTGCAGCATCCAAGGACACTCTGATTGAAGGCCTTTGGTAGGTTGTTGATTCATATTCTTAGTAGTGTTATTAAAATAAATGATGTGAGTGGTGGAGGGAAGAGAAGGTTTCCTTTTTTTACGCATGCAGTAAAAAGGACATGGCTCCATTTAATCATATCCATGGGCACGTTATCTGTAATGAAAGCTGTGCATTTAGCCTCTTGTCAACCCAGTTCACCTTTCCGTGTTTGGCATTTATCTTAGTTACTAGACACAAAGGAAAAATCAAATACTGAATTGTTTTGTCTCCAAATTAGCTAGAAGGCAAAATAAATGCATTGCACAGAGGTGCTGCTTTTTACAGATAGGTTTTTGCAGCTGAAGTATCGCATGAGACCATGCTTTATGCTTTCCAATTTCTGTACCTGCATCGTTCTCTTAATGAGAAGTAAATTCTTTCAAGAAGTTTCTTTCTAGTTGCTTTCAAGAAGTCAAAGACTGCCTTCCTTTTGTGCTTTTCTTTGTTGAGGGCTTACCTTTCATAACAGCTTGATGTCTCAAAATCAGCAAAAGTGCCCCTGAAGCTGGTATCACTGGATTCCTACCATTATTGTGACTATTGAACAAACGAAAAATGATTTAATTTAATGTCCAGTATAAATCAAGGAGCCCAACAGTGCTGTGCTTTATTTTCAAACTAAGAAAATAAATAATTATTGGTTTGCACATCACGACTTAACTGAGAATGACATGGAAAGATTCTTAATGCAGCTAACACCTTAAAGAAACAATTCCTATTGCTGAAGGACTAAAATCATGGACAACTCTTCGACCTTATAGTTCTCCAAAGTTAACTTGAGCCAACTAGCTGTCCTGTGTAAAGTAAGTTCTTTTAAAAAGAGGGACCTTAATGGGTGTCATTGAGAGCAGGGGTGTCAAACTCAAGGTTCGGGGGCCAGATCCAGCCCATGGGGTGCTTAGATCCCTAGAAACAGCAAAGAACTAGCCTGCAGTGTCTCTGACAGTGAAAACGAAGCTCTGGAGGGCCACGTGTGACCCTCCCAGGCTCCATTTTCAGTTGCCCCCCTCTGCCAGTGAAAATGGAGCTCTGTTTTCAAGGTGGCCACATCCACCCCACTTCCAAGGTCAAATAGGGGCTTGACACCCCTGATTTAGAGCAATATTCAATAATTGCAGCACTACCACTGAGAAGGCCAACTGAGATTCCAACTCCTAGGTAGACAAATCAAGAAACAGAGTTTCCAAGATCAATTGTTAAGTGTCCTGCAGATTTTAAAGGAGACAATAAATCACGTTACAAATTTTAGAGAGACCATGTATCATCTGACAGTGGTTTTATTTTGACTTATATATATTTTTGACTTTCCCAGGTCAAGTGTTCCTACAGATTAAAGATGTACTAGAAGAAGCATACAAAATCTACTGTTACCACCACGATGATGCTCACCTTCTTCTGGAATTCTATGAAAAGGATGAGGAATTGAAACAGTGTATAAAAGACTGTCTACAGTCCTTGAAGTAAGATTTTTAGAAGACGTTTTCATTTTTTGTCTGTTGTACTGCATTTGCGAGAGCTAATGTTTATTATAAATCCTAAATTATGGGAGAGTTGGAGTGGATTATATTTTCAAAAGTTTGCTTTATTAAGGGTGCTCCTGTTTTTTCAATGTTACTTGATTAGATTTATCTAATGCTTTTGATTCCTTTTGCATGATTTCAAAAAATTTAAAATGTTAGCAAAAATACAATATTACTTTTTATCTTTATTTTACTTTTGCTTTATTATTATAAAGATAAAAAACTAATACAAACTAAAAATGAAAGTATAAAAATAAAACATAAAGTGCAGAAAAGTAGAAAAGAGGAAAGAAAACAGTAAAAAAGAAAAGATACATAAAGAAATGACTTACCCTTTTATCACGAGTATAAACAATTTCAATAACTTATCACTTTCTCATAAAATTCAACAAATGATCTCTTTTTCTCATATCCCATATCTTATCTATAAACAATCCTTAAAGCTTCATTGTTTCAGTAGTGATCAGCAAGAGTTCATTAAGGATTATCAGAGATAAGATATTTATTTAACCTTAATCAAATAAATCAACATTATATTCCTCCCTTTTAATAATCTTGATCTTTAGTTTCTTCAAATAATGTCCTGGAATTTGATTTCTTTTCTTTCTTCTCACAAAATTCTTCAAAGGTTTAACCTCTTTTGTAAATGCAATATAGGAAAATTATCCAGGTTATTCTCTTCGTTTGTTATTTATATCTACAGTACCTTTTCATTATTAAGATATCAGCCAATTTTTTAATATGTCCATGTGTAACATGTTTTTCTATGTCAAAACCTGTCACTATAAAATCAAATTTAAATCAATTGTCATCATCTCAGGTAACACTTGTTCCACTTCCATAGCATAGCATCTTTTAAATCTGTTCCATAGAGGCTCATACTTTTAAAATTAATTGATTGTTCAAAAAAAAAGTGAAAGTCTTATTACTGGAATGTTTTTTTAATAATTCAAAACAAAAGTATTTTCCCACAGGAATAATTAATTTCAAAACCTTACTTCAAATTCATCTGGTCTGTTTGTAACTTTCCAAAATCAAAATTCTAATTACCCTTTTGCTGTTTATTTTTTAAAAAGTCCTTAAACTTATACTTAAAATGTCTGTCACTGACACTGTAAAACATATCAATCCAAAGATTTCTAATTTCTTTTCTGAAAATCAGTTAACAAGCAATTTCCAAAAGTGATTAGAAAAGTATATAAATCCAGTGCCCTTAAAGGTGCCAACCATGGGTCGAGCAAGATGCCTATTCCTTTATCATCCAGAGCATAAACATGTTAAAGACCACTGTCTTGCAGTCTCCTCGCAAGAAGCAACTCTAAGGAGAACTTCTGGGTGATTTGAGGAATTCTCCTCATCCAGAATAGAATTACAAAGAGCCAGTCCACTTGCCAGTTCTTCATTCCATCACAATTGTTGGTTCCACTTTTAGCAGAGCTTTCTTCAATTCATCATTTCTTTCCCAAAAGTCCAAAAATGGAATATTAAGAATAGGTTTCCTTATTGTTCATGCAGTAAGGCCCAAGAATTCATATGTTTAAGTACTTCACCACAGTTTCTATTTACTGGGGTCATGAAAATTCCAGCAATGGAATGGAAACACCTGGGTATTAGCCTGTTCCATCTTTTGGAATTTTTGGAAGGGTTAATACAAGACAGTGAGGTGAAGCCATAAGGGTGGGCGTTTTGCTTGACTCTTAGAAGCAAGTGGAATGTATGGCTTCATGAAGTAGATTGGAAAGGAATAATGTCAGAGTTCCAAGTAACATACTCATAGCAAACAAAATTCAGAGGCAGGTAGATCCCTCAAATAATAAGTTTATTGGATATGTCATATTGGCAAAGGCTGGTGAAAACCAACTCTGATTATTCCCGTGGTTTTCACCTAATTAAAAGTAAAATTTTCCACTTTCTCAAAACAATCAATCACATGGTCCAATCAGAATACTGTCCACTTGCTAGGTGACTTCGGTCCCCTTCTTCCGAGCACCTGCAGGAAGGGCCTTGGTTCCCAAAAGAAAATATTTTGTTTTGACTGCAATGCCCTCCTCTATGCCCCCCTCCCTATCCCTTTTGTCCAGCGTGTCAACATTGAAGTCTCAAAATGGCCTCAGTCAGGCCAGCTTCAGGGTGACATTGAGGAATCAATAAAGTGAAACACCTTTTAGAAAACTGCATGATCTAACTGATACTCAATTGTCCTTCAACAAAGCAGTACTTAGAAGTTATTTATTCATCAATATTTATTTATTCATTTGTTAAATGTCTCATCTTTCCTTAGGGCCACACAAAAAACTTTCCCTTTATTTTATTCCCACAACATGACAATATAGTATCAAACTGTAATGAATCTAAAATTGAAGTGAAGATCCAAAAGTCCCATTGTGCTAGAAGGGATATGTAATATTCAAAAAGTTACTGCCTTATTATAGTAACACTAAATCAAGATATAGTTTGGTTTAAGCGCTTAGGGTCTACAGTACGGCTTCTGGATTCCTCGTGGGTCTTTAAGGTTTTATTTTTAACAATAAATACTTTTTTCTTATTCATTTATATATTCTTTTATTCATCTTAACAATAAAAGTAGTGGGTGGCTCCAGCCTGTGATTTGTTAGGATGTGTGTTTATCTGCCAAGAAAAAATGCAAAGGTAAGCTGATGTGATAGAATGCATCTGGGAGACTTAAAGATGCACTTCTGTGTCATGGAAAAATAATTTCAGCAGTTCTGGAAAATTGGTATGTTGTGACGAATTAGATTCTCTGTGATAGCCGTTTCATTAGATGCCTGGGACAGTTCTCAAAATACTGTATTTTTCGGAGTATAAGATGCACCGGAGTATAAGACACAGCAAGGTTTTGAAGAGGCAAATTAAACAAAAAAGGTTTTTGCACTCTACAAACCTCCCAAAAATGGCCCATTTTTCATGAAAACGGACCTGTTGTTTTTTTTAAAAGGGCATGAATAGCCCTTAGGAGGCTTGTAGTGTGTTCCTTGGGGGGAGGCAAAAATGAGCAAAAAACCAACCCGTTTTTGTGAAAACAGGCCCAATTTTGTTCCAAAAAAGGGCATTAGGAAGCTTATAGAGTGCTCCTGGGGGCTGGGGGGGGGACAAAATTGAGCAAAGAACGGCCCATTTTTTGTTCATTTCTGCCCTCCCCAGCCCCCAGGAGCTCTCTGAAAGCCTCCTACTAGATATGCACTGCATTTTGGTGAAGGGGGTGGGGTTTCAGGAGGCCAAAAATGCTGTATTCAGTGTATAGGATGCACCCAGATTTTCAGCCTCTTTTTTGAGGGTGCATCTTATACTCCAAAAAATACGATACTTAACGCCCACTGGCTAAAAAAAACAACAACCAACAATCAGAGATTCCTGAACTAGGATCAGCGTACTAATATTCTCTAATTCAGTTAATTTTGCTGACTGTCAGCAGTTCGGCAGTTCGAATTTCACCAGACTGAAGTTTGACTCAGCCCTCCATCCTTCTTAGGTCAGTAAAATGATTATTGGAGGCAATATGTTGACTGTCAACCACTTAGAAAGGGATGTAAAGCACTGTGAAGCAATATATAAGTCTAAGTGCTATTGCTATTGCTTTTCTTAAGAGACTGCTAATGATTCCATATTTCTTTTTTCTTTTTGCAGAAAGATCTATGAAGAAGGGTAAGTTTATTTAGTACATTTATTTAGATGTATTGCAGTATTACCTCTGCCCTGCATTTGGCATGGCTAATTGTGAACCCTATGTATATGTATAATACTTACAACAGTTTATTTAGTGACCGTTCAAGCTTACAACGGCACTGAAAAAATGACCATTTTTCACACTTATGAACGCTGCAACATCGCCATGATCATGTACTCAAAATTCAGATGCTTGGCAACTGGTTCATACTTATGATTGTTGCAGCGTCCTGGAGTCATGTGATCTCCTTTTACGACCTTCTGACACGAAAAGTCAATGAGGAAGCCAGATTCACTTAACAATTGTACGAATGTCATAAAATGGGGCAAAACTCATTTAACAAATGTCATAAATTTGGGGCTCAGTTGGGGTTGAAAGTCCAGGACTACCTGTAATATGCTTATTATATCTTATTATGTACATAAATCAATGAATATGTTATTGTATTCCACTATTTTTGGGGAAATCAATAAGAGTATAGAGAAAACCATGGCCAGACAAGAAAATAAACAAAGGCATTGTCAATCAAATCAGTCCCAAGTTCTTGTTATAGGCACAAATGAACAGGCTCAAATTATCCTACTTTGAGAAGGCTGTAATAGTGGTAAAGACGGAAGGAAAGGAAAGAAGAGGATGGCCAAGGGCAAGGTGGATGGACTTACAGCGGCATAACAGAATAACAGAGTTGGAAGCGACCTAATCCAACCCCCTGCTCAAGCAGGAGACCCTATACCAGTGGTGGCTAACTTTCTGGGCTAAGTGCCCAAAGCATGCGTGTGCCCAACCCCCAAAATGCAATGTGCATGTGGGCCCTGCGCATGTACCCCCCCGTGCATGTACCCCCTTGTGTGCCCCACCCTCGTGCAAGCGCAGCAGAGCCCCGAAGACCAGGTGGCTGGCAAGAGATGCACGCACATGCGCAGTAGAACTGAACTGGGGCAATGGCTCGTGTGCCCACAGAGAGGGCACTGCATGCCACCTCTGGCACCCGTACCATAGGTTCACCATCACACCCCTATACCCTTTCAGATAAATGGTTGTCCAATCTCTTCTTAAAAACCTCCAGTGATGGAGCACCGAAGCAACTTCTGAAGGGAAGCCGTTCAACTGATTAATTGTTTTAACTGCCAGGAAATGTCTTCTTATTTCTAGGTCGGTTCTCTTCTTGATTAGTTCCCATCCATTGCTTCTTGTTCAGCCTTCAAGTGTTTTGGAGACTAGGCTGCCCCCCTTTTCTTTGTGGCAGACACTGGAACATTGCTATCATGTCATCCCTGATTCTTTTTTTCCCCAGTAAACTAAAAGAAACATTAAACTGAGCAGGTTAGGGGCAGTTCATTCAGAAAACATATCTATGTGGTGAGGAGTATCATGTACAATAGTCCTTTGAAGACTAAGAATTAAAAAAAAATGACTTGATAGAACATAATCAAGAAAATTTTTAAAATCTCAATCCAGCATTCATACAGTATATGAAAGGCCTGGATAAAGTCAACTAGCTCACTCTCATCCTCCGGAAAGACAGAAGACGTACTGTGAGGACCCAGGGCTGGGCATAGAAGCAACACAGCCAGAATGAAGACTTAACTCCCTTTTCTTGCTCCAACTTTGCCCCAAAAATTCCACTGTTCACTGCAAGCCCAGGAACAAATCTCTTTTTTTAAAAAGGTGGTTTTTTTAATTTTCATATAAATATCCACAAGTATACCATTGCATTTTGACAAACACATGTATTATCCAATATTATATCAATTCTTCTCACCACCTACCCAGAAATAACTCTCATTTGTTCTTCTGCTTTCCATACACCATATTATACCCTGTTCCACAACCACACTACCTCCTCTCCTTCTCTCCTCCTCACTACCTCCTTTCTTCCCTCTACATTTCTCTCTTCTCTACTTCCCCTCTCCTTCTTCTCTCTCCTCTTTCCGCTCCTTTGCTCTCTCCTACTCTTTTCCTCGCCTCTGCTTCCTTCTCTCTTATCCCCTCTCTTCCTCTCCTCTCCTTGCCACCCTTCCACTCTCTCCACTTAGCTCTAAACTCGCAGCTCCCATAGTTCCTGGCTGCTATTAGTCTAGAGGAGCAGCACAGTTCTGAGAGCAGCCACAGTTCAGGGAATGTGGTTCCAAGGAGTCCTCATCACAGGAAGAGTTCACTGGGATTGCAACACCACCCACAGCAGAACTGGGTCGCTGAGAACTGGCACATAGCAAACAAGCATGGCGAGGCAAGCAAGGGAAGCCATGCAAGCAGGGCAAGACAAATAGGGCAAGGCAAACAGGGAAGGCAAGCAAAGTATCCAGATGTTGGTAACAGCACGTGAGACTGGAAAAAGACAAGGCTTGCTCCCAACAAGTGCCCCTCCTGACAGTGTCTCTTTAAATCTCATTCCCCAGGTGAGCCTTGCAAAGAGGGGCATGGTACCCTCTTCCATAGTCTTCGGATTGCCCTGCGCTGATCCCTCCTCCTCTCCATTCTCTGTGCTCGGGGATTGGGGGGGTGGGAGCGATAATTGCTCATTGCCGCAGCTCCGCCACACCTCTGCTCCCTGCCCTCTTCCCCCGCCCCCCTTTTGCTTGGTCATCCTGCTCCCTATCTCTTTCACTGGAGATCCTTCCCA